>NC_057712.1:62544084-62586776 GCF_004010195.1 Chiloscyllium plagiosum | reverse complement strand
TGACCTGCTGCGCTGTTCCAGCAACACATTTTCAGCTCTGATCTCCAGCATCTACAGACCTCACTTTCTCCCTGTATTCCATGAGATCTAACCTTGCTAACCAATTTCCCATGGGGAAAGTTGTCGGACACTATACTGAAGTCCATGTAGATCACATCTACTGCTCTGCCCTCATCAATCTTCTTTGTTACTTCTTCAAAAAACTCAATCAAGTTTGTGAGACATGATTTCCCACGCACAAAGCCATGTTGACTATCCCGAATCAGTCCTTGCTTTTCCAAATACATGTACATCCTGTCCCTCAGGATTCCCTCCAACAACTTGCTCACCACCAAGGTTAGGCTCACCGTTCTATAGTTCCCTGGCTTGTCTTTACTGCCCTTCTTAAACAGTGGCACCAAGTTTGCCAACCTCCAGTCTTCCGGCACCTCACCTGTGACTATCGATGATACAAATAAGAGAACGAACATTAACCAGATTCTTCAGTCCAGTCCATCTATTTTAAAGTATCCACAAAGGTTTTAGCTTTGTCCACTTAGTCAAATGTATAAACTGAGTCCTCGTGGCTGAAAGAGAGTACTGCGGGGTACCTCATGGAGTACTGGATACCCAGGTTCCTCAGCCTCTTTTTAACCTCATCGAAGGACTTCCTCTTTCGAATTAAAGCTGCCAAGTAATCCAGGAAAAACATGAGTTTGACCCCTTGCACAGCAGTACCTGCGGATCATTTTTTGATTGTCCTTATATGAGTGGAGGTGCACTTGGACTGGGCGGGGGTGCTGCTCTGGCCCTGTCCTGTTCCCTGTAACTCGATAAGCCCTTTCAATCTGCAGCCTGCTGGACTCAGAACTTTGGCAGCCAGCTTTCAAAAAAGCTGACTGACTGGATAGCTCTTAGGAGGGTCTCCTTCAGTGAGCCCGACAATTCAGAGATTTATCCTCCGATCTCGATTTTCGAGGCCGTCGAAATGGTCTTGCAAGGCCCGCACCTCTCGCTCTAGCACCTGGATCCGACTGGATGAGGACTGCATTGCAGCTTCCAAAGGCTTAGTTCAACCCTCCACCTCCTCCAGCCTCTCCCCGAGGCCCTGGATCTCCTGCTCATGCTTCTGCAGCATGAATGCGATAGGTTGGACCTGGGCATGAAATCTACTTACGGATCTCCTCATTCGCAGTCCCAACTTTCAAAGTAAGTCTCTCCATCACCGCAGCCAATTCCTGTGAGTCTGTCAGGTCCCCGGGGGTTTCAGGAGAGGCTGCTGTTGCTGCAGTCTCTGGTGTGGTAGGTGCTGCAGGGGAGTGTCCTCCCTGCTGCTGTTTGCTCGCTCCTTTTCCCTTTGGCATCCTTCCCACTCCCAAATATAAACAAATATGTGTTCAGTAAGGTTTTAAACTAATAATTCCACCACATAAGTTGGCCAGGGATGGCAAAAAACACCAGTATGCCTTGGCTGTTAGGCAGAGCTGTCCACAGCAGTTCTACAGAATCGCCGCCATCTTGCTGAGTCCCTGGTCACATGTTTTGCCCTACCTTGCAGCTATGTCTCAGGAAATGAACCATAAATATTGATTCCTATTTCAGCTATCAATCTATTCATCAATGCTGATTACATTCAGATATCAATCTATTTTCTTAGTATTTTTGTAAACTCAAACATAAAGGCAGCATGGTCTCTCAGCGTATAGCACTGCTGCCTCATAGCACCAGGGACCCGGTTTCGATTCCAGCCTTGGCTGACTGTCTGTGTGGAGTTTGCACATTCTTCCCGTGTCTACATGGGTTTCCTCTGGGTGCTCTGGTTTTCTCGCCCAATCCAAAAATGTGCAGGTTAGGTGAATTGGCCAAGTTAAATTCTCCGTAGTGTTCAGGGATGTGTAAGTTAGGTGCATTACTTAAGGGAAATGTAGAGCCGTCAGGGAATGAGTCTGAGTGGATAACTCTTCGGAGGGTCAGTGTGAACTTGTTGGGCTGAAGGGCCTGTTTCCACACTGTAGGGATTCTATGATTACTTCTATGATTAATTGTCCATTGTGTGCAGGGATATGCAGAGTTCCAGGGCTAGGGTAGTAGGGTGGCTCTGCTGTCCAGAGGATTGGTGTGAACCTGATGGGCTGAATGACTCTGTAAGGATTCTGTGAATGTTGAAGCATTTTCCACCACCCCAGTTATGTGACTTGCCCCGAATCCGGTTCCAGCAACGATCACGTGAGGGCCATCGCAGAGTTCCCAAACTTGAATAAGATTGTCATCAGAAGATGAATGTTTGGATAAAGTGAACATCAACAGTAGCACATCATTCGACGTTTATCTCCAAATATTTCACCTACAGCAAATTAAAAGTGTTATATCAATGTAAAGCATATTTGCATGTGAACTCAAACTGTGCCTTTTAAAACAAGTTGTAAGGCACGTTTGTGATGACCTAATGTGGAAAAAGACAGCAAAATGCATTCCACTGCAGAACCTTGACAGATGCCAGGGCATAATAAGGGCTTATGCCCGAAACGTCGATTCTCCTGCTCCTTGGATGCTGCCTGACCTGCTGCGCTTTTCCAGCAACACATTTTTCAGCTCAGATCTCCAGCATTTGCGGTCCTCACTTTCTCCAAGGGCATACTAATTGTAATGCGACATCTCGCTCCTGCTTTTTGATGATTTTGGTTTGGGTGGTCTGCCTTCACCAGTGTGCAGCCTTTGACGCATTTGATTCTTCAACTTCTTCGCTTGGCCAGACTGCACAGATCTGCTGTCTATCTCATCGTGATGAGGAGGTGCCGCTGTTGGACTGACAAGGGATAAAGCTAAAAATCACGCAACACCAGGTTATAGTCCAACAGGTTTATTTGGAAGTACGAGTTTTTGGAGTGCTGCTCCAACCGCCTGATGAAGGAGCAACGTTCCTAAAACTACTATCTCCAAATAAACCTGGTGTTGCGTGATTTTTGTAAATTTGTCGATCCAATCATAAGTGAAAATGACCTATAATGACTTATTTTCTCACTCATAATACCTGTATTCCTGATGAAGGGCTTTTGCCCGAAACGTCGATTTTACTGCTCCTCGGATGCTGCCGGGCCTGCTGTGCTTTTCCAGCACCACACTAACCAAGACACTGGTTTCCAGCATCTGCAGTCATTGTTTTTACCTTTTTAATTAGCTGTGAATGCCAACCACCACCCCCCCAAACGTCACTCTTGCTCCTAAAGCTCTTCCCTTTCCTTATGTCAGGAGCCCCTTAAAATTTCGTACGTTGGTCAAACATTGGGTGGCTCCTAATTTATTTTCTGGTTCAGCGAGTCTTTAATAGGTTCTGATGAAGCACCGTTGGATCTTTCATTACTCAAGAACTCGACACAAATATGTAACAAAGGCTAGAGTCGAAATAAAACAATCCCGATTAGTTATCTTCCCATCTTGAAAGGCTCTCTTTGAATTTCGTTTTTTTTTAAAAAAAGCTTTCAATTGGAAAATCACAAATTTTAGTAAATGAGTTACGTTCTTTTTTTTAAGCATAACATCTCGGATTTCGTAAGTTGCGTTTTATTCTTATTGTATAAGGCTGAATGATTGAAGTAAATGGATGTATTTAAAACGTCACTATTTATAAAAAAAATCGTCTTGCAAATCTTTCCCCTGTATTTGCAAACAAACCACATGATGGCATAATTTGCATCTCAATTATAGCCTTCCCATCACTAAAGTGTTCCCAGGCGCTGCGGCTCAGCGCAATTATGCAAATAATTTCGGGTTGCTTGCCAACATCAAAAAGTTTTGCAAGAAAAATGCACACTTCTTTCGAACAAAGCTCCTGTTACCAAAAAAAACATAAAGCAGTATGTCTGATTACTACCAACAACTGCTGTGCCATCGTTTCGGGTCAATAGTTCGGTTGAAATGCCATTTCCCGAGTTGGCTCGGAATTGATCCTTTGGTTTCACCGCCTTGCTGCCAGAAATATATTTTTTAAGAAAATCAACGCAGAAGAGGATCCAAAGGCGGGCCCCGCAGCAGCAGAACCCGAGAGACTCCACAGTCTTTTCCTCAGAGCAGCCCCTGGCAGCGCTCAAGGGGAGCGGCAGCAGGGACTGTAAGGACCAGACAAGGGCGGGATCTGGAGAATCCCACCCCCTGCTCCCCACAGGCTCCGCCCTGGCCGGCCTCCCCCCCTCACCACCCACCCACCCCTGGTGTGCAGCGAAGCGAAGCTGGTGCGGACGGGCTGCTTCACGGTGATCACACTCCCGTAGCCGAACAGCACCAACAGGTTTGTGGTGAGGATCGCCACCACTTCCCCTCATGGAAGGCGCCGCCTGTGGATAAGGAGTCAAGAGGACGGCAGATCCGAGAGAAGAAGAGCCCGCAGCCATGGGTAAGGTCTCCGGCTGTGCAGAAAGGGAGGCGGGAGGCGAGGTGCCGGGAGTATCTGGGGAGTTTCTAGCCGCAATAACAGCCGGAGCTTCCAGTCCAGTCCCTTCTCGGGGGACGGCCTGGCGGTGTATCTGTCTGTCTGTGTCTGTATGTATATGTATCTGTCTGTCTGTGTGTGTGTATATCTGTCCGTGTGTGTAATGTCGTATCGTGAGGTGCGGTGGGGTTCGGGGCACGGTCATCTCTGAGCTTGCTCCTTCCTCAGGTATTTTCAGTGATAGCTCCTCCCCGCAGCCTTAGTTTCTGAATTATTCACACCCTGAGTCTCCAGTCGCCGGTTTCCTGAGTGATTAATCCAACTCCATTGACTTTGTCCAACTCTCCTGTCCTCCCCCAGAAATGAACCCTGGGAGTTCTTTCCTGTCTCTCGCATTAACTTTCTGCGGTGCGGAGAAATGGAGCTCAACTCCAGGAAGAGGCTACAAAAACACTTGGGAAAATAGTTTTAAAGTTTCGAGGGGGTGGGGAAAAGAGGATTGCACTGTTCCGGGGGGAGGCGAGGGCAAATCTGCTTTGACTAAACAAGGAATGAAATGGACGGATTTCCGGTGAAATTAACTTGTTTTGCTCTTTAACTATTCTGAATCCAAGTTTTACTTGACCTTCATGTTATGCTGCAGCAATAATGGAGTTTCCCTGTTAATGATCTACTTAGATAACAAGTGGTTATAGACTACACCTAGAGTTGAGTCATGATAGGAACGAATGACCATATCTTTCTGTGGCCTGATTGAAGTACTTAACTCTAATGATAACTGTGTATTAATGGAAATAAAATTAAGTGCTATAGAAGAATAAAGTAAAGGATGCATTTATTTTTAAACTATTGTAGAAGAAAGGTGGTTGTAGAAATTGTATCCTTAACTAAAAGTTGTGTAATTGTTGCTATCTTTGTTGTTTAAAAAAAGTAATGATTGCCTCGACTATCAATGATGATTTTCTAACATCTGCTTGGTCACTGCATTTCTTGTGATGTAGAAAGCTGCCGTTGAGCCCAAACAGGAGCAGGATAGGGGACAGGTGAGGCTAGATGTTTCAAAGCATTCTTTTATATGAAGGGTCTTAATGTTAAATAATGAGGGGGGAAAATAGAGGTGTTAGAGTTTGGGGTGCACGACTTGATGGACAAAAAAGAGTGGGGGATGTGAAACAGAGCAGCAATCAAGTGGTGTAAGCAGTAAAGTGAGTTTAGGATGTTACAAAGTCATGAAGAGTTTGTAGATCAGAAAATAATTAATTTTTTGAGACAAGGGTTCATGCAGGAAAATTTAAGCCTGATGTTTTATTTTGTTGACTTTGTGTGTACAAAAAAATGATCACCCAGTGCATAGCTATAGCCTTGCAGGAACTTTGAATAAAAGGACAACACTCTGTCCAGCCCCCTTTTTATCACTTGTAATTTCTTGCCAACTCAGTAATATGGTAACTATTCTAAATTGATCTTTAAATTGATTCTTTTGGTGAATAATATTTGTTATTTTATCTTTGCTACATTGTACTCCTGCAGTTATTTTGCCAGTACTTTGAGACTCAATATTACAAGATATAGTCACTGTATGATTCGGGAGAAAGCCAACTTTGAAAACATCGAAATTGGCATCCTTGTCAATCAATTTATTTTTATCTTCTTGATAAACTTTGTAGCGGAAGAGTTAATTGTCTTTCCTGTAAACTCATACAAATTGTTAAATTGTGTGTGGAGACAAGTTAGTGCAAAATTCTTTTTGTTCAAATTTCTTTTCCCATACCATTTTATTGGAAGCTTGCATTTCTTGACCATTTAAGTTTTAGACAAATTAATTTAATTTAAAAGTAAGCTCTTGTAGTCCCAAGAGTAAACAGACATTATGGTGCAGTGCATAACCATGTATAATTCTGCAGGTGGTTGTAGTTTTGAATAAAATAAAACTAAGAACTGGAATGAAGCAAAACTGTGTCTGACTGTTACCTTCTAAAAGAATATAAATAACGTTGGGTTTAATAGTTTTTTTTATCTGAATGATTCTGTTGTAACTTTGACATGAACTTTATTTTCATGGTATAACCTTTACCTGAGCCACTCGGCTGATGTGAAGCTCCACTCCAGCAATGTAATCACATACAGGCTGATTATTAAATGTAGTGCTTTGAGGTTCATACTGGTATGCTCATGTTTGTTTGTAGTCCCAAAATGGCATATAAACATAAGTAGTTTTGAATCTTTTCAGTTATTGTCATCTATGTATCAATTACAAATACTTGGTTCTATCTACTACACATTTATTTTGGCAATGATTGTGATTTGGTGCATCTGCGTTAAAAGTAGCACAAATTTGTGGCCTTTTTATGCTCAAAGATGAAAACCATTGAGTTCTGTTAAAATCAGTTCTGTATAATGGTTGTTGTGGTTTTCAGTGAGTTGTTGAACATTTTTTTTAAGAATACAAACTTTCATTGCCTTTAATGTGATGTGATGATACTGATATCTTGAAGTCTTTAATTGGAAAAAAAAGTTAACTTTATTCTTGCCCATCCCTGCCTTTGCCTTAAAATAGTTTGCTTTTATTGTGCAATCAACTGATTGTTCTTTCCTCTGCTATCAAGTCACATTTTGTGGTCAGGAGTGGTCCAAACTTGCCTTTTTATCTCTGTCTGCACCTCCTACCAACCTGGTGCATACTGATGGTTTGTTGTGATTATTCTGCCTTATGAAGTCTTGGTGACTTGCAACACCGGTGTTAGCATTTATATGTTGTGCAATGTAAAGCTGCTTTTTACCACGTTTGTCTCCTTGTACATATTATACAGTCATAGTCATACAGCATGGAAACGGACCCTTCAGTCCAACTATCCAGGCTGACCAAGTTTCCCGGATTGAGGTAGTACCATTTGTCTGCATTTAGCCCATATCCCCATACACCATTCCTATTCGTGGACCTGACCAACTGTCTTTTTTAAATATTATAACTGTATCTGCATCTGTCATTTCATCTGGCAGTTCATTCCATGTATTAATAACCCTCTGTGGAAAAATTGCCCTTCAAGTCCCTTCTAAATCTTCCCCCCCCTCACCTTTAAACCTATATCCTCTGGCTTTGAACTCTCCACACCTTCAACAAAAGACCTTTTGCTATTTACGTTATCTGTGCCCCTCATGATTTTATAAACCTAAAAGATCACTGTTCAGCCTCCTATGCTCCAGGGAAAAAATTGCTAGCCTATCCAGCCTGTTCTTATAACTTAAACCCTTGAGTCCTGGTAACATCCTTGTAAATCTTTTCTGTACATTTGCAATTTAATAACATTCTTCCTGCAGCAAGATAACCAGAATTGTGTGCACTACTCTAAAAGTGGACTCACCAATGTCCTGTATAGCTGAAGCATGACATCCTAGCCACTATATTTAATGTTGTGGCTAATGAAGGCAAGGGTTCATATGCTTTTGCCACCCTGTCTGTTTGTGACACCACTTTGAAGGAACTGTGTACCAGAACCCCTCTGTTCAATGACACTCCTCTGGATCCTACCATTAAGTGCATAAGTCCTGCCCTGATTTATCTTGGCAAAATGCAACTCCTTGCATTTATCTAAATGAAACTTCATCTGCTACTCCTCTGCTCATTGGCCCAGCTGATCAAAATCCCACTATATTTCGTCATTTTTCACAACATCACCAGTTTTGGTAGTTGCCATTCGGTATTCAAGCTACCTTTCTCTCTTTGCTACCCCTGCATTTGTATTTCTGCGTTATAGAGTATTAGAGGTGGACAGCACGGAAACGGACCCTTCCGTCCAACTCATCCATGTCAACTAGATATCCCAACCCAATCTAGTCCCACCTGTCAGCATCTGGCCCATATCCCTCCAAACCCTTCCTATTCATATACCCATCCAGATACCTTTTAAATGTTGCAATTGTACTAACCTCCTCTGGCAGCTCATTCCATACATGTACCACCCTCTGCATGAAAAAGTTGCCCCATAGGTCTCTCTTATATCTTTCCCCTCTCACCCTAAACCTATGCCCACCACAGGGAAAAGATTTTGTCTATTTATCCTATCAGTGCCCCTCATGGTTTTATAAACTTCTGGAAGGTCATGTTTCAACCTCCGACGCTTCAGGGAAAACTGCGCTAGCCTATTCAACCTCTTCCCCATAGCTCAATTCCTCCAACCCTGGCAACACCCTTGTGAAACTTTTCTGAACCCTTTCAAGTTTCACAACATTCTTGCAATTGGAAGGAGACCAGAACTGCATGCAATATTCCAACAGTGGCCGAACCAATGTCCTGCCACAACGTGATCTCCCAACTCCTGTACTCAATACTCTGACCAATAAAGGAAAGCATACCAAACGCCGCCTTCACTATCCTATCTACCTGCTATTCCACTTTCAAGGAGCTATGAACCTGCACTCCAAGGTCTCTTTGTTCAGCAACACTCCCTAGGACTTACCATTAAATGTAGAAGTCCTGCTAAGATTTGCTTTCCCAAAATGCAGCACTTTATCACTTCTCAGCCCATTGGCCCATCTGATCAAGATCCTGTCGTAATCTAAGGTAACCTTGTTCGCTATCCACTGCACCTCTGATTTTGGTGTCACCAGTAAATTTACTAACTATACCTCTTATGCTCGCATCCGAATCATTTATATAATTGACGAAAAGTAGTGGACCCAGCACCGATCTTTGTCCAGCACCGATCTTTGTGGCACTCCACTGGTCATAGGCCTCCAGTCTGAAAAACAACCCTCCACCCTCTGTCTGCTACCGTTAGGCCAGTTCAGTATCCAAATGGCTCGTTCTTCGTGTATTCCATGAGATCTAACCTTGCTCACCAGTCTGTCATGGGGAACCTTGTCGAATGCCTTACTGAAGTCCATATAGAACATATCTACTGCTCTGCCTTCATAAATCCTCTTTGTTACTTCTTCAAAAAACTCAATCAAGTTTGAGACATGATTTCCCATGCACGAAGCCATGTTGACCACCCCTAATCCGTCCTTGCCTTTCCAAATACATGTACATCCTGTCCCTCAGGATTCCCTCCAACAACTTGCCCACCGCTGGTGTCAGACTCACTGGTCTATAGTTCCCTGGCTTGTCTTTACCACCCTTCTTAAACAGTGGCACCATGTCAGCCAACCTCCAGTCTTCTGGCACTTCACGCGTGACTATAGATGATACAAATACCTCAGTAACAGGTCCAGCAATCGCTGAAGTGTTTAACTTTTCTGTTTAATTCCATTATTTTTATTTATGTTGAATATTCTACGCCAAGACACTAAGTAAAAAGTCATAGATGTACAGCACAGAAACAGACCCCTTGTTCCAACTCATCTATGCCGACCAGATATCCCAACTGATTGTAGTCCGACTTGCCAACACCCGGCCCATATCCCTCCAATCCCTTGCTATTCATATACCCATCCAGATGCCTTTTAAACGCCTCAGATTACAACAGGATCTTGATCAGATGGGCCAATTGGCAGAGAAGTGGCAGATGGAGTTTAATTCAGATAAATGCAACATGATGTATTTTGGGAAAGCAAATCTTAGCAGGACTTCTACACTTAATGGTAAGGTCTTAGGGAATGTTGCTGAACAAAGAGACCTTGGAGTGCAGGTTCATAGCTCCTTGAAAGTGGAGTCGCAGGTAGATAGGATAGTGAAGAAGGCATTTAGTATGCTTTCCTTTATTGGTCAGAGTATTGAGTACAGGAGTTGTGGCTGTACAGGACATTGGTTAGGCCACTGCTGGAATATTGCGTGCAATTCTGGTCCACATGGACGAGTTGGACCAAAGCGTCTGTTTCCATGCTGTACATCTCTTTGAATATATGACTCTAAATGTTGCAGTTGTACTACTCTCCACCACTTCCTCTGGCAGCTCACCCCATACACACTAACCTGCTATGTGCAAAGGTTGCTCCTTAGGTCTCTTTTATATCTTTTCCTCTCACCCTAAACCTATACCCTCTAGTTCTGGACTCCCCCAGGGAAAATACTTTGTCTATTTATCCTATCTATGCTCCTCATGATTTTACAAACTTCTATAAACCTGAGCCTTTGCTCCAGGGAAAACAGCCCCAGCCTATTCAGCCTCTCCCTCTAGCTCCAATCCTCCCAACCCTGGCAACATCATTTTGTAAATCTTTTCTGAACCCTTTCAAGTTCCACACCATCTTTTAGATAGGAAGGAGACCAGAATTGCACGCAGTATTCCAACATTGGCCTAACCAATGTCCTGTCCAGCCACAACATGATCTTCCAACTCCAATACTCAATGGTCTAACCAATAACTGAAAGCATACCAAATGCCACCTTCACTATCTTATCTACTGCGCATTTGCTATTCTTTCAGTCACTTGCTCGTTCTGCCCCTTTCTTTCTTATCATCTACAACCTTCTTGCTGTGGAATAGCAAACCATCTGGTAGTAACCCCATTTTCAGGCAAAATATTCTGTTTCATTGTGTTACAAGGGATGAATCTCAGTAACTCCTTATGCAGTCTGTTTCTGCTCTGAGATCCTGAGATGTGTTTTGAATGTTGTCTTATCAGTTACAGATGCAGTGCACCACATGTCATATTTACATTTCCCATCTTCATCCTAATTTTTCCCTTTGGCCGTTGAAACACTTGTCTTCGTTTACAATGAATGCATTTAAATTCAATTTCTCTCTCACATTCTTTGCGCTCCTTTACACACACTATTTATCCAGAACCTGTCCAAAGTCAAACTTGATCATTATACAGGCTTTCACTAGCTCTTGATATCTTTACATCAAATTTAATATTCTGCTTGGTACTGTGCAGAATTCATAAACTTTATTGCCATTTCCTGTCTCCTCTCCTCCCCTTGTCCCCTTTCCCACTGAGCTATTAAGAGTTAATTTGCTCTGCTGACCTACAAGAAACTGAATGCCCCAGGGTAAGGTGGTGTGTCTTTGTCTTGTAGGTAGAATGGGAGGTTTACATGGCCGTTCCTTTGCCATTCAAGGATGATTAACATTTTCATCCACTATTCAGAAATCAATAAGAACATTACAGTTGGAATTTGACTACTCCCTGTAGTTTAAAAAATACAGTTCACGTCTGGTCTGGCCATTAAGGGATGATTTGTATTACACTGTTTCTGGAATTGATGTGGTCACTGCATTGTGACTGTGGTATGTTACTGTGAGGGAGTGACTGGGGGTTGGCTTGTGATCATTCCTGACTGTGATGTAAAGATTTTATATAAAGAAAGGGCTGTTTCCTTGGTTCAGAGACCCCGGGACACACACTGCAAGCATGCTGTGGAGTGTTAAGAGTTTCTCCAAAGCTTGTACTATACTGTTTAATAAAATCTGGTTGCTGTTTGCAGAAGTTGGCATGTTGCAGTTGCATCAAATGCGTAAGGACCTCAGGGAAAAATAACTTTGACACTGGTATCATCACCACTATGTTTCTCATTATTTTATGATTCCAGCTTAATGTTAGTAATGGACAACTGAGATCCCAGAGTGAAACAAAGGTTGGCTGAGTATAGTTCTCATTTGGTTACCATGGTGGTCGGCAGCCTTCTCTCTAAGATATGCAGCTACTGTGGGTTTCAGAAGCAGCTGTCATGCACAGCTCTTTGAGGTCCATGCAGTCGAACAAGAAAATTAGGAGGAACATAGGTGTTCTGTCATGAAAGGAACATGATGTGGAGGTGCTAATGTTGGAATGGGGTGGACAAAGTCAGAAGTCACATGACACCAGGTTATAGTCTGCAAGTTTATTTGAAATCAATCTTTTGGAATGCTGTTACTTAGTCAAGTGAAGTGAATATTCAAGCTTATAGTTCATAAGTTGGAAGAAGAAGATCACAAATGTATTTTCCATTTAACATCAGTTAGTTGAAATATCTTCTCACAGGGTCTAGAGGGGCAATTTTGTAGCACAAGGTGCTGAGTGTCTGGAACAGGCTGCCTGAGGTAAGGGTGGAGGCGAGTCATTCACAAAATATTTAGACAGGTACATGGATGGAATAGATATGGAGGGATATGGACCAAATTCAATTAAATGAAACTAGACTAATTGTGAAAAATGGGTGGTATGGACACGTTGGGACAAAGGGCCTGTTTCCATGTTGTAAACCTTGTATGATATTGGAAGTAAGTTTTCACCCCTTTTGACTTCAACTTGAATGCCACAGATGTTTGAATCTTCATGAAGGATTTCTGCTTCCCCTTTAAAGTTCCTTACTTGGTGTTTTTGGCTGCACTTTGTTTCTTATCAGCAGTTTTATAAATTTAGTTGAAGCAGTTTTGCTTATGTCCCGATTGAGACTGTTAAACAAACTGCAAACTGCTTCACTTTTTTTCTTTAACATGTGTTTCTTAAACTCCTCTTTCACAGTCTATTGTTTCTGGAACTTGTCAGGACTTTATGCTGTGTTCATTGTTCATGTGACTGCTAAGCCACACCACTGCTGGTACAACACATTTCTCTCTGAAAGAAACAATCATACTCATAGATTTTCTGCCTGGTTATCTCTCCAAGAATGCAGTTTTCATCTTCTTGCTGTCGGAGTTGGCGTAGAATATTTCTTTTACTAGGAAACAGCTTAATATTTTCTCTCTCTGCTACTCTTATAGCTGATACACTGAACTCATCAGGTTTTAGAAATCTCATTTCAATGCATTTAAACATACTTCAAGCCAGTCTTCACCATCCTCGGATCTTAAACGTCCTTATCAACCCAGTGAATGTAGAAACACAAACCCAACCTTAAGTTTTAGTGGCAAAGATGGTTGAATAACATTGGTTGGTCTTTAAGAAAATAATTCATGCCTCAGCACAGCTATGTCTTAGTTGGGGAGAAGGGTTGACCTTTTATTTCAAGAGAGGTGGAGTATAAAAATAACAAAAGTTTTTATTAAAACTACACAAGGCATCAGTCAGACAACAGCTAGAATACTGTGAACAGTTTTTGTGTCCCTTACCTGAGGAAAGGTATACTGGCATGCAGGTTCAGTTGACAGTAACGAAGGCCAAACATTATGGTGCTGGAAAAGCACAGTCGGTCAGGCCTGCTCTTCGGATGCTGCCTGACCAGCTGTGCTCTCCTAGCACTACACTTTTTTTGATTCTGATCTCCAGCATCTGCCGTCTTCATTGTCTCCTCATTAGGAAGGCTGATACAACTTTAGCATTCATTTTGAGGGCTAGAATACAATGATGTAATGCAGCTGAGGCTGTAGCAGGCTCTGGTCAGACTTTATTTGGAATATTGTGAGCAGTTTTGAGCAGTGTATCTAAGGAAGGATGTGCTGACCTTGGAGAAGCACTGGAGGAGGTTTACAGGAATGATCCCAAGGCTCCTCATATGGGGAGTGGTTGAGGATTCTGGATCTGTACTCAAGGGAATTTAGAAGGATGAGCGGGATCTCACTGAAACTTAGAGAATATTGAGAGACCTGGATAAAGTGGAGGTGGAGAAGATGTTTCCATTTGTAAGAGAGACCAAGACCCGAGGGCACAGCCTCAGAGTGAAGGGATGATTCTTGAGAACTGAAATGAGGAATTTCTTCAGCCAAAGAGTGGTGAATCTGTGGAATTCATTGCTGCAGAACTCTGGAGGCCCAGTAATTGAGTGTATTTAAGACAGAGAGAGGTTCTTAATTGGTAAGGGTGTCAAATTTTACAGGGTGAAGGTGGATCAGTAGTTAGCACTGATGCCTCACAGTGCCAGGGACCAACATTTGATTCCAGCCTGGGCTAGCTGACTGTGTGGAGTTGGTATATTTTCTCTGGGTGCTCTGATTTCCTTCCACAGTCCAAAGATGTGCAGGTTGTTTGGATTAGGTATTTTGAAATTGTCTGCAGTGTTCAGGGATCCTTAGGCTAGGTGGATTATCCATGGGAAATGGGAGTTATAGGATGCGTAGGAGGCTGGGTCTGGGTTGGGACCCTCTTTGGAGGGTCTCATCCTGTACTGTAGGGATTCTATGAAATTTAAAGAAAAAAATATAGTACATGGCTTGAAGATTTAGTGGTAAGCCAGAGGATTGGGGAAGTTTTAAAAGCTGACAACAGATGATTGAAATGAAAGAGGGAGAAAATTAACTGAGGGAAAACTAGTGAGTAATTTGTTTTTTTAAAAAAAGGCAATGAGCTTATTGAAATAGAGAGAAGAAAAAAATGAGAGAGGCCAAAGTGAACGTAGGTCATTTACAAGAGGAGGTTGGGTAAGTTATATTGGAGTACCCTGGAAATAACAGAGGAATTGAATAAACACTTTCTATCAGTCTTCATGATAGAGGATGCCAATAGCATTCAAAGTTATTAAGTAGGAGAAAGTGAGGACTGCAGATGCTGGAGACCAGAGTTGAAAAATGTGATGCTGGAAAAACACAGCAGGCCAGGCAGCATCTGAGGAGCAGGAGAATCGACGTTTCGGGCATAAGCCCTTCTTCAGGAATGAGTTATTAAGTAGTTGAGAATGGAGTAATGGGTGGATTGTGGGCATGGAAATAAATGCAGTAACTATCACAATTGAGACTAATCAGACTGAAGACTGATAACTCCTCTGGGCCTAATCGGTTGTGTATTAGGATTTTAAGGGATGTAGCTGGAGAGATAATGGATGCACTGGTAGTAATAATCCAAGAATATTTAGATTCTGATAAAGTCTCAGGTTTGGAAAACTGCAATAGTAATGCCTTTGAGTAAGAAATGGAGACCAAAAAAAAAATCTATGACTGACTAGTTTGTCATCTGTCATTGGGCAATGTTCGATTCCATTATGAAGGGTGCAACAGTAGAGCATTAATAAATACATGATATGGACTCAGCTTGAATTTGTTTTCATGAAGGGAAAAACATTCCTGACAATTCCAATTTTTGAGAAGATAAGCAGAACAGACAAAGGATTTCCAAAAGCTGCTTGACAAGGTACCATGCATAAAAACAATTATTATAAGATCCATGGTGTTGAAAGTGATATATTAGCATAGATTGAGTATTGACTAACTAATAGAAAACGGTTTGGATAGAAGGGATACTTTCAGAATGGTGACCTGCAACTTGTGGAAGGCCACAGGGATCTGTGTGGGGGACCACAATTATTTCGTTTTTAAAATAAAGTTAAGTTGGTGACTTTGGTGACATAAGTCAAAGTAATGTCACCAAATTATATGGGTCGGAAAGGAATGAGCTTGACAGACCCGACAAAGAGATATAGATAGGTTAAATGAATGGGCAAAACTTGACAGATGGAATATGTGGGAATATAGGTGGAATTGTGAAGTTAGGCTTTTTTTTTGGCAGGAAGAATTGAAGAACTTAATGTTACTTAAGAAAGATTGCAGGAATCTGGAGCACAGTTTTGAGGGGCCTTGTGCATGAATTCTAATGTGCTCGCATCCAAGTTCAGTTTGTCTTACGACAGGCAAATAGACTATTGGCCTTCCATTCCAAGGGAGTAGACTGTGAAAATAGAGGTGTCTTGATAAAACTGGACAAAGCCTACTTAAATTACAGCTGGAATACTGTGAACAGTTTTGGTTTGGCTTACCTAAGGAGAGAAATACTGGCATTGGAGGCAATTCACATAAGAGTCACATGGTCCTCCTGGGTACGGAGAGAGTGTTTCATGAGAAGAGGTTAAGTAGGTTGGGCTTGTACCCATCGGAGGTTAGAAGAATGACCAGCAGTAATCTTTGTCTTTTCTTCTGGAAGCCCTTTCTTGCTCCTCCCCTCCCTGTGAATATAATTAAAGTATAATTTTCCAATCTGTGCCTGTTCTGAAGAAGTATTATATTGCACATAAAATGTTGAATATTTCTCTTTCCACAAGATTTCTCCTGCTCTTTGTATTTCAGGTTTCAAATATCTACAATATTTTGCTTTATTGAAAATCCCGAAGAATTGTGGATGCTGCAATTTAGGCAAAACAAAAGCAAATTATTTGTTCCTCAAGATGCAAGTCACCATTAGTTATGAGAATGGGTCACTGGACCCAAGCATTAACTTTGATTTCTCTTCAGCATCTATGAACTTTTCCAACAACTTCTTTATTTGTGTCATGTTTAATTAGGATTCAGTGTCAATTTCATACTTTAGGA
This sequence comes from Chiloscyllium plagiosum, assembly GCF_004010195.1. Lineage (NCBI taxonomy): Eukaryota > Metazoa > Chordata > Chondrichthyes > Orectolobiformes > Hemiscylliidae > Chiloscyllium > Chiloscyllium plagiosum. The sequence goes on along the minus strand of NC_057712.1, from coordinate 62,570,273 downwards.
TTTCTGTTCATTCATTGAAATGAAGTAATTCAAACCATTGGATAATTCCTCCTCTTCCTCATTTTTTTTAAAATTGGATGATCCATGGTGCAGAAATGATCTGTCCTAAATTCTTTGTCACATTAACTTGCCATTAAAGGCAAATTTAAGTTTTGACAAACATTTGGTTTCCTTGAACCAGATTATGTTTGATTTATTTATTGGGTTGGCTCTAATTTAGTGTGAAATTGACCAGTAATTTGAGTTAAGAGTTTCAAAATGCACTAAATTTGGGGGGAATACTGCCAATGTTGGTTTTCTTGCTGGTAATGAATTGAAATCCCAAGTCAGACACTTGAACATATGATTTAGAGCAATATTTTACTTCAGGAAGTAGTTAATTGCTTTTTATGAATTTTCAACTGGCAGTAACAGACTTTTGTAATGAAGAAATTGTCTTTTTAAAATTTGAGCATGCCAAAGTAATTTACAACCAATAAAGTAGTTCATGGGGCAAGTGCAGCAAACGTGGGAGGAACAAAAATACATTGTGTTTGGTCCCTGAAGCTTCCTCTTGCTGAGAGTTCCTCCCTTGGGTTTGTTGAAGAGATTATCGAACAGCTTAATTCCCATGAGTGAAGATGGGCAGATGAAATGAACAATGCCCCTGTTTGTATATTTAAACAAAAATTCAATGTTAAAAATTAAAATCAGTAAAATATAGTGTATGGCCAAAGGGAGAATTTGTTTCTGGACAAGATCTGAATTCTGGAATAGTTTAAAGGATCCATTTAACATGAGAGAGAGATATATTTGACTTTTTTTAATAATGTTGTAGTTTGTTTAGTTTGAAGTCTTGATTATTTTAGAACGTGGTGGATTATATCAACTGCAGAGTTTTTGGAGCAGTCTGTGGGTGTCAACTGGGCTGAAGTTTGCTCCCAGCCTGAATGGAAACTTGACAAGAAGATCTTTTTCAACTTCACATTTGGAACATTCAGGTGGCATGGAAAGCAGCGATGAAAACCCTGTCTCAGATTATGATCTCCTGAAGTGTGTTCTTGATGTAAAACAAGGGAAGGTTGGACACGAGGAAAATTCTTTGAATGGCTTAAGATTAAGCATTTTTTTCCCACAAATCTAGGGCTTTGGTCATCATCAACCCTGTAGTGTTGCATGGCACTGAGATTGTAGAATTATGTATGTTCTCTCAGATATATGCGTAGACAATATGCTAAAAATAAAATGCAACTCTTGAAAGAGAATCCAAATTTAGCCATTTTTCCTTTTGGAAAGGAGCAATACACTGAGTGAGACTGCAGGAAATGGAGTCAAATAATTGAAAGCTTAAGGGCAAAACTCAGCTGTTGTGGGAAAGTTATAAACTTTTTTTAGGTGAGGGCCAAAGGGCAGGAATTCATCATCCACTGAGGGCTAAAGCTGTTGGAACAATTTAGCCTGCTTTGGGTAAGTTGTTGAGAAAGGATGGGGGAAATGGTTTTTGAAGTATGCTGAATTTTGTAGGAAGATTGTTTGCTTGAGAAAGCATGTACAGTGCCTTAAAGTACATGGTGTACCCATGTGTATTTACCAAGGGTGGGTACAAAATGTAGGAAATTAATCCGATCACAAAATGTAAATAATCATATGACAATTATATACTCTGCTAATAAACATCATATTGGTTTTGTTACTATTTAATAGCTTATTTATGTTAATTTATGTTTTATTTATAATAAAAAGCCAAACAAGTGGGAATGTTATCTTTGTTTATTTGTAACAAATCGACCCTGTGAGGTGCCGTGTGCTGGGGTGAGAATCTTGTGGCCAGTATAATATTCTGCTTTCCAAATCAATTTTGCACTTGTGTATTCTAGTCCTCCTTTTTATTTTTTTTTTGTTTAACTTTATATCAAGAAAGATGCCCTTAAGCTGGCAGAGTCTGGGATAACTGCTAGACTGGGTCTGGAGCAAGTGGTGAGGGGAAAACTTAATGGACCTCATCCTTACCACACTGCCTGTTGGAGATGTATCTGTTAGGCACAGGTATTGGTAGGAGTGATTCTGCATTGTCCTAGTGCAGATGAAGTCCTCTGTTGACATTTAAGCATACCCTCCATATTGAATGACACAACCACCATGTTGGATGGGATAGATTTCAAACAGAACTAGCAACTCAATGGGGCATCCATGAGGTGCAGCAGCAGCAGAGTTGTATTCAACCACAATCTCTAAATTAATGGTCGTATGTTTTCTCCGCTCTACCATTACCGTCAAGCTAAGAGGTCAATCTTAACTCAATGAAGAGTACAGGAGGGCATGGCAGGAGCAACAGTAGGCATACCTAAAAATGAACTGTCAACCTTGTGAAGCTACAAAACAACACTAGTTACATGCCAAGAAGTTTAAACAGTGCATAATGGACTGAACTAAGCAATCACATCCACAGCTAGATAGGATAGTGAAGATGATGTTTAGTTTGTTTTCCCTTATTGGTTGGAGCGTTGTGTATAGGAGTTGGGAGGACATTTTTCTTCCACTTTTGGAATATTGTGTGCAATTCTGGTCTCCCTCCTATAGGAAGGATGTTGTGAAACCTAAAAGGGTTCAGAAAAGATTTACAAGGGTGTTGCCAGGGTTCAAGGATCTGGGCCACGTACTGGCAAATGGGACTAGATTAATTTAGGATATCTGGTCGGCTTGGACAAATTGGACTGAAGGGTCTGTTTCTGTGCTCTACATCCCTATGACTCTGACTCTATAACAGATCATATCCAAACTCTGCAGTCCTGCTGCACCAATTATGAATAGATAATTAAACAACTCACTGGAGAGGGAAGTGACTCTGAAACATTCGAATCCTCAATGACACTGGAACCCAGCAAAAGAGGTTTGTAAATGCTTCAACCTTTTCAATAAGGGCAGAGTAGACAGTCCTATTCTATCTCTTGTAGGTCACTAGCATTGCAAATGCCATCTTTCCAAGCAATTTTATTCACTCTGTGATACCAAGGAATGACAACAAATACTGCATATGTGCCTGACACTTGTTAGCAGTAATGTTGAAGCCTTGTGTTGTAGGACTTGTTGGACTCTACTCAGAATGTTCGAGAACAGTTAGACCAGTTTCAATTCATCAATTGAGAATTACCTAGGTTTATCTTATGTGCTAGAACTGTCCTCCGTGTGACTACATCCCTTTGAGTAAAGGAACCAAGACTATCTAATACTGCAGGTGCAGCTTCAAACATTGACTCTCCTGCTCCTTGGATGCTGCCTGACTGGCTGTGCTTTTCCAGCATCACAGTTTTTGACTCTGGCTTTCTTTTATTTAGACCAGCACGGATAATCTAGCTTGTCCCCGTTCAATTCATATGCCACATTTTGGCCCATTCATCTAATCTATCCATATACATTTCTAACTTTTCTTATTTCTTTATTGGGTCTTCCCATGGGTTTTAGTGTTATCTGCAAACTTGGCTACAGTACCTTCCATCCTTGCATCCAAGTAGATAATGTAAATAATTGGGACCTGAGGACTAAATTCTGTGGGACCCCACTAATTATGTCTTGCCAACCAGAAAAAGATCCATTTATCCTCAGTCTGCTTTCTGTAGGTTAGCTTGAAAAGCAGATTAGCTAATAAATAACCCCCAACTCCTTGTGATCTTGCCTTGTGCAGTGACCTTTTTTATATGGCAACTCATTAAATACCTTCTGGAAATCCAGATGTATTACATCTACAGGATCTCCATTATCCAATTATCTTGTTACTGCTTTAGTCAAACATGAGTTCCCCTTTTTCCACGTTTATAAAATTTATAAAATGATGCTGACTTTGATAGATTTGAGCTTTGACTTTCTAGATGTCATCTTGTTACTTCTGTAATGATGGATTCTAACAAGTTCTGAACAACAGATGTTAAACTAACTGGTCTATAGTTTCCCATTGGTTGCCTTTTTTCAATTTTGAATGCACATAGATTCCAGTGGATTGGAAACATTCTCACATCTGAGGGAATTTCAGAAGATTAAAGCGAGTGGATCCACTATTTTGCTGCCCCTTCCTTCTAAGACTCTAGGATGTAGGTCATTGGGGACTTGTCTCCCTTCAGTCCCAATATTTAGCTCAGTACTTGGTCCCTAGTGATTTGATTTGTTTTGGATTCTTCCCTTTCTATAACCTTTGCATTGCCTGTTACTGTTGAGATGGTACTGGTGTCCTTCACTGTTAATATTTTGGAGCAAAGAGGCAAAATACGGATTTAGCGTCATTGCAATTTCTCTGTTAAATGCCTGGTGTCCTCCTCAGACTTGGAATGGGCCAGCATTCACATTTGCTGCTCTCCTTCCTTTTACATACTCAGAAGCTTTTGCTATCCCTTTCAATATTTTGTATTAGTTTTATTTCATAATTTACCTTTCTTTAGTGACCATTTGTTGATCTTTAAAAGTTTCCCAAGCTTCCAGTCTGCCCTTGCCCTTCGATATTTCATACTGTAAAGTTTTTATCTTTTATTTTCTTCAACTTGCTCAGCCATGGATTTTCTTGTTCCTTAACCCCTCCCCCTCTTCCCACCAACTCCTCCTCCCCCACCCTCACCCTCTTGACAATTTATCTTCCTCTCTGGAATATATTTTAGTTGGGAGGAATTGAATGTCTCCCTTATTAAAATGTCTGCCATTGTTCATTAACTGTTCTTGCCCTTTTACTCCGGGAGGTTGTACCTCTGTTTGGGTTTCAAAAGTTATTTCAGCTGATTGTCATAAATATAAAGAGCACTGATCAATGCTTTATGCAATTTCAGGTTGCATTCATCTTGTGCTTTTCATGTAGAATGGTGTTGTGACATGCTTCAGAGACTTAACTTGTGAAGGATTGATTAGAAGAGATGAGCAAAAGTATGGTAAATATAGGGGAATAAATTTTAAGGAATTTCAAACTTTGGTCCATATTATTGGATTTATTTTCACTGATTTGACTTTGGGGGAATATTGTTGTCTTGACATTCAGGCTGTGATGAATGCCATGACCTTTCGAGCATTTTAAATCAACATACAAGCTTGAAGCTTTGAGTGGAAATTTAAGGACAACATTAATTTGGCTTTGTGGCCTATGACTCCGTAGTCTACACCTTTTGAACTCATAATGAGGAGAAAGCTTAGGCGTTCTAAGGAATGGACTCGATCATAGTTTTACATAACCTAATATGCACAAGTGATGCATTCCTGGGAATTCATAACAGCACAAACAGTTTTGAAGAAATGGTTGTTTTGGTCCTCGATTGAATCTTTTCCTTACAGCAGTTAATTATGCCTTATCATAATTCAGGGACCCAGCCTTATCAACATGTTTTTGCTAATGATTGTGCTCTCAGCTATTTCTTTTTGATCCTGTAAGAGCAAATAAATGTCAGGAATTCTCTTCTAAACTTGCCTTTCATAGTCTTGAACTTGTGCCGTCTTGTCTTGGCTTATCTAAAATATTTTGCTGTTTCTCCCTTTAGAAATTCTACCTTGAATACAATACTTGCTTATCTGGATCTTAATTTTATTAGTATGCTGTTCTCCCCTAGATTAACGGAGTCCTTTGGTTAGTTTATAACCTTTTCCTTGAAAGATGGTAACGGTGTAAATCTGGGCTGGCTAGGGCACTGTGCAGCTTCAGCATAACCTCTGGAATGTTGAAACTGAATTGACTGCAAAGCATTGTATGTATCATAAAATGGCTTTGCGCCCTCTTTCCTTAGCAAGTTTAATCTTGTCCATGAAATGTGCTTGTCTCTTGTTTTTACATGAATTCCTTCTTGGGGCATACAAGGTTAGTGGGTTTTCTTTCTCCTGCTGAAACTGACTTTTAATATTGTTTTATTTCTGTTGAAGAAGCCCCACATGTGCCTGTAAATACTTGAGGTTTCAATTATTGGAAGAGAGTCTTAAGACTTGGTTTATTCACCATTATTTTGAGGAAGATGATAGTAAATCAGTTGGTTATTTTCCATTTTTGGTCCATGTGAAATTGGACTCTGAGTTAATTATTTGGTGTTTAGTTTAATTCCTCTTTCTTTGGGGTGAAAAAGCTTCACAGACATGCTTGCTATTGACATAACTTTAGTGCATGATTGATATGTGCAGAAGTAGTGTCTCATGGGTAAATATAAAGCAGTTTTTGATGTACAAATCTGTGTCTTTTTTGACCACTGCAGCAGATGTTTCCATTGTAGAATGAAACATTAAATTATTGCAATAAGCATCCTTGATTAAATCATACTTCATCTACTTGGATGTTGGACTTCTACCACTCTGAGCTGGGTGTAAATTTAGCTCAAACCAATGGAATGAAAATCAAAGTGCTGGAGGAGCACAAGAAGTCAGGCAGAATCTGTGGAGAGAGTAAGAGTTTGTATATCGTCTAGTATTATGAAGAACGATGGAGGGGGTGGAGAATGTCTCTTAAAAACTGAAAGTAACTGGTAAATTGTTTTCATGCTGTTAACAAGGGATGGATGAGCATCTGAAGTGGATGGTGAGGGTGCCTGGAGCAAAAGACAAAGGAAGCAATAATGAGTGATTTGAGGTGTAAAATGGATGGAAATGACAAATGTTTTCCAAAACCAACACAGATTTGTTTTGTAGTATTACTTGAATGTTTTCTGATGTAAATCTCAGCTGTTTTACACAAAAGCACGGTGGCTCAGTGGTTAGCACAGCTGCCTCACCGCGCCAGGGACCCGGATTCAATTCCTGCCTCGGGCAACCGTCTGTGTGGAGTTTGCACATTCTCCCCGTGTCTGCGTGGGTTTCCTCCGGGTGCTATGGTTTCTTCCCATAGCCCAAAGATGTGCAGGTCAGGTGAATTGGCCATGCTAAATTGCCCATAGTGTTAGGTGCATTAGTCAGAGGGAAACTGGTCTGGGTGGGTTACTCTTCAGAGGGTCAGGGTGGACTTGTTGGGCTGAAGGGCCTGTTTCCACACTGTAGGGAATCTAATCTAATCTAAATTTACAACACACAGTTTAAAACTTTGAATTTGTGTCTGAACTTGTTGTTTTGAGCCATTTGCCTGTTGCTAACTTACGATGTTTTCAATGTCCTTTAATAATCATGTGCTGTAACCTGAGAAGATTTGGCCAACTTTGAGAGACTCTAAAACTGAATAGTCCCAGTAGTCAAGAAACAGTTGTGTGGCAATTTTATCAAATACAGAAATGAACCTTATTCTGTGAAGTTTCAAAAAAGGAAGTGAATCGGCCATTATTCAAGAGATGGCTATTTAAAGAAACAGTTGAGGAACGGAAAAAGGAACCCATCTAACAAAGTCTGCACAAAATCAAGGAGGTAAACTATATCATTGCTGCAGCACAGGACATTCCCATGGGAGGGAATTTTTGTGTGGAAAGCAGGTGTGTTTGATGTTACACTAAATTATCATCCAGGAGGCAGCACGGTGGCGTGGTGGTAAGCACTGCTGCCTCGCAACACCAGGGACCCAAGTTTGATTCCCGCCTTGGGCGAATGTGCAGAATCCACACACAAATTCTCCATGTCTAGATAAGTTTCCTCTGGGTGCTCTGGTTTTCTCCCCACAGTCCAAAGATGTGCAGGTTCGGTGGATTGGCCATGCGAAATTGTGTATAGTCTCCAGGGATGTGCAAACTAGATGGATTAGCCATTGAATGGAGAATTACGGGGATGGGGTTGGGAGGTGTCTGGGTGGGATGCTGTTCAGAGGGTCGGTACGGACTCAATGGGCTGAATGGCCTGCTTCCACTCTGCAGGGATTCTATGATTACTTAAGTTAGAATGTAAGAATGCTTTTTTTAAGAAAAACAAACTGTTCATGTTGTTTTTCTCTGGAGAAAACTTAAATCGATCACGGTTAGTTTGAAATGCAATCTGTACCAGTGTGTGCCCCCTTTGCAGTTGTCATGTGACATGAGGTACTGACTGAATCTGCAGTTCAAGCACAGTGTAATTAAAGACAGGATTAAGAACCAAAAGATTTCACAGCAAGCATGTCTTTGGAAGAGGAGAAACCTAATCTAATGAGAATAATAATTAATGTGTGCAAAAAATGTTCTTAATATACCAGAATATATTCACGGCCAAAAAGATCAGGTCTGGTTTATGCTGATGGTACATGTGCAAAAGACAATTACTGGCAGTGACACATACTGCACCTATAAACGCACAAAAAGCAGAAGAAAAGCATGTCCAATGTGTTCTGACTTCATGAAGCTGAATTATTTGGCACACAAGCATGTGTCTGGAAGGGGGCACAACAAACACAAGGAATACTAAAAGAGAAATCACCTGAAATTTTGACACACCTTGAGTGAAGTGAAATTAGTGGGTGTAATGATGTCAGCCTGGTGGCCATCATAGAATGAGTTCCCCGACTGGGACTGTTTTAATCTGATCTAATCAGGGAGCCCTGGCTGACAGATACAAACAGGAGGATCAGCCACCTTCACTCTGGAGCTGGATCAGTGTCAAGTATTCTGCACTTGTAAATAAAGGGTGATTTGGTGATGGAATATTGGCCTGTGTAGAGTTAGTTCAAATGCAGGTTTGATTTGTTTTATTATTGTAATGTCCTGAAATACTGTGAAAAGTACTATTTTACATGCTATCAAGGCAAATTATACCTTCCAGAAGTATATCAGGGTAATAGAACAGGACACAGAATATAGAGTCACAGAGGGGAGAGGGTGCAGAGAAAGATCAACTCTAATATGAGACATCCATTCAAAAGTCTAATAAGAGCAGGGATGAAGCCGTTGAGTTCTGAGGAAGGATTACTGGAACTAAAAAAATTAACGCTTTCTCCACAGATGCTGTCAGATCTGCTGAGCTTTTACAGCAATTTCAGCTTTTGTCTTTTGATTTCCAGCATCTGTAGTTCTTCCAGTTTTCAATTAAGCTGTTTTGAATCTGTTGGTCCCGTGTTTTCAAACTTGTGTAATTTCTGCCCAATGGAAGGGAGTATAACTGGAGTAGGAGGGGTCCTTGATTATGTTGGCTATGTCTGCCTTCTCATGCTAGGCCCCTCTTCCACCAGATATGGTCTGCGTTTGAGAGTCTCATCCCTTCAACATTTCATAAAACTATCCAAACACAATATAATTTCACATTATCCAAGAAGGCAGCAGAATTGTAATTATTTTTCTCGTGATTGAATTTCAATGTTCCAAGCAGCATTCCTATCAATCTGTGTTGAATCCTTGCATCTGCATCCTTCCTTGTCCTTGTAAATGGTAATAGTCATGGGTTTGGAAAGTGCTTTGGTGAAATTTTTTAGTGCCTCTTGTAGATGATGCACACAGCTGCTACTGACTGTCGTTGATGGGGTGAATAAAAGGTAAGAGAGAGGCAAGAGTGGACATTAGACAGCTGGAAAATGAGGCTGGAGAAACAATAATGAGGAACAAAGAAATGGAAGTGGAAGATACCAGCAGCATACCAAGATTTCAAGAGATTTGGGGGGGGCAGAGGTGAGTCTAATGACATCGCTAAGGAAAAGGTGCTGGGGAGCTGAAGGGTCTAAAGGTGGAAAGATCACACAGACCAAGATGGACTACAGAGCAACCTTGATTATCTGAATATTGGATTATCTGGCAAGATTGTAAGGTCCTGATGCTTGGTTAAACTGTTATCTGACATTTGATTATTTGGAATTCGATAAACCAAATGCAATACTGTCCACCTATGTCCTTCAGATAATCAAGGTTGCTCTGTACATCTCAGACCTTTGAAGGAGATGGCTGAGGAGATTGTAAAAACATTGATCTTTCAGGAATAACTGGAGTCAGGGAGCTTCCTAGCAAACTGAAAATTAGCTAATTTAACACCCCCTGTTTAAGAAGAGAGAGAGAGATAGGGAATTGGAAAATTATAGGCTGGTTAACCTGGCATAGGTCATTGGTTAGATTTTAGAGTCCATTATTAAGGATGAGATTGCAGAGTACTCTGAAGTACATGGTAAAATAGGGCTGAGTCACCATGACTTGATTAAGAGAAGGTCGTGCCTGACAAATCTTTTAGAATTCTTTTAGGAAGCAATGAGCAAGTTAGACAAAGGAGAGACAGTGCATGTGATTTTTAGATTTTCTGATGGCCTTTGAAAAGGTGTCACCCAGGAGGCTGCTAAATAGGATGAGAGCCCATGATGTTAAGGGCAAAGCACTGATATGGATAAAGGATTGGCTGACTGACAACAGGCAGAGAGTGGGGATAAAGAGGTCATTTTCAGCATGGCAGCCAGTGACTAGTGGAATTTGCAGGGATAAGTTTTGGGGTCAGTATTCACTTTTCTATGTTAATAATCTGGATAAAGGAACTAAGAGCATGGTTGTGAAGTTTGCAGATGACAAAATAGGCAGAGGGACACGTAGATTTGAGAAGGTGAGAGGTTGCAGGAGGACTAGGAGGGTGTGCAAAGAAGTGGCAAATGGAGTACCATGTGTGGAAGTGTGAGGTTCTGCATGTTGGTAGGAGAATAGAGACATAGAAAATGGTCTAAGTACGGAAAAGCTTTGGAAATCTAACCACAAAAGGTCTTTGGGGTTCTATTTCGGAACTCTTTCAAGGTTAACATGCAGGTTCAGTTGGCATGAAGGCAAATGTAAAATTAGCATTTATTTTGGAAGGGTGTGAAGGAGGAATGTACTGCTGGCGATCTAGTCAGATTTGGAATATTGTGAGCAGTTTTTGACCCTGTATTTAAGGAAGAATGTTCTGACTTTGGAGGGGTTCCAGAGGAGGTTTACAAGAATGATCCTGGGGATGACGGGCTTTCAATATGAATAATGATTTGAGGAGGCTGGAGTTTAGAAGGGTAGGGGATGCGTGGGTTCTCATTGAAACATATAATACTGAGAGATATGGATAGAGTGGCCATGGTGCAGATGTTTCTGAGAGACGTCTCTTGATTAAACTTGAAAATATAAGCCATAACAATTAAGTTAGCCTGGAGCAGTGTTTTGTAGAGAAATAAGACAGTGCTATTTTCTGGGTATGTTGATTGAAAGAAGCAAAAATGGCCTTGAGTAGAGTGATATGCTCCTCTTGTCAGATGTGGGAGATTAGGGAGAGTTTACGCGTTACTGAAGATTATAAATGCTGGTGGTTGTGAATCCTATCCGATCGAATGGATCAGTTGGCGAGACAGATGGAGATAGAGGAATTTACAAGAGCAAGGAGACTTGATGGATGGCAGTTATGTGAAGGGAGAAAAGTTGCAGATACAGTCACATAGGGTAACTCCAGGAAAGGTAAGAGAGGAGGCAAGTAGTGCAGGAGTTTTCTGTGGCTATCCCCATTTCAAACAAGTATGCTGTTTTGGAAAATGTAGGGGGTGCTGGACACTCAGGGGGACATACCAGAAACTTGGCTGTTTGTGCTATTGAGACTGGCTCTAATGTAATGAGGGGTACATCGGGCTCCAAGAGATCCGTTGTGTTAGGGACAGATGTTTCTCTGGCTCGAGGCACAGATAGATGTTTCTGTGGCCAGCAGCAGAAAATCAGAATGATGTGTTGCATCCCTGGTGCCAGGATCAAGGATGTCTGAAAGGGTGCAGAATGCTGTCAAGGGGGAGAGTGCAGGAGGTCACTGCACACATTGGAACCAATGACATAGGAAGGGAAAAGGATGAGATTCTGAAGGGAGAATATAGAGTTAGGAGATCCTCAAGAGTAGTAATATCTGGATTACACTCAGTGCTGCAAGCTAGTGAGGGTAGGAATAGGAGGATAGAGCAGATGAATGCATGGCTGAGGAGTGGGTGTATTGGAGAAGAATACATATTTTTGGATCATTGGAATCTCTTCTGTGGTAGAAGTGACCTGTACAAGAAGGATGGAATGCACTTGATTGGAAAGGGCCAAATATATTGGCAGGGAGATTTGCTAGAGCTGCTCAGGAGGATTTAAACTAGTGGGGTGGGGGTGGTGGGACCAAGGAAGGTAGTGAGGAAAGAGATCAATCTGAGACTGGTACAGTTGATTAAAAAAAGTGAGTGAAACAGTCAAGGCAGGCAGGGCCAAAGCAAAGAACAAGGTAGGTCTGATAAACTGCATTTATTTCAGTGCAAGAGACCCAACAGGGAAGGCAGATGAACTCGGGGCATGGTGAGGAACATGGGACTGGGATATCATAGCAATTACGGAAACATGGCTCAGGGATGGGCAGGACTGGCAGCTTAATGTTCCAGGATACAAATATTACAAGAAGGATAAACAGGGAGGCAAGAGAGGGGGGAGTGGCCTTTTTGAAAAGGGATAGCATTCCAGCTGTGCTGAGGGAGGATATTCCTGGAAATATATCCAGGGAAGTTATTTGGGTTGAACTGTAAAATAGGAAAGGGATGATCTACTTATTTGGATTATATTATAGACCCTCGAATAGTCAGAGGGAAATTGAAAAACAAATTTGTAAGAAGATCTCAGTTATCTGTAAGAATAATAGGGTGGTTATGGTAAGGGATTTTAACTTTCCAAACATAAGCTGGGACTGCCATAGTGTTAAGGGTTTAGATGGAGAGGAATTTTAGTGTGTACAAAAGAACTTTCTGATTCAGTATGTGGATGTACCTACTAGAGAAGGTGCACAACTTGACCTACTCTTGGGATATAAGACAGGGTAGGTGACTGAGGTGTCAGTGGGGGAGCATTTGGGGCTAGTGACCATAATTCTATTAGATGTAAAATAGTGATGGAAAAGGATAGACCAGATCTAAAAATTGAGGTTCTAAATTGGAGGAAGGCTTATTTTGACGGTATTAGGCAAGAACTTTCAAAAGCTGACTGGGGCAGATGTTTGCAGTTAAAGGGATGACTGGAAAATGGGAATCCTTCAGAAATGAGAGAGAGTCCAGAGACAGTGTATTCCTGTTCGGGTGAAAGGAGAGGCTGGTAGGTATAGGGAATGCTGGATGACTAAAGAAATTGAGGGTTTTGCTAAGGAAAAGAAGGAAGCATATGTAAGGTACAGACAGGAGAGAGCGAGTGAATGCTTAGAGTATAAAGGAAGTAGGAATATACTTGAGGGAAATCAGGAGGGCAAAAAGGGGACATGAAATTGTTTTGCCAAATAGGATTAAGGAGAATCCAAAGGATTTTTTTCAAATATGTTAAGGAGAATAGAGCCCTACAAAAATCAGCAAGTCGGCCTTTGGATGGAGCTGCAGGTGATACTAAACGAGTATTCTGCATTAGTATTGACTGTGGAGAAAGACATGGAAGATATAGAATGTAGGGGAATAGATGGTGACATCTTGAAAATTGTCCATATTATAGAGGTGGAAGTGCTGGATGTCTTGAAATGCATAAAAGTGGATAAATCCCCAGAACCCTATCAGGTGTACCCTAGAACTCTGTGGGAAGCTAGGAAAGTGATTGATGAGCCTTTTGTTGAGATATTTGTATCATCGATAGTCACAGGTGAGGGCAGGAAGACTAGAGGTTGGCTAATGTGGTGTTGCTGTTTAAGAACGGTGGTAAAAACAAGCCAGGGAACAATAGACCAGTGAGCCTGATGCCGGTGATGGGCAAGTTGTTGGAAGGAATCCTGAGGGCAGGTTGTACGTGTATTTGGAAAGGCAAGGACTGATTAGAAGTAGTCAACATGGCTTCGTGCATGGGAAATCATGTCTCTCAAACTTGATTGAGGTTTTTGAAGAAGTAACAAAGAGGGTTGATGAGGGCAGAGCAGTAGATGTGATCTATATGGACTTCAGTAAGGCGTTTGACAAGGTTCCCTATGGGACACTGGTTAGCAAGGTTAGATCTCCATGGAACACAGTGAGAACTAGCCATTTGGATACAGAACTGGCTCAAAAGGTAGAAGACAGGGTGGTGGTGAAGGGTTTTTCAGACTGGAGGCTTTGACCAGTGGAGTGCCACAAGGATTTTTGCTGGGTCCACTATCTTTCTTCATTTATGCTCACATCCAAATCATTTATATAAGAGGTATAGTTAGTAGGTTTGCAGATGACACCAAAATTGGAGGTTAGTGGACAACGAAGGAGTTTACCTCAGATTATAACAGGACCTTGATCAGATGGGCCAATGGGCTGAGAAGTGGCAGGTGGAGGTTAATTCAGATAAATGCGAGGTGCTGCAAGAGTTGGGAGGTCATGTTGTGGCTGTACAGGACATTGGCTAGGCCACTGTTGGAATATTGCATGCAGTTCTGGTCTCCTTCCTATCTGAAGGATGTTGTGAAACTTGAAATGGTTCAGAAAAGATTTACAAGGATGTTGCCAGGGTTGGAGGATTTGAGCTATAGGGAGAGGCTGAACAGGCTGGGACTGTTTTCCCTGGAGTGTAGGAGGCTGAGGGGTGACCTGACACAGGTTTGTAAAATCACGAGGGGCATAGATAGGGTAAATAGACAAAGCCTCTTCCCTTCTGTGAGGGAGTCTCGAACTGGAGGGTATAGGTTTAGCTTAAGAGGGGTAAGATATGCAAGAGACCTAAGGGGCAATGTTTTCATGCAGAGGGTGGGTTGTGTATGGAATGAGCTGCCAGAGGAAGTGGTGGAGGCTTGAACAATTGCAACATTTTAAAAGGCATCTAGGTGGGTATATGAATAGGAAGGGTTTTGAGGGATATGGGTCAGGTGGGACTTGGTTGGGTTGCGATATCTGGTCAGCATGGACAGGTTGGACTCAAGGATCTGCTTCCGTGCTGTGCATCCCTATTTGAGTCATAGAGGAGACTTGGACTTGAAGGTACAGCCTCAGAGCAAAGGGACTGCCCTTTAGAACTGAGATGAGGAATTTCTTCAGCCAGAAGGTGCCGAATCAGGAACTAGTTATTGAAAATTGCTGTGAAGGCCATGTTGTTGAGTTTCGCTAAGACATTGATCAGATAGTAAGGGATTATGATCAGAATGGATCTGAGAAACATATCAGCCTCGATCAAACGGTAGACTTGATGGGCTGAATCGCCGAATTCCTCTTGTCTATCTTATTATCTTTTCGGAGGTGAGTATTTCATTACGTACATACTTGTGATGGTAGACAGACTTTTAGGGGGCCATCAGGTGAGTTATTTGCTCATCTAGTATTCCTAGCCTCTGAAGTGATCTTGAAGCCACAGTATACTGTGAGTGAGTGCTGATTTCCTCTAAAGTTTGGTAAACCTGAAACCATTCTCTTGGATTCCTGAAACAAAATGCCTTCTTTTGCACCAAACTCCATTTCCTGTCTGATATGTCATCAGGCTGAACCGAATGCCCACAACCTTAATATTATATTTGCCTTGGATATGTGCTCCATCAGCAAAATGCATGCTTTGAACTGGATAATATTGCTAATGTCCAATCTGATCTGGACTTATTTACTGTAGAAACCCTGACCTGTGCTGTTGTTTTTTCCAGGCCAGCAGATGACTTTAATGATTGAGCTCACTCATACAGCATCGAACCGTACAGCACAGAAACAGAGTCTTTGGCCCATTATGTCTATACTGACCATGATGCCATTCAAACTAATCCCATTTGCCTGCATGTGGTCCACTTCCCTCTAATGCCTACCTGTTTGTGTGTCTGTTTAAATATCTCCTAAACACTGCTATCGTTTCTGTTTCTACCACCTCGCTTGGCAGCATGTTCTGGGCATCTACTATATCTGTTTTTTTAAAAAAAGAAAAGCTTCCCTCCTGTTTCCTTTACACCTTTTTCTCCCTTAAACCTATGCTCCCTAGTAGTTGACATTTCCATCTTTTGTATGGGGGGTGGGGGGAGATAATGACTTGGACTATCCACTCTATCCATTCCTCTCATAACTTAATACACATCTATAAGATTGCCCTTCAGCCTCTGGCACTCTAGTGAAAACTGTCCAAGTTTGTTCAATCTCTCCTTATTGTTAATAGACTCCAATCCTAACAAAGTTCCTGGTCAACTTGTTTTGCACCATCTCCAAAGCCTCCCATGTCCTTCCAATAGTGTGCTCAGAAATGCACATCATACTCCAGATGTAACCTAACTCAAGTTTACTGCAGCTTTATAAAGCATGTTGCTCACATTTTGACTCAAAACAAATCTGGATCACCCGTTACTCTTGCTAACATATTGGCCGTTGGTCTGGAAATTTTACTGCTTTAAAATTTTTCAACATCCTGTTTTCAAATCCTTCATTGGCCTTCTTTTCTGTATTGATAACACTGGATTTAATAATGCATTCCAGAAATAGGTGGCATCAAAAATTGGAGTGGCTTTCATTTCATGGAACTCGATGGAATTGTAATAGGTCAGAAAAAATGTTGGCCTGATTTGTGCCTGCAGGAGCAGTGGCTGCTAGATTTGATGGATGAACATGCTCTTTTTCTCCCGTTTTAGAAAAAAGTCAGTTAGCAATTATTAAATTTTTAACATTTAAGCAAAGCACTCAAACATGGCAGAACCTGGCCAATAGTTTTGGGAGGAAATTAAATTATGTTGGTAACTTGATGCTATTTATTCCTTGCAAAGATTTTTTTCATCCCAATTAACATGTTTAACAAATATTCATTTTCTTCCTGAAAGATGAGAGGCATGTGTGAAAATGTGTGGATAACTGTGACCGGTAAATGCAAGAAGGAACATGTGTCATATTCCCAGATCACTATGTATTGGTCTGTATATGTGATGCTAGTAGATGTCGACCTGGCTTCCAGGATCCACTTGGACTGAATCAAGAATGTTCTTGTACTGACCTGAAATTTGAAACACCAGCTTTATTTAAAAATGTTTGTCCTGCAACTCGTGCCTGGAAAAGAACCATTGCAAAGTAATAAGCATTACAAGTGTTGACTTAAGAGATTTACCCCTGTCGTAATGGCAAAGAATTTCACTGTAGCACAAGATTCTCTTCAAATTGAATTTAATTGAACAATTCATTGTCTGTCTGACATCCTAACTTGTTTTGGTCTAAAAATGATTCCCCCATCTTTCTTTTACCATCTTGACTTTCATCAGCCATTTTTGCTACCAGTATTGATCATTGCCAGGTTATAATTATACTGTGCTGGCTGCCATCAGGTGCCTACTGTTAAATGTGTGGGGTTTCAAAACAAAGAAAAGAAAGAACTTCCATTTCATACAGCATATTTCATGATGTTAGCTTCTGTCAAGGCTTATAGATAATCAAGTTATCTTTGTAGTAATTTTTGGGAAATGCAGAAGCTGTTTTGCGCTAAAGATCTAACTTGCGGTTAGGAGTTCATGACCAGATAATCTGTTTGAATTGTGTTAGCTGAGGACATGCTGGTTGCCAGGACACTTGGGGGGGAAGGCTTATGTAGTTAATTGAACTTCCTCTGGATTCTCTTGATCAAATTTGACCTGCTCTTAAAGCTACATAGATATTTCTGTTACTCTTTCAATTAAGTTTCTGGATTGTCATCGATTAAGAGTCAGGACTTCACTGACAGTAATACCATTGAATCTTTTCGGGCGATGGTTGAGTTCTGCCTCATCGGAGGCAGCCATTGATTTATTGTTGAGTGTTCCAAATGTTTCCTGTGACTGATTAGCCAAAGCCCGAATGTTGTCAAGATCATGCACAAGAGTCTGAGTGATTCACTATTGGCCGAGTCCAGAATAGTACTAAGCATTTTGGGATTGTCAGTGAATATTTCTCTTTTAGACCTTCTGGAAAGAAGGCAAATGAAGAAAGCTAAAGATAGTTGGACCTATGACAGTACTTGAAAGGATTTTCTGCAGTGATATTCTGGAATTACGATTCACTTCCAACAAGAATAACCATCTTGTTTTGGATAAGGAATGACTCCATCCATGGAATAATTTAATCTTGATAGTCATTACCTTCAGTTTTTGAGGTTCTGTGATACCTTGTCTTCATGTCAAAGGTAGTGACTCTCTCTTTGAAACCCCTCCCTCCCCACCTCCCTGCCCTTGTACCCTATGCTTTTCCCTAAAAAACGTTGGGAACCCCTTTACGCTGTCTCTCTACCTGTCCTGCCACCTTCAATGATTTTTTCACATGCACACCAGGTCCCTCGCTCTTTAGAATTGAACCCCCGATTTTCTATTGTCTTTCAAGGTTCAACAGATCAAACTGCATTATCTCACACTTTCTGTGCATTGAATTTCATCTGCTACTTGTTCATCCACTACTTCTGCAACTTGTCAACATCGTTTTTGGAATTCCACACTTTCCGTCACTCAGTTGACAATTCTTCCAATTTTAGAGTCATCTGCGACCTCAGCCTGAGAATGTCCAGTAGGTCTGAAGTCCTTGTAGCTTGGTTGGATAACAGTATGGGCTGCTTCCTGACTCTCAGCCATTTTTTGGATCCATTGTGTTATTTTGCCTTGGATCCTCTGGGCTTTTAATTTCTTAACCAGTCTGCCACAAGGAACTTGTGCCAAAGTCTTGCTGATGTTCATGTAGACCACATGAAACACTATACTCTCAACAATCTCCTCCAAAAAATAATTAAATTTGTCCAGTACAAAATAGTCTCTTGCACACAGAGATCCAGATCATTAACTAGGGAGTGGAAGGCTGAATTTGTACCAGTCTCCCATGTCATGTTTGTTTGCATTTCAGTTGCCAAAATCTAGCTTCAGTAATGATGTTGTAGTTGATGGGGTTGAAGTTCCCCATAGTACCTGTATACAGAAATGACATTACACAGGAAAGCATGATTTGTCTCGAGGTTATTAACAGCATTCAGTCTTGTTGATTTTGTATTTAAATATTCTGATTTGCTTGTGATTGAAAGCAAGATATTGTGACTGTAATAATTTGGGAGAAGTTGCTGTAATGTTTTGAATGCTGAATAAATAAGTGGTGAACCAATTAAAAGTCTTAATTGATAAAGCAATGTACATATCTTCTTCAGTGCTTCAATCACTTTATACAAAGGTACTTTTGTGAATTTAGGCCACAGCCTAAATGCTTGTTTTCAGAGAAATATTGAGCTGTTTTACCAAAACCGATTGAAGAAGAACCTTGAAGATCAGCATTAAACTTTCAATTTTTGTTTCATGCAATTCTACAGTTTTAAGTTCCCAATCTTGAGTGTTTTAATAAGGTATTCATCAGAAGTGCAGCTGGGCCTAGCTAATTGACAAAGCAGCTGAATCTGATTCCTCTGTCATCAGATCAATCTGGCCTTGGAGCGGTCCTGTTGTGGTGCAGTGGTATTATACTGATGCCTGAAGTGGGAGTCCTGGGTTCAAGTCCCACCTACTCCAGAGGTGTGTAATAAAATCTCTGAGCATGTTGATTAGGAAGATATTTTTTAATAAGAAATACAAAATACCACAGGTGATTTGGTGGAAAAGCCCTTTTGATTGTGTCAGGTACTACTTCTGTTTATATATTTAAAAAAAAACAAGCAGGCCTTGTGTTAAAAGCATATAAAACTAGCTAATTTAATGCTTGGACTTGAGTTTAAGGATGAAGGGAGATTAAGGGAAGGAGGTGCTGCACTGGTTCCTTGGTCTGTTACATGAGTAGAAGCTGGTTATTTTGAGTGTATTGTGTGGTGATTTTGGTTTATTCAACTCTTAAGGTTCCAATAGTACTTAAAAAACAGAAATATTTATATGAAATGATTGTAGCTAATTAGCAAATATTGAAGAGGATGGAATGAGTAATGTGCCACAGTTGCACATTGGGAAGCTTCAGGAGACTAGTTGGTTTTATTGCAACCACAACTACAGAAGGCTTGTGAATTTTTCAAAAGATTCAGCTCAGAATTTGTACACCTATTGTCGGGAGGGGAAGTTAACTTGAATTACTTGTACAAGGAGGCAGTCACATAAATTAGAATGGTGTTTCCTTTTTTTTTGGTTTTGAGGTGCCAGGGTTAAACTGAGGTGTACAAAGTTAAAAGTCACAAAACACCAGGTTATAGTCTAACTATAACCTGGTGTTGTGTGATTTTTAACTTATCTTTTGGTTGCGTCCAGGGATAGGAGAGTTTAATAGTATGTGGCCCCAAAGAGCAGTAGTGTATGAGCCTCAGCCTGAGCAAGTCCAGTAAGTTTCAAGTTTTTGTAGCTTGGTTGGATAACCGTATGGGCTGCTTCCTGACTCTCAGCCATTTTTGGATCCATTATGCTATTTTGCCTTGGATCCACTGGGCTTTTCATTTCTTAACCAGTCTGCCACGAGGAACTTGTGCCAAAGTCTTGCTGATGTTCGTGTAGACCAAATGAAACACTATACTTTCAACAATCTCCTCCAAAACAAAACTAAATTTGTCCAGTACAACCTTCCTTTAACAAATCCATGCCATTTGTCCCAATTCCAGAATGTTTCCGAATAACCACTTGAACACTAAGATTGCACTGACTGGCTTGTAATTTTCTGTTCTGGATGTAGAGATGTATAGCATGGAAATGGACACTTCGGTCCGACTCGTCCTTGCTGACCAGATATCCTAACTTAATCTAGTCCCATTTGTCAGCGCTTGGCCCATATCTCTCTCAACCCTTTGTATTGATATATACATCCAGATGCCTTTTAAATGTTGTAATTGTACTAACCTCCACCACTTCCTCTGGCAGCTCATTCCATACACTTACCACTCTCTGCGAGAAAACGTTGCCCCTTAGGTCTCTTTTATATCTTTCCCCTCTCACCCTAAACCTATGCCCTCTAGTTCTGGACTCCCCGACCCCAGGGAAAAGACTTTGTCTATTTATCCTATCCTTGCCCTTCATGATTTTAGTCCTTTTCTTTTAAAAAAGTAACATTAATATTCTGCTGGTTGCCAATACTGTGAAATCTCCCTTGCCTTCCTCAGTAGCCTGGAAAAGATCACATCCAAACCTGCAGATATGTCCACTTTGAAGTCTGCTGAACCAGGTGGAACCTTCACTGTCTAATATTTTGTATTCCTTCCCCATGATATATATACCTTTTGTGGTCCTTTTGTATTGCAAATACAACATAAAATACTCATGGAAGACTGTACCCAAGTCTTAACTTTCCCCAATTATTCTCTTGTTCTTCATAAATTTGGAAAAAAGCCTTTGGGTTTTCCTTTATCCAGACTGTCGGTGCATTCTCATGCACCATTTGCTTCCCCATTTTTTTATTGTTAAATTCCCCATCACGTTTGTTAAACTCAATGAGAGACTCTGCTAGAAGATGTTAAAATTAATCCTAATCTTGAACAACTCTTGATATCAAGGATCTTAAATCTTGGTGCCACTCGCTAACTTTGTGGGAATATTATTGTCCTTTGCTCTTGCTTTTTTCCCCTTGGATGTTTTCCATCTCTGATGTAGTTGTATCCACTTGACTTGGGCCAAAGCATATCTTAACTGAGCAAAATTGGCCCATTTATAGTTTCTTTCCAGTCCATCCTTTTTTTTTTCTTGTCAAGAACTTAGTGATCCACAACTATTCTAAATATAACTAGCTTGAAAATTCTACTCTATTAATATGCTTCCCAGGTTCATTTCTGAATATCTGATCCCAATCTGCCCATTCCCTCATGCAGCTTTCTATGTCCTAGCTAAAAATGTTCTCCAGGATACACTTGAATAATTTTGTTCCTTCCCTACCTTACACACTAAAATATCCTAGTTGACATTTGGGGAATTCAAATCCTCTTACTATTTCTGATTTTGTTATACTTCTTTGAAGTTTGATTGCATATTTGATTCTCTAGCTGAAAATGTGTTGCTGGAACAGCGCAGCAGGTCAGGCAGCATCCAGGGAACAGGATAATCGACGTTTCGGGCATAAGCCCTTCTTCCTATTTGAATCTCTACCCCTGTACACCTCCCAAACGTGTTTGGGGACCTATAGTGTCTACCAAACAGTGTGTGTGCCCTTTTGTGTTTCTTATCCCTAAATAGCCTCATTTGGTGATCTTCAAGATATTGCTCCTCTTCACTGTTCTAATAGACCCTTTGATCAATATTGCAACCCCTCCAAATCACCTGCTCTATCTCACATTTACCTACCATTAACCAGCTATATTGAGCTGCTAATCTTGACTACGTTTGTTCATCAAAAAATGTTAACTTTTTTGCAACAATGCATTTCCCCAAGGGAGGTGGGCCTGGTGGTGGTACCGCTAGGCTGTTAATCCAGTGACTAAGTAATGTTCTGAGCACCTGGGTTTGAATCCTGCAAATGGTGGAATTTGAATTCAGTAATAACTTGGAAATATGAGTTTAATGATGACTATGAAATCTTCATTAATTACCCAGGAAAAAAACAGTCTCCTGTCCTTTTGGGAGGGAAATCTGCTGACCTTATCTGTCTGCTCTACATGCAAATTGAGACTCTTAACTGCCCTTTTGTTACTTAAGGATGGTTAATAAATGCTGGTCCAGTCAGTTAAGCCTATACCCCAAGAATGAATTTTTAAAAAATATAGGTATTACCATCATTGAAAATTTCTTGCTGCAATTTTCATTGGACAGCGGTCACAATTCTTAAACAAGCTGAAAGTTCCTGAGATGACTCCTTCAAAGATTACCAGTTGAGCTGTCTTACCCATTTCCATGCTGTCATCAAGTCCCATACTATAAAACTGACAGGCATTGATTCTTTGGTCAGAGTACTTTTTGAATGTTGGATGCTCAGCCATATCCTCTCTCAATTCTCTGGGTGTCTGAGTCCGACAGCACAGAGACAGGCCCTATGGCCCAAACTGGTCCACGCCAACCAAAATGTCCATCCACATGAACCCCATTTCCCTGCACTTGGCCCATATCCTTCTAATCCTTTCCTATTTATGTATTTGTTGAAATGCCTTGTCAATGCTGTTAATGTTTCTGCCTCAACTACTTCCACAGGCACATTACATATGTATACCACCCTCTGTGGAGAAAGGTTGCCCCTTAGGTTCCCTTTTGTTCTTTTCCCTCAGCTTAAACTGATGCCCTGTAGTCCTTGATGCCCCAACTTTGGGAAAACAATTGTGCATTCACTTTATCCATGCCTCCCATGACTTTATACACCCCTATAAGGCCCCCCCCTCAGTCTCCTATGCTTTAAAGAAAAAAAGTCCTATCTTGTTAAACGTCTCCCTGTAACTCAGACCATTGAACTCAGCTAACATCCTTGTAAATTGTCTCTGCACTCTTTCCAGTTTAGTAATGTTCTTCCTATAACAAGGTGACCAAAACTTCACAATACTTCAAGTGTGGCTTCACCAACGTTCTGTTTTAACTGCCACACAACTTCCCAACTTCTATACTCCGTGCCCCGACTGAAGGTCAGTGTGCAAAAAGTCATCTTCATTGCCATGTCTACCTGTGACCCCACTTTGAGAACTGTGAACCTGAACTCCAAGATCCTTCTGTTCCACTACACTCCTTAAAGCCCTACCATTCACCATGAAACTCCTAACTTGAATTGACTTTGCAAAATGCAAGATCTCACCACTAGAGCCGTAAAATCATAGAGATGTACAGCATGGAAACAGATCCTTCAGTCCAACCTGTCCAAGCCGACCAGATATCCTAATCTAATCTAATCCCATTTGGCAACACTTGGCCCATATCCCTCTAAACCCTTCCCATTCATAAACCCACCCAGATGCCTTTTAAATGCTGCAATTATATTAGCCTCCACCACTTCCTTTGGCAGCTCATTCCCTTTTATATCTTTTCCCCTCTCACCCTAAACCAATGGCCTGTAGTTCTGCACTCCTGCACCCCAGGGAAAAGTCTGAAATTATTTACTCTATCCATGTCCCTCATGATTTTATAAACCTCTATAAGGTCACCCCTCCGCCTCCGATGCCCCCGGGAAAACAGCCCCAACCTATTCAACCTCTCCCTATAGCTCAAATCCTCCAACTCTGGCAATAGCTTTGTAAATCATTTCTGAACCCTGGTCATACTAGAGTGAAAATGTTACCTCTGCATCTCTCTCCACAGATAGCTGCTATAAAGCTAGCTGATATTTAACTATATTAAACTCCATTTGCCATTTCTCGGCCCACTTCCCCAGCTGATCAAATTCTGCTGCAATTTCTGAAAACATTCCTCACTGTCCACGATATTGCCTATTTTTGTGTTATTAGTAAGTTTACTAATGATGCCTTGTACATTTTCATCCAATTCATCGATATAGATAACAAACAGTAATGGGCCCAGCACCAACCCATGAGGCACTCCACTAGTCACAGGCCTCCAGTCCAACAAGCATCCTTTCGCTATTACCCTCTGCTTCCTACCATCAGCCAATTGTGTATCCAATTTGTTCCCTCCCTTTGGATTCCATGCGATGTAACCTTCCAGAGCAGCTTACCACATGGAACCTTCTCAAAGACCATGCTAAAATCCATACAGATGACGTCTCATGCCTTGCCTTTGTCAACCTTCCTGATCACTTCATCGAAGAGCCCTATCAAATTTGTGAGGCCTGATCTCTCACTCTCAAAGCCATGCTGACCCCTCCTAATCAAATCCTGTCTTTCTAAATGCATGGATATCTATCTCCGAATCTTCTCAAGTAACTTACTCACCACAGATTTTAAGCTTATTGGTATATAGTTACCAAGGCTTTTCTTTGTAGCCCTTGAATGATGGCACAACATTCGCTACCCTCCAGTCTTCTGGGACCTTTCAACAGGATTTTACATGGGGAAAACTCTGACTTGTAGCTTTGAAGAAAGGTGGTTTGCTGGTAATGTTTTGTTTCAGCAAGATTGCTTGGTTAATTCTCACCTGGCCTCAGAGGTTGTCTTAAGCTTTTAAATTGTTGCAATTGTACTCGCCTCCACCACATCTTCTGGCAGCTCATTCCATACATGCACCACCCTCTGCGTGGAAAAGTTGCCCCTTAGGGCTCTTTTATATCTTTCCCCTCTCACCCTAAAGCTATGCCCTCTAGTTCTGGACTCCCCGACCCCAGGGAAAAGACTTTGTCTATTTATCCTATCCATGCCCCTCATAATTTTGTAAGCCTCTATAAGGTCACCCCCTCGGCCTCCACTCCAGGGAAAACAGCCCAAGCGTGTTCAGCCTCTCCCTGTAGCTCAGATCCTCCAACCCTGGCAACATCCTTGTAAATCTTTTCTGAACCCTTTCAAGTTTCACATCTTTCCGATAGGAAGGAGACCAGTATTGCACGCAATATTCCAACAGTGGCCTAACCAATGTCCTGTATGGCCGCAACATGACCTCCCAACTCCTGTACTTAATACGCTGACCAATAAAAGAAAGCATACCAAACGCCACCTTCACTATCCTATCTACCAGCGACTCCACTTTGAAGAAGCTATGAACCTGCACTCCAAGGTCTCTTTGTTCAGCAACACTCCCTTAAGTGTTTGCTTTCCCAAAATGCAGCACCTCGCATTTATCTGAATTAAACTCCATCTGCCACTTCTCAGCCCATTGGCCCATCTGGTCCAGATCCTGTTGTAATCTGAGGTAACCCTCTTCGCTGTCCACTACACCTCCAATTTTGGTGTCATCTGCAAACTTACTATAACTGTATCTCTTATGCTCACATCCAAATCAT
This sequence comes from Chiloscyllium plagiosum, assembly GCF_004010195.1. NCBI lineage: Eukaryota > Metazoa > Chordata > Chondrichthyes > Orectolobiformes > Hemiscylliidae > Chiloscyllium > Chiloscyllium plagiosum. The sequence continues at coordinate 62,544,832 of NC_057712.1, read as the reverse complement.
TTATGTAAATGACAAAAAGTAGAGGGCCCAGCACTGATCCCTGTGGCACTCCACTGGTCACAGGCCTCCAATCTGAAAAACAACCCTCCACCACCATCCTCTGTCTATTTGAGCCAGTTCTGTATCCAAATGGCTAGTTCTCCCTGTATTCCATGAGATCTCATCTTGCTAATCAGTCTCCCATGGAGAACCTTGTCAACTGCCTTACTGAAGTCCATTTAGATCACATCTGCTTTGCCCTCATCAATCATCTTTGTTACTTCTTCAATAAAACTCAATCAAGTTTGTGAGACATGATTTCCCACGCACAAAGCCATGTTGACTATCCCGAATCAGTCCTTGCCTTTCCAAATATATGTACATCCTGCCCCTCAGGATTCCCTCCAACAACTTGCCCACCACCGAGGTCAGGCTCACCGGTCTATAGTTCCCTGGCTTGTCTTTACCGCCCTTCTTAAACAGTGGCACCACATTTGCCAATCTCCAGTCTTCCGGCACCTCACCTGTGACTATCGATGATACAAATATCTCAGCAAGAGGCCCAGCAATCACTTCTGTAGCTTCTCAGAGTTCTCAGGTACACCTGATCAGGTCCTGGGGATTTATCCACCTTTAACCGTTTTAAGACATCCAGCACTTTCTCCTCTGTAATCTGGACATTTTGCAAGATGTCACCATCTATTTCCCTACAGTCTATATCTTCCATATCCTTTTTCACAGTAAATACTGATGCAAAATATTCATTTAG
>NC_057712.1:62495892-62544003 GCF_004010195.1 Chiloscyllium plagiosum | reverse complement strand
TATTTCTTAACCAAACCCTCAGTTTCTTCAGTCATCCAGCATTCCCTATACCTACCAGCCTTCCCTTTCACCCTGGCAGGATTATACTTTCTCTGGATTCTCGTTATCTCATTTCTGAAGGCTTCCCATTTTCCAGCCGTCCCTTTACCTGCGAATATCTACCTCCAATCAGCTTTTGAAAGTTCTTGCCTAATACCGTCAAAATTGGCCTTTCTCCAATTTAGAACCTCAACTTTTAGATCTGGTCTATCTTTTACATCACTATTTTAAAAACGAATAGAATTATGGTCGCTGGCCCCAAAGTGCCCTCCCGCTGACACCTCAGTCACCTGCCTTGCCTTATTTCTCAAGAGTAGGTCAAGTTTTACACCACCTCTAGTAGATACATCCACATACTGAATCAGAAAATTGTCTTGTGCACACTTAAGAAATTTCTCTCCATCTAAACCTTTAATGCAATGGCAGTCCCAGTCGATGTTTCGTAACCAATTCAACCTCTGTCAGTTTTGCCATCTCAGAAATTAGTCTGGTAAGTCTTTTCTGCCCTCCCTTTGTGGAAAGAACATCCTTCCTCCGATATGGCGACCAGAACTGAACACTATATTCCAGGTGCTGTCTCAGCAAGGATCTGAGTAATTGCAGCAAGTTATCTTTGCTTTGTACTTAAATCCTCTGGTTATGTAGGCCAACTTAATATTTTGTTACCATTACTGTTGGCTTACCTTCAGCGAGTGGTATTCAACGACACCCAGGCCTCAATCCACATTTCCCCCCCCCCTCTCAATTTAGAGCCATTCAGATCATCTGCTGCCTTGTGCTCCCACACGTGGGACACCTCATCTTTGTCCACATTATACTTCACCTGCCTTGTATTTGCCTACTCAGTTTGCCCAGCTTGACTTGTACTAGGGATGATGATTCCTGGATCTGGTGTATAAATATAGCTCATCTTGCTAGCTGCTTCTGTCTTCTGTAAACAGCTGAGCACTAGTCAGGGAAGCTCCTTCTGTGAGATTTAGCAAAGATGGGATAGCTACAATACCAGTGCATGATTCCCACAACCCTCCTTCCCCACTCTGGCCATTAGGTGGTCATATTTTCTGCTTCATTTCATTGCAGCTTCATGATTGTGGAATCAGGCACTTTTTGCGTGGAAGAATTCTGGCTGTAAATATCACCAAGAGCTGAACCTTCTTTGATTATTACAGAATATGATAATATCACCTGAATTTCCTTGTTCAGACTTTGGATTTTTGAGGGTATTTCTGTTCTTCAGCACATGGCTGCTCTTGTTCAGCATAGCACAAACTAAGGAGACAGCGAAGTCTGCAGATGCTGGAGATCAGAGTTGAGTGTGCTGCTGCAAAAGCACAGGAGGTCAGGCAGCATCAGAAGAGCAGGAAAATTGATGTTTCGGGCCAGAGCCCTTCATCAGAATGAAGAGCTTTTGCCCGAAACGTTGATTTCCCTGCTGCTCAGATGCTGCCTGACCTGATGTGCTTTTCCAGCAACACACACTCAACATAGTACAAACCAAGATATATTTGCTGTCATCAGAGTACTAATTCAACTTGACTAATCTGAAAGCGCGCTCAAACACTAATCGCCCTTCTTGCAAATCTGCCCTCTAACTTCATCCCATTTGTTAAGTGAGACCTTCTGGGCCTGCAGTGGCTCATCAATATCCTTCCATTCCCACCCAATCCCTAACTGTACTGTTAGGTTCTTTTTTCCTGAGATTCTTACACACTTGACGCAACTGAAACGCACCAACTTCTGTGAACAAGCAAAATTTATTAAGCACAGCACAGTCCAATATAAGCTTTGGAGAAATTCTTCAACATTGCTTCTGAGGCATGTCCAGGGAAGTTCCTTGAACAAAGGAAACATTCCTTCCTTTACATCACAGTTAGTAATGCCCACAAGACAACCCCTAGTCACTCCCCCTCAGCCACATTGCACTCAAGATACAATGCAGTGACCACATCACCTCCAGAAACAATGTAATGCAAATCATCCCTTTAATGGCCAGATCTGGTGTCAATTGTATTTTTTTCGTAACTGTAGGGGAGTAGTCAAATTCCAACTGCAGTGCTCCTATTGATTCTGAATAGTGGATGAAAATAGGAGATGACAATGTAAGTGGCTCTGAATGGCAAGAAAATGGCCATGTAAATGGCTCTCAATAATAGGAAATGACAATTTTTAAAAATCTATCTGGAAGTCTGAGGCATCCAATCCTAGCCTCAGGACATCTAATTTCCTGCAGGTCACTCTTTTTAATATCACAGTACCAGCCCTTTGACTCTATTCCCTTCTGCAGCCCCGCTGCTGGAGTCCCCTGAAGACTCCAGCTGATGGCCACTGCTTGCTGTCACCAGTGCGCCTATCAGTAGCAACCCATGACTGACTGTGAAATTTGGGTCAAATATCACTGCCAACATGGTGTCGTGAGAGTAAAGGCAAAATCTTGCAGATACTAGAAATCTGAAACAAACAGTTCTGCAGAAGATTCATACCAGACTCTGTTCTATAAATGGAATAGTGTAGGTTAGATGTTGCTTCAGATTGGTTTCACAGGTCAACGCAACATCGAGGACCGAAGGGACTGTACTGCACTGCACTGTTCTGTTTTATTTGAAGCTCTCTCCATGAATGCTACCAGACCTGAGATAAAGTATGAGTGCTGCCGATTTGTTGATGAAAAATGGACCACAAGACTGCATGACTGGACTATCTCAAAACTGCTCATAATCTGAGTTCTATGCTTACTGATGTGAAATAGGTTAGGTTACATTACACAACTGAACAACCCACAATGACTCCATTACGCTGACCGAAAGTGAGGCAAGTACCTTTCTTTATATGAGAACCTCATATAAAGATATGCTTTGCTTTTGTCTGGGAACCACATAATAATGACACATTGTGGCTTTTTTTTGGCTGAACTGAGAGGCTTTACAACAATCCCTTTCAAAAGTTGGTAAAGTAGCTGTAAGTCTGTGGATTGTTGTCTTTCTCTCCCCCCTCCCTGGCCCCAAAACAGATTTAGCCAACTGATTTCCTCTTTTTTTTGATTCGTATGTAATCTTTTAGCTTCTTGTTTTGCTACAGACTGTTGAGCTCACTGTTTTGAGAAAGACGTTAATAACTGCACCTTCCTGCTTCTTGGAGCTCAAATAGCTTGTAATACGATTTTCTTCATGTTGGTATTTAGTGGTTAGCATTTCCGAACCAGCTCCAGTGTTGACACGACTAAATAGCTCATCCAGCTCTTTTGCTGAGAATAGAATTAAATCTTTTTGAAAACTGGCATTGGTTCATGGATGCTGTAGTTTAAATAAAGACAAATAGGGCAGTTTATAACAAGTTTTCTCGCCATATCGAGACTAAGAGGACTGGGTTCAAGTCACACCTGTTGCAATCCTATGCCATAACATGTCGGCAGAGGTTAACTTGGAAGGAACTACAATACATAGCTGACAGTCCAAAATTCTGTTTCTTAGCAAATTTAAACACCAAGCCAGGCAAGTGAGTTGGTGACAGAAATGTTTCAGCCACTTCGATGATTGCACTATTGATTGCTTGATTGTATTTGCAAATATGGGCCGAGTCATGCTCTTTGCTCATATGAATGTTGCAAATGAAGTTATTCAGTATGCTAAAAGTAAATGCTCCCCGCCACCATTTATGTAAGTAAGCAATTTCTGATGGAATAAGCACTGTAGTCCTTTACAACTTGGCTTTGAGTCGTTTCGCTGACGTGAAATGATACTGACACAATGGGTCGAATGGTCTCTGTCTGTATTGTAAAATTCTAAAATAGTCTGTGAAGTAAAAATACAGGAGCATCCAACATTTAGCTGGACTTCCAGTGAATTCACTTTTTAAACATTTGTAATTTAACCCAACTTCAGTTCGTCTCCCTTTGACATTTTGCGAAAAGATACTGAGAAATTGACTAATGGAGTGTGGCAAAAAGTTGCAATAAGTGGTTTTGAACTGTTGCTGCAAGTTCCATCAGCATTTTGGAATGATGTAAAGGTATCGAGCTTTGAAAGTATAAACTGGAAAAAAAATGGACATAGTCTGTATCTATTTACCACTGTAACCGTAGTTTTGTTCTTGGGTTGCCCCACAGAATTAATATATTTTTATCGAGCCTGATCATTAACAGAGATGTGCTGAAATTGCCTGTTCCTGTACTGGTCCAACGAATTCACTGTTCTGTGGGAATGGGCCACATGGTCAGGACACAACAGTGTAGACATATACCGAATCTAATTTCCAACTGAGGAAAAACAAAAATTCACAAAGCTTAACCATTGTAAATATTTTCCTACCTGAATTACTGAGGAATGTGGCTGAAAATGGATGTTCAACCAAATGGATATCACACAATCAAAATCTGAGTGACTCAATTGATATTTCACAGTGACATTGCTATCTTACCTGGAATATTGCATTATAAATACCTGAAAAATTCCAAGTTCACTTACAAGCTTATGTGGAATTTGCAAACTTCCAACTGCGATATTTGATCCAAAAGCTTTTCTGAGGAAAGGAGGAATTAATGGTTCTGACGAATTTGGGGTGATGTGATGCCCTAAGTTGAGGACCGAATTAGGCTCTCCACTCCCTTTTGATTGAATAAGCAGATAAAATATATTATAGCAAGACTGTGCAGAGGAGCAGCATTGATTGCACAGTGCATGTGTTTACTTATAGTTATAATGTAGTAGCTTCAGATTTTTTTTATTGGCAGCTGGTAAACTGCAGGCATACCAACACTGTCCTCTACCCACATTCTTCTACCCACATTCTTCTACCCACCCCAACCCAACTTGGAGATGTCAACTTGCTTATTTTACCATGGCAACAAAACTTTCACTTCTATTCTAACAAGAAATCGCTGCTTCTGATTTGATTAACTATATTTATGTTCCTTTTCAGTGGAGGTCACAGTGGAATATGACTACGAGGCTGCACAAGAGGATGAACTTACTCTCCGAGTTGGCGATCTCATCAGGAATGTAAGAAAACTTGAAGAAGAAGGGTGGTGTGAAGGGGAATTGAATGGAAAGAGGGGATTATTCCCTGATAATTTTGTCAAAGTGAGTAAGAAAAGTCATGCTGTAACAAATCTATCATGCCTTTATCTTTGATTATGGAGCAGAATGTGAGAGCATTATATACTTTTGTATTATGATTTTGTCTAATGGTTTTAAGAGCATGCTCATAATAAGCATGTGAAGGGTATTAACCCTTCCAGAAGAATATGCAAAGTGGCAAAGGAGGTAGGGTCGCATTATTAACAAAGGAAAGGTATTGTTGCAGTGGCTAGTAATGATAGAGGTGGAATAGATTGTGATGTGGAATTTGTTTCGGTGGGAGTAAGAAATAAAAAGGGGAAGAAGTCCTGGGTAGCAGTCATCTGTAGGCACCAGAAGAATTTCCTCATTGTAGGGTGAAGTATAAATCAGGCAGTAAATGGAGGCTTACAAAAAGGCCACTGAAATTGTCATGACTAAATTTAATCTGCATATTGATTATCCAACTCTGATGGAACAATACAACATGGAAGACAAATTCGAAAAGTGCATCAGGGCTGATTTCTTAGGTCAATGCATCGCAGGACCTACCTGGGAGCAGGTTTTATTTTGGATCTAGTAATGTCATATCACTATTGAAGATGCTACAGGAAGAAGTTTCCTAACCTGGGACAATTTCAGGCTATTTAAGAGTGAGCAACTCTGGCCTCAACCCACTGTCACTAACTTAAATAAGGGAGAGTTATTGAGGTATGAAGAAAGCTGTCTAAAGCAGGCTGTAAAATAAACCAACTGTGTAAGGTCAGTGGATAAGCAGATATTCCAAAACACTCAGCAAAAATTTATTCTGGTCAAAACAAAGTATTTCATGAGAATGATGAACCACCTGTGGTTCACAAAAGTGGTCAAAGAGAGTATCCAGCACAAAACAAGGAAAACTAGTGTTTGGTCAAAGGATTGGAATTGTAGCAGATTAGTAAAAATCCAAGAAGTGAGGAAATTGTTCATGGAAACAAATTTGCAAGAAATATAAAAACAGCACGAGTTTTTACCGGTATGTAAAAGGAAAGTGGCTGAAGTAAATGTGGGATCCTTGGAGAACAGAACTGGGAGATTAATAATCTTAACAAATGTTAAGCTAGTTTAAAACAACAATTTGCATTAGTCTGTATAGCAGAGTGCACTGTAAACATCCTAAAGATAACAGATAAGCAAGGTGCTAATGGAAGGAAAGACCTTGTAACAGGTCCTGCCATGAGGAGCAAAGTATTTGACAAACAGAATGAAAGGCAGACAAATTGTCAGTACCCACTTGCCTGCTTTCAAGCGGTTCAGTAGAAGTAGTTGTAGAGAGGTGGAGGCATAGGTTGAATAATTCCAGAACACTCTGGATTTTGGATGGGTTCCAGTTGATTTGAAAAGAGTAAATATTATGTCCCTGTTCAAGGAAGGAGGGTGACAAAATGTGGGAAATTGTATCTCAATTAGCTTAACATGTTGAGAAAATGCTTGAACCCCTTAATGAAACCAACAGCAGGACAATTAGGAAAGTTTATTGCAATCAAGCATGGTCTGGCAAAAGGGAAATCATCATGGAGCTGCCTGAAAGGCATCCAAATTCACTACCTCTCGGGAAAAACAAGAAGTGGGGAGCCCTTGTATCGTAAGATATAAGGAATCTGCAAGGAAATATAGATTAAATGTGTGTGCAAAAGCTTGGCACAAAGATTTTAATATAGGGAAGTATGAGATTGTGCACTTTGGTGAGCACAATGAGAAGGCAACTGTTATTTCAATGGAGGGAGAATGCAATTAAGTACTGCACAGGAAATCTGGGTGTTCTTGTGTATGCAGCACAAAATGTTATCATGCAACAATAATTAGGAAGGCAAATAAAGTTTTGACCTTTTTGCTAAAGGGTTGGACTTTAAAAACTTGCAAGTCTTGTTAGAACAGTAACGGGGTATTTGTGAGACTGTGTACCGAGAGTACTGTGGACTGTTTTAGCCCCTGTACTGAAGCAAATATGTACTGGTATTAGAGTAATTCAAAATAGATTCACTTGGCTGATTTTTTTTTTCAGATGAAGGGGTTGTTTAATGGTGAACAGCTAAACAGGGCAAGTTATTATTTATTAGAATTTAGAAGTGTGGCAGTTGTGAGTCAACCATAAGATTCTGAGGGGGCTCGAAGGATAGACATTTCCATTATTATGGGATTCTCAAACTCAGGGACTTTAACACAGAGTGAGGGGAAACTCTCAAGACTGAATTGCAAAGGGAACTCTTCTTGAGAATGGTAAATGTCTGGAATTGTCTACCCAGAGAGATGTGGAGGTTACACCAGTGTTACAGAGGAGTTAGACATGGTGTTTTATTTAAAATGCTGAGAATTCAGCTTTGAGCTGGCACAAAAGGTGAAGCTGGCCTGGAGGCAGGTCAGTGATGATCTTGTTGAATATCTCGGTAGGCTTGATCTGGCCTACTCCTGTTTCTTATGTTCTTTAAGAACTCTAAATAGTTAACCATTTGCATGCAGATTGAAAAATTAGATCCCTTCCTCCAGTTCAGTGTTTTTGACAATTTTGATTGATTGTGTATTAGCAAACAGTTCATTAAAAAATAATTGTCTGAATACGTGAAAGACTTTCAAGTTATGGTGATGACACTGGATATTCTCATTCTGCAGTGTAATAATCATGGGTCTCAAAGATGAAATGTAAATTTATCATAATCATGAATCTGTGACAAATGTAGATTTTTTTGGACTGGATTGTGTGGGGTGGGGTTGCTTTGAGCATTGGGGAAGAGTTTTTAAAAAGTTTACAAACTTTCACAAAAAAGCTTGCTTTTTACCTTGGAATGCCATGGCTTGTAAAAATGTTGTTCCTGATCTCTTTTTGTCAATTACTTCAAGCTGTGCTGAAGTAATATCCAAAAAAAAGTTCAGTTTCTCAACTGAGAATTTGGTATTGACACCACCAAAGTGGAAAATGGATAAGTTGGCTTAGATGGAGATACCCTCACATTATCGTTCATGGGCTCCTGTGTTTAAGGACACCAGTCATAGTAGACAAACAATTGAGCCTTCATAACCAAAGGGTAATTTAGCAAGTTCTGTTTCTGATCTCTCTCTTTATTTGTTCAAGTTGTTGGTGCATTAGGTGTACTTAGATTATTTTGGGCTATCTCAATGTCCCTCCTTTAAATTGCTGATAATTCTGATAGTGTTTTCTTGAACTGTGGGGTAAAGAAGACCTCTCTAATTCATTATCCTGATGGCTTCTGTTTGTTCATAATTTCTGATCAAAGGAGAATTATTAAAAAGTGGAAGGAAAATTATGCATTTAGATTCCATATGGGTATCTGTAGACTGCTGTAGCATACTAACACCTCCCTCAGAACATTAATAAGCAAACATCCCAAGTTGTGGTCTTCCTGTCAGGTAAATGAAGTGAAGCTAGCTGGGCCTTGGATGCTACACCTGAGGAATTCCTGGAGTACTGAGATGATTGCAAACAAATACAACTAACTGTCTTTTTTTGTGCTAGGTATGACTCCACCTAACAGAGTTGTCGTCCAGTGCCCTTGACTTGAAATTTATTGACGCCAGACTCTCAAATGCTGCTTTGTTGCTGGCAATGTTGTGCGTTTCTGGAGTACAGCTGTTAAATCTGTATTTTTACCAATGTTGTATTGAGGTCAGAAGCTGAGTTGTCTGGTAGAATCCAACTGGATATCAATGAAAAGGTCACTTGTTGAGGAAATGCTGCTTGATGTGCCATTAATGACTCTACTCACTGATAGAATTATTTTTGTTCACTGGAAAACCATTATCCACTTGGATATGTATTTACTCAAGAAGCTTCAGAGAGCTACTGACATTTTTTTTGTTTATTCTTTCATGTAGTGTTGGTATTGTTCATCCCTGATTTGCCTTTGAACTGAAGGCTGTAATGTGGTTAGCTATAGTGCAGAAGTATCTAAGAATCCACTCCTGTTTGCCCGTTGGTTCTGGTATTCTCATAACCTTTGACATTCCCAAACTATTTCAAAATCAAGTCCAAGAGCCGGCTCATCTGTGCCTAAGTTGAGAGAGACTCCCTATTATGAAATTGGGTCAATTCATTGTAGTCTGTTCCATATACATTCATTACCCTCTCCCTCTTCAAGATCTTATTTCAGTAAGAAAACCCATCATTATTTTTTTAAACTCCAAAGGATGCTGGGCCAGCCTTTCCTCTTAACATAACCCCTTCATTCCAGGAATCAGTTGAGTAATCATTCTCTGCATCATGTCATCCAATAATGCCATTTCTTCAACAGGAAGACCAAAACAGTACACAGTAGTAAACAGCTGCACTAATGTCCTACACAATTGTACCAAAACTTACTTTCTTGTATGTTTTAATTCATTTGTTGCCTTCATCACTTATAGTCCCTGTATGCTAAAATTCAGAGATTCATAGACCAGAATATCAAGATCCTTCTGTATCACTGAATTCTGCACACTCTGTACATTGAAATAATATGCTATTGTCCTACCTGCAAAAGTGGACTGGTTTATTTTCCCATGTTCTACCACATCTGCCAACTTTGTGCCACTATCTTAGATTATGTGTAGTCATTGGCAGAATTATGTCCTCTTCACAGCTACGACTCCAATCTGTCTTATAATAAGCAAATTTTGCAACCATTTATTTGATCCCAGCATGTTTTTCAGTCATGATTGTAAGTACTTGAGGCCCCAGCATGCTACATCGTGCTAGCCTGAAAGTGATCCATTGTGCCAGCTGTTTCCTATAATTTGACAAATGTGTATCCATGCTAATACATTACCCCTACATCACGAGTCCTTACTTTGTTTAATAATCTTCAATCTGGCACCTTGTCAAATGTAAGCACACCACTCCCACAGGTCTCCCATAACTACATTCCTTATTAATGCTCTCAAAGAACCCAAATAGATGAATTAAGCTTGATTTTTCTTTCACCAAACCATGAATGGCTGTGAATGCATGGAGATTTGTGTCCTGCTACAGCTCGTTTTATAATGAATTCCCTACAACAGGTGTTAAGATGTAATTCCTGCCTTGTCTTCCTCCATTTTCTACACCTCATCTGTTTCCTAATTTGATACAACTTTTTCAAAGAATCTGGCGCGGTTCGCAAAATTAAAAGCAATGCATCTATTATCTCCGCTGCTGCTACTTGTTAAGACTTGAGAATGAAATTGACCCTGCCCTGGGGACTTGATCTATTTTGAGTGTGAATAATTTTCTCAGAACCTTTTGCATAGTGATTATCGTGTTTTAAGGTTCTTCGTCCTGTTCATAAACATCAGATGGGGTGTATTCCATCACATTTAGTGCCTTGTATTTTATGGATGGGCATGCTTTGGGGAGGCAGGGGGTGAGCAATCAACCTCAGAATTATGAGACTCTGATCTGCCCCCATACCTCCTTGACTTATGTGGCTGGCTGAGGTAAATTTTTGTCAATGGTAACCCCAGGATATTGATAGTAGGACAATTAAGGGATGGTAATGCAATTTAACATCAAAAGATGTTCAAATTCCCTTTTGTTTGAGATGGAACTTCTGTGGTGCAAATGGTACTTGACACTTTATGGCCCAGGCTAATTATTGTCCGTACCTTGCTGCAAATGGACAGAGGCTACTTCAGTATCCCTGAAGAAGGGCTAATGCCCGAAACGTCGATTCTCCTCTTCCCTAGATGCTGCCTGACCTGCTGTGCTTTTCCAGCAACACATTTCCATCTCTAATTATTGTCCATACCTTGCTGCAAATGGACAGAGGCTACTTCAGTATCTGAGGTGTCCCAAATGTGTTTTTGTTTTGCTGCCCTTGAGCAGGGTTGTCTGAATCCTGCTCCCATACCTGATGGAATGCAACTGGTTTGGATAGCTATCTGATTCATGCTATTCTGCATTATGAATTTTCAGCGTCTCCCTCACTCTCATCTTGTCTGTTTTGGGAGAAGGTGCTGGTTGGCCTAACATCTCGCTCTTCCAGCGAGGATGTGGGCTCCTTCTCATCCACCTTTATTTGTTGAGTCTGGGAACTTGGTGAGCTGAATTAATTATGGAGAGGAGGACTGTGCTGACCAGCTTTTATGGCTGTTGTTCCCTCAATCTCTGCCACGTTTGCTTTAGTACCCTGCTGTTCTTTTGATCCTGGAGCACACTCGCTCGAAGTTCAGCCTTTTAATTTCTGAGGAGTTGAAGTGGTTTATACTTGCTCTTTTGGATTCTACAGCCTCAGCACAGCCACGTTTTTGCACATTTTGAATAACCCTGCTGAAGTGGTTCATTCTGATGGGAACCACAGAAAACCATCCATCTTCAATGAGTCCTTTTTGGCGATGTTTTTCTCCTTTGCATCCTTTCTTTTGACCCGATTATGTTTAGAATCCAGCTTGATCTTCCTTAGTTCCCGTGACTGTTTGGTCATATTCCTGGTACCTGCCTGTGCTGGTACTTTTTAAACATGTGACTTGATGGTTAGGTCATTCCCAAGTGGGATGCATCTTGTTCCAGGAGATCTGGAATGAATCCTATATGACTTGGAATTAACCTTTATTATACATGAACTTGTGGAGCGCTGGGGGGGGTGACAGACCTGATAGGGAGTGTTGTTGGCTGGGTTCAGAATCCTACCCCATGTGAAGGATTGGGTTGTCCTAGTGTTTCTGGATGAAGCAGTTGGTTGACTTGCGTATGAGGAAGGAACAGAGCAAGTTAACCCATGAGATCAAGGCTCCTCCTACAGTTTTTGGTGACTTTGCTCAAATGGGAGACAGAGTCAACTACAGGTCATTCCGCTACAACCCGCATTTTGTCAAAGCAAATTGGCTGTAACGTGATTGACAAAAAGGGGACGCTGTTTCTAAAGTACAAATTTTTAGAACTTTTGGTTATAACACAATTACATTGCCAACACTTTAAATACTAGTTTTATTGCGTGATTTTTACATCGTGTGGGGTCACACAAGAATGCAACCATTGCATGATAGAAGAAATGACTGTATTTTGAAGTCTGAGATAGTGAGATTATTGCTTATCAAAGGGATGACCAGTTATCGGTGGTGTGTGAAGGAATGCACAGTTGAGGTTAAAATCCATGATCTTTCTGAGTGGAACAGTCCTGAAGGGTCAAGTGGCCTACTCCTGTTCCTTGTTTGTATGTCTGAAGTTCACAAGGAGCTAGATTCTGCAGCATCTGTCATAGTTGACTGTCTGTATCCCTTGAGGAGAAAGTGAGGTCTGCAGATGCTGGAGATCAGAGCTGAAAATGTGTTGCTGGAAAAGCGCAACAGGTCAGGCAGCATCCAGGGAACAGGAGAATCGACTTTTCGGGCATAAGCCCTTCTTCAGGATGTGGTGTATCTCTCAGGAATGACTTGGTGAATGCTCACATGCTGACCAGCTTGCTTTTCCACCACCAACATTCTAGCACTGATACTAGTTCTTGGAATTTTCAGTGTTCAGGCTCTAAAGGGGTCATGTGAGTTTTGAGGCATTAACTCTTATTTCTGTCTCTACAGAAGCTGTCAGACCTGCTGAGTTTCTCTAGCACTGTGCTTTCTATTCAGGCAAAATTTGCTTTGCAGATCACTAACTTGAAATGGCCCATTCCAAAGCTGAAGTTGAAAGTCAAGACCATGTTTGATAAACACAAAAAATAGCATTCGCGACCTATTGGGATGAACGTGTAGTTTTGATTGTGTGACTGAGTTTGGCTTTTGCAAGTGTTCTGCTAATTCTGATGACATGGTTACATCAGCCTTCTTGAGTTGTATATTGTGGTCTTATAATGGAGACTACACACCTATATATGTTATTTATACATTTACCTAAAATGGGTATTAATTTTTTTATCCATTTGTGATATAATGAGTTTTATAAGCTCGCCAGTAAGCAATTCCAACACTTCAGATCTAATACTAAATTACCTTGTCTGGCACCTCTTTTGCATATTATCCTGATATTCAATGTGTTACAAGCTTGGCTGCCTTTGCAAAGTTTGCTTTCTTTGAATTTCTTTGACTTTGCAAGAGTTCATTTTTTGAATTCATTGTATGTTTTGTGTAATGTCATCTGGTCTTTTTTCTTTTCTGTCTCACATTATAGTAATACTTAGTTTTGAATTAATCTGTGCTGCTTAAATTGCTGCACACTCTCTTCCTTTTGAGCACTGAGATTGCAGGTGGTGATATCATTGCTGGTACGTAACAGTAAATTGTTGGCTGTCATGCTTTAATTTGGATGTGTAAACCTCAAACTTTACCAGAAATTTGTTCTTTGGTTCCATGATTTTTAATTCAATTTCCAAGGTAAAGGGACTGCTGTTGATGGAAATGCTTTGGTGGTATACCTCAGGCAACACACCATTATTTTCAGGATTTTGTTTGTATTTTAATGGATTTCAAGGTTTGAAAAAGGCCCTTTTTTTTTTTAAACTGCATATGTATCATTGGCTAAATCTTAAATCTCAATAGTAATACTGATGTTGAATGAATGAACGTACATCAGTTGCATTAGATAATGTTTGACTGAGCTCAACATGAAACATTTTATTTTGTTACGCAAATCATAACTTTCAATAACTTGAACAAAATGGCAACTTTCAGTGGAAAATTTAAAGAGTACAATTTAGAGATGAAAAGTAAAAGTTCTGTATTCCAGTAATTCTGTGTAAACTATATAAGCAATATACCACACATTGCTATAACAGGGTAGTTCCGTTCTCATGCAACCTTGTGTTTTATGGAAATTGCCTAATAGCAGAACCGTTTAAATTAATGGGGGTGGATTGGCTTTATAACTAATACACTGTTTAAAAGTTTGCGCTTTAGAAACACTATCCCCTGTACGTCAATTGTGTTGTAGTGAACTTTCTTTAGCGATACCTGCTTTATAGCAGAATGACCTGTACTTTTTACGTGTATTTACTCCATCCTTTACCGATAGTTCATTCCTGATGTAAAAATTAAGCTGCCATCTACTTTTTTTTTCGATTCCTGAGATCTGTTCTTTTGTCATTAAAATAGTGTTTAAGACTAATTTGAAACTGCTGGCTCTTAGAAATTGTCTTTTTTTCTCCAAACTGTGAGCTGTTCACTGGGGTACAGACCCATGGATACCAAAATGATATAATGAGGAAATTGAGAGATTTGCTCTCATTTATGTGGAAATGAATTTTTGAGTATTTCAGAGGTTATTTGAATTTCTTTCATTTAAGTGTATCTGGTTGAAATACACAAAAGGCTAACATCTAACTTCAAATGTACCTGACATCACTTAAAATTGGTATTAAAACTGCAAGGTTAGGAAATAGTGAATACTCTGGGGCACTTGTCCCTTGAAAAAATACCGAAGAATCACATAATGGAGGATTTTAATAGGGTAGAAATTAAGAATTTTCACTTGGGTGAGTTCAATGAAGGACCTTTATTAAAAAAAATGGTGTCAGTACTAAATGCAAGACAGAGAATTCAGAATAGTGGTAAGACATTTTAACTTGCCAACATTAGGTAGTTGAGATGAATCGCATAAATGCATGTTAGTTGAAGGCAGATAAACAGTTGGAGGAAAAGGTAGAGAAGGTTATGTTGATATGCTTCATTACGGCCAAGGTGGGAAAAAGCCTACATAGAGTACAAATTCTGGTCAGAACCAAATGGGCTGAATAGCCTGTTTGTATGCTATAAAATTGTAAATATTTACAGGCATCTTAAAAGCAATATTCAAACTTGGGAAACATTTTTCCCTTCTGCTGTATGTGATTTAAGAAAATTATGCTTTTCAGTCTTTTTTTTTAACATGTTCTTTGTAATGACATGGCAAAATCTTGGTAGGAATTTTGAGCATTATAAATATTAAGCATGGTTTCTTCTCTTGCTTAGCATTATGACTTTGTTATACATTTCCAAAAAAAAATTTTGTTTTTAATTTTTTTTCGTTCAGTCATAGTATAACACTGTCGTTGATTGCTTAAAACAAAATTAGGATCCTGTTGTACTGTCACATTCAGCTGTTGAGTAGAAAGAACTAACAGACCTATCTGAATGACCAGTTCAAGGGAATGTTAAAATACACTTGGCACACCTTGCGAGTTGTAGTAAGTTCCACTTGCCACGTCCACCGAGTGTTTGAAGTAGCAGGAAATTGAATTGATAGTTTGCACAGCTGTTCTGTAGAAAAAGATGGTTAATAGGTAGGGAATACATTTTTTTAAAAAAGTTATTCACGTAATGGAGACTGTTTATACTGCTAAACAGAAAAAGTAAATCTCTCTATCCTGTTTAGAATGTACAGGTTTTGCAATTTTTAACCAGCTGCAGATGCCTGGCTGTGATTGTTGCTTGAGCGCTATAAGAATCATGTATCACTGCCAATTAGCAACCCAAGAGCCTGGTTGATAAAACAAACAGGAGCATCTAAGTTGGGTTGTTTTGGTTGTAGACACTTTGGATCTTCTGAGTGGAAAGGATTGAGGCTTCAGTTGGGGCTTTCTAATTATTTCAGAGAACGTTTTCATCCTCTCCTAGCCTTGGTTTTTTAAACTGTAAACATTCCCTTTACAGTGTAAAGATGTTGTTTTCCTCTTTACTTTGGGAACAAAACAGCAGGGACAAGTAAAACATCAACAGGTCAATAACTAGCAAGGAATGAAGCTGTTTTGATTTCGGAACATGATACTTTAGTATTTTTCATCTTGTTATGGGGCATCACAGATTAAAAGCACTTGATGTGAAATCCATTTTGGATATGATTTAAAGTCGTATTGTGATAAGAAATAGGAAGATTAAGCCATTTTTTATAAATGAGCTTTTAGATTTAGTTTTCAATTTTCCATTGTCAAAATATAATAGAAGGGAAGACAACAAATAGTCTACATTTAAATTCTAACAAAAAAGTGACGGCACACTTGGATTAGATAGTTAATTTTGGAATAAATTTTCACTTAAGACAAAGCACTGAAATAGTTCAGAATGTGAGCTGTGAATAATTCAAGTTTATTTAGTTATATGGCCTGTGTTGCCATTTTGGTGGTAGGGATAGCGTGAGAGGACAAAAAGGTGGAGAGCCTATTCGAAGTCAAGAATGTAGAGCTGCTTCCCTATTATGAGGTGCTTTTCGTTAGTCTCCCTCTCCACCTCTCACGCTATCTGTCAGACTCTCTCACACATGCACACATTTTTAAAAATTGTGTTACAGTTCAATAAATTGTCTGTCTGATCCATGGATTACTGTGAATATCATTGCAACTCTTGTTTGTCATATGTTATAAATTAAAGGAACTGTTTTTGTTTCTTCAAGTCTTTGAGCTGCTATGGCAGTGTGTGGGTTGTGCGGAAGTGAACCAATTTACTAGAGTCATAGAGATGTACAGCACAGAAACAGATCCTTTGGTCCAACCCATCCATGCCGACCAGATGTCCCAACCCAATCTAGTCCCACCTAGCACCCGGCCCATATCCTTCCAAACCCTTCCTATTCATATACCCATCCAAATGCTTCTTAAATGTTGCAATGGTACCAGCCTCCACCACTTCCTTCCTCTGACAGCTCATTCCATACATGTACCACCTTCTGTGTGAAAACGTTGCCCCTTAGGTCTCTTTTATATCTTTTCTCCCCCCCCCCACCCTAAACCTATGCCATCTACTTCTGGACTCCCAACGCCAGGGAAAAAAGTTTGTCTATTTACCCTATCCATGCCCCTCATGATTTTGTAAACCTCTATAAGGTCATACCTCAGCCTCCGACACTCCAGGGAAAACAGCCACCGCCTATTCAACATCTCCCCATAGCTCAAATCCTCCAACCCTGGCAATATCCTTAAATCTTTTCTGAACCCTTTCAAGTTTCACAACATCTTTGATTGGAAGGAGACCAGAATTGCACGCAATATTCCAACAGTGGCCTAACCAATGTCCTGTACAGCCACAACATGAGCTCCCAATTCCTGTACTCAGTACACTGACCAATAAATGCCGCCTTCACTATCCTATCTACCTGCGACTCCACTTTCAAGGAGCTATGAACCTGCACTCCATGGTCTCTTTGTTCAGCAACACTCCCTCGGACCTTACCATTAAGTGTATAAGTCCTGCTAAGATTTGCTTTCCCAAAATGCAGCACCTCTCATTTATCTGAATTAAACTCCATCTGCCACTTCTCAGCCCATTGGCCCACGTGGTCAAAATTGTGTTGTGTTCTGAGGTAACCCTCTTCACTGTCCATTACACCTCCAATTTTGGAGGCATCCGCAAACTTACTAACTGTGCCTTTTGTGCTTGCATCCAAATCATTTTATATAAATGACAAAGTAGAGGACCCAGCACCAATCCTTGTGGCACTCCACTGGTCACAGGCCTCCAGTCTGAAAAACAGCCTCCACCACCACCCTTTGTCTTCTACTTTTTGAGCCAGTTCTGTATCCAAATGGTGGGTTCTCCCTGTATTCCATGAGATCTAACTTTGCTAACCAATCTCCCATGGGGAACTTTGTCAAACACCTTACTGAAGTCCATATAGATCAGATCTACTGCTCTGTCCTCATCAATCCTCTTTGTTACTTCTTCGAAAAACTCAATCAAGTTTGTGAGGCATGATTTTCCACGCACAAAGCCATGTTGACTATCCCTAATCAGTCCTTGCCCTTTCAAATACATGTAAATACTGTCCCTCAGGATTCCCTCCGACAACTTGCCCACCACAGAGGTCAGGCTCACTGGTCTATACTTCCGTGGCTTGTCCTTATCAACCTTCTTAAACAGTGGCACCACGTTAGCCAATCTCCAGTCTTCTGGCACCTCACCTGTGATTATCGATGATGCAAATATCTCAGCAGCAGGCCCAGCAATCACTTCTTTAGCTTCCCACAGAGTCCTTGGGTGTACCTGATCAGGTCCTGGGGATTTAGCCACGTTTATGCGTTTCAAGACATCCAGCTCTTCCTCCTCTGCAATATGGACATTTTGCAAGATGTCACCATTTCCCTACAGTCTATATCTTCCATATCCTTTTCCACAGTAAATACTGATGCAAAATATTCATTTAGTATCTCCCCCATTTTCTACGGCTCCACACAAAGGCCACCTTGCCGAGCTTTGAGGGGCCCCATTCTCTCCCTAGTTACCTTTTTTGTCCTTAATGTATTTGTAAAAACGCCTTGGAGGCATAATTAAAGGGAAGGGCATGCAGTGAGGCTTTTGTCATTGCATACTAATTGGGATTATTTGTGCCTCCTAAGATACAATTTAAAGTAAGCATGAAGTGTTTCTTGCACAATACAGGCACTGTGTTAAGAGTCTGATATTTGCAAGTAGAAAGCTGTTTAACCATATAGCAACTTGCAACCAAAATCAATCAACTAACCGTTTGGCTGGTCAAAAATATTCAAATATAGGTTCTTCCGTTACAACCTGTGTTTTCTCAAACACTAATTTGCTGTAATGTGACTGATGAACTGGGGATACTTTAATTCGCGAGAACTTTAAAAATGTGCATTGGCTGTAACGCGATTCCAACACCAACACTTTAAGTGCTGTTTCTAAAGAACGATTTTTCTATCATGTTGGTCATTCAAAAAAGATCATGGCT
Organism: Chiloscyllium plagiosum; assembly: GCF_004010195.1. Taxonomy (NCBI): domain Eukaryota; kingdom Metazoa; phylum Chordata; class Chondrichthyes; order Orectolobiformes; family Hemiscylliidae; genus Chiloscyllium; species Chiloscyllium plagiosum. Next base: position 62,525,322 of record NC_057712.1, on the reverse strand, counting down.
GTTCAGATTATGGTATCAATTTCACATTGCCACAGAAATCCACTATCCTCTAACTCCCTTGTCAGTCAAGAATTTAACCAAAGAAATAAAAGCAAAGCATTGTGGATGCTGGAGATTTGAAATGGGAGCAGAATGCTGGTGAAACCTAGCAGGTCTGGCATCGTCTGTGGAGAGAGAAAGAAAGTTAACACTTTGAGTATGATATGACTCTTGATAACGGCAATCTAATTGTCACTGCTTTAAAAATATTGAGTGACCACGCACCCATCATGAGGCGAAGACCTGGCTTTTGCTGTCTGGGAAAGAGATTTCCGTAAACTTAGGAACCTCAAAATATTTCTTCTCATGTCTTCAGTTGAAGATCCCTTGTATTCAAATTGTGTCCCCTCATTCCTGTTTTTTTCACAAGGGGGAATGCAACACAATGTTTCTCATCACCAAGTCACCCTTCATCTACATGTGAAGAGTCATAACATCAGAGATGTACAGTACAGAAACACCTTTCAGTCCGAATTGTCCATGCCGACCAGATATCCTCACCTATTCTAGTCCCATTTGCCAGCACTTTGCCCAAATCCCCCTCAACTCTTCCTGTTCATATACCCATCCAGATGCCTTTTAAATGTTGTAAGTGTATCAGCCTCCACTACTTCCTCATTCCATGCATGCACCACCCTGTGCGTGGTAGAAATTGCCCCTTAGGTTCCTTTTAAATTTTTCCTCTCTGACCCTCTAGTTGTGGGCTCCCACACCTCAGGAAAAAGACCTTGTTTCTTTGTCCTATACATCCCCCTCATGATTTTATAAACCTCTATATGGTCACCCCTCAGTCTCCAACACTCCAGGGAAAACAGCCCTATCCTATTCAGCCTCTCCCTACAGCTCAAATCCTCTAATCCTGGCTACATTCTTGTAAATTTTTTCGGGACGCTTTCAAGTTTCACAATATCATTCCAGTAGGAAGGAGACCAGAGTTGCATGCAACATTCCAACAGTGGCCTAACCAATGTCCTGGACAGCAACATGACCTCCTAACTCCTGTACTCAATCCTCTAACCAGGAAAGGAAAGCATACCAAGTGCCATCTCCACTATCCTATCTACCTGCGACTCCACTTTCAAGGAGCTATGAACCTGCACTCCAAGGTCTCTTTGTTCAGAAACACTCCCTAGGACCTTACCATTAAGTGTACAAGCCCTGCTAAGATTTGCTTTCTCAAAATGCAGCATCTCACCTTTTATCTAAATTAAACTCCATCTGCCACTCCTCAGCCCATTGGCCCATCTGATCAAGATCCTGTCGTAATCTGAGGTAACCTTCTTTGCTGTCCACTACACCTCCAATTTTGGTGTCATCTGCAAACTTACTAACTGTACCTTTTATGTTCACATCCAAATCATTTATATAAAGGTGAAAATGCTTGTGGCACACAACCAGTCATGTTGTTCAGTCTGAAAAACAACCCTCCACCACCATCCTCTGTCTTCTATTTGAGCCAGTTCTGTATCCAAATGGCTAGTTCTCCCTGTATTCCATGAGATATAGTCTTGCTAACCAGTCTATCATGAGGAACCTTGTCGAACGCTTTACTGAAGTCCATATCGACCATGTCCACCATTCTGCCCTCATCAATCCTCTTCATTACTATTTCAAAAAACTCAATCATGTGCGTGAGATGTTTTCTCATGCACAAAACCGTGTTGACTATCTTTAATCAGTCCTTGCCTTTCCAAATACATGCAAGTCCTGTCCCTCAGTATTCCCTTCAACGACTTGTCCATTACTGACGTCAGCCTCACTGGTCTATAGTTCCCTGGCTCCTTGCCACTGATCCAGCTCCCACTGAACAGAACCTCTTATACTCCTGTTTTAATCTGTCAGCCAGTGCTCCCCGACTGGACAAGATTAGCAGCCCCAATCAGGCAACTCCTATTTTGTGAGGTCCATCTGGCTGACCTCGTTACAATCACTGCAGTTCTTGGGCTAAGGAGATCAAAGGGGAAGGGGAGAGAATGGAAATGAGGTACTGAGTTGGATGATCAGACATGATCCTATTGAATGGTGAAGCAACTCAAAAAGACCAAAGGCCAACTTGTGCTCTTGTTTGCTAACTCTACAATGTGCTGATGTATGGAACAATCCATAGTGGCATAGAAACATGAGCGACCATTCCAACGCCTCACCATTTAAGGAATATTCTATGTTTCTGTTTCTCCTCCCAAAATTAAAAATCTCACAATACCACGATAGAGTCCAACAGGTTTAATTGGAAACACTAGCTTTCGGAGCACCGCTCCTTCATCAGGTTGTTGTGGAGGACACTATTGTAAGGCACGGAATTTATAGCACAAATTCAGTGTGATGTAACTGAAATTATACATCAAAAAATACCTTGATTGCCTGTTGAGTCTCTCATCTGTTTGAATACCATGATAGTCCTGTCCCTCAGTATTCCCTCCAACGACTTGCCCATCACTGATGTCAGCCTCACTGGTCTATAGTTCCCTGGCTCCTTGCCACTGATCCAGCTCCCAGTGAACAGAACCTCCTGCACACCACAGTCCAACCCCAGCATCTCCAAATCAGTCCTCCCAAAATGGCTAACTTCATAATTTTTCACATTATATTGCACCTGCTGTGTTCTTGCCCATTCACTAAATTGAGAAATTATCCTAAAGCTACTTTGCATGTTCCTCACATCACATGTTCCTATTTAGTTTTGTATCATCTGCAAATTTGGAAGTATTATCTTTACTCCAACTCCAAATCACAGGTCATTGTGAACAGCTGGGGCCCAACAAGTGGTTCTTGTGATATTGAAGTAATTACTGGCTACTGATGCGAGAATGACCTATTTATTCTGACTCTTTTTTTCTGCCTGTTAACCAATTATTAATCTATGCCAGCCACTTTCCCTCTAGGTTGCCCTATAGTCATTCTGAGGGGTGTTCCGCACAGTGGTTGGCTTGTCAACATTGTTCGCAGCATGAATGTAAGATTCTGGATGTCATTGTTGCACACAGGTCTTGGAGGTCAGTGCACAAGCAAATAAACATCGAAGCCACACAGCATACCAGAGCAATTCATGACTCTACGTCTTCACACTCTGCTTCCGATAAAGACTCTGTTCTATTCTCCTGGCTTCTCTATTTCCTCTGATGATACCAACCTTGACAAGGGGCCCTCTGAAGTGAACACATTCATCCTCAACCAAAGATTCCAAGCATCATCATTGATAGCTGCCTCAGCTGGGTCTGATCCACTGTTTGCATTTTGGCCCTCACCTCCACTCTTTCCCCCTCACAAGCGATAAGGTCCCATCCCATCATGTACCATCCCATCAGCATCATGTTCAAAGGATCATAAGTTGCCATTTCCACCACCAGACACACATTCCCCTCCCATGTCAGCCTTCTGCAGAGACCATTTCTTCTGGGATATCTGGTCCATTCCTCTGCCACTCCCAAAACATGCCCACAGCTCTGCAGCACCTTACCATGCACAGGTGGCATGGTGGCTCAGTAGTTAGCACTGCTGCCTTACAGCGCAAGGGACCCGGGTTCAATTCCCGCCTCGGGCGACTGTCTATGTGGAGTTTGCACATTCTTCCCACAGTCTAAAGATGTGCAGGTTAGGTGAATTGGCCATTGCCTTACAGCGCAAGGGACCCGGGTTCAATTCCCGCCTCGGGCGACTGTCTATGTGGAGTTTGCACATTCTTCCCGAGTCTGCATGGGTTTCTTCCCACAGTCTAAAGATGTGCAGGTTAGGTGAATTGGCCATGATAAATTGCATTAGTCAGTGGTAAATATAGGATAGGAGAATGGGTTTGGGTGGGTTGCTCTTCGGAGGGTCAGTGTGAACTTGTTGGGCTGAAGGGCCTGTTTCCACACTGTAGGGAATCTAATCTAATCATGCAATCACGAAGATATAATTCTTGCCCATTTACTCCCTCCCTGACAATCCAAGGCCCCCGACACACCTTAGTGGGTGAAGCAACGCTTGCCTGTACTTCACTCAATTTAGTCTACTGCATTCGCTGCTCACAATGCGGTCTCCTCTATGTTGAGGAAATGAAACTCAGACTGGGTGACTGCTTCGCAGAGCACCTACGTTCTGTCCTAAAAAAGATCCTTAGCTTCCAGTTGCTTGCAACTTCAATAAACTACCATGTTCCCTGGCCAAAATTTCTGTCTCAGGCTTGCAGTTGGCCAGTGAAGCTCAGCACAAGCTTGGGACCCTGCGGCCTTCAGGACTTTGTGTTGACTTGAATATTTTTAGGGCTTGAGGCCATGTCCTTAGACCAACCTCCACGTTTCCTTGTCATCACATGGGCTGCTACCATACAAAACCCATTGTTAGCCACTAATGGCCTCCTTAGCCTCCCCATTTGTCACTTCCCCAGACTGACCTTTAGCTGTTGCTTTGTCTGTCAAAATAGTTTTGTTCTCTCTGGCCTCCCCCACCCTGTCTTCTGCATAAATGCCAACCTTTTCTTAGCTGCCATCAGTTCTGAAGAAGGGTCACTGGACCTGAAATGTTAATTTTGATTTCTCTCCACAGATGCTGAGAGATCTGAATTTTTTTCCAGCTATTTCTGATTTTCAGCAACCACAATTCTTGCGGGTTATTGTTTAACAAGACAACAATCACCTTCTGTCCTAGTACTTAAACTATTCCTGGGTCAAAAACATTTATCAAAAGCTTTCTAAAGAGCGTTCTACTAAGTCTATTGGTTCTCCTTTATCAATTTTGTTACTAATATGCTTGAAAAAGTTTGAATTTTTTTGAACACTATATTTCCCATTTGCAGTTCCCAATCAGATATTTACCAACCAGATGTCTATTATAATGGATGGGATAAATAAATTATAGCAGTTTCCTTTCTGCTGATGTAGGGCCAACAGGTATCTTGTTTTCTCTTTTCTCTTATTCTCTTCATGGAGAAAGGACACTTATGTTCTAATCCACAGGAATGATTTCAAAATTTCTGTGACTTTGGAGCTATCACCAATACATCTCTGTAGCCACCTCCTTCAGCACTCCAGTATGTTCATTAGGTACTGAGGATTTAACAACTTTTGTCTTAAATTTTTTCCAGTATACTAATCTTACTAATGTGAATTTTCCACAACTCCTCATTCTCTCTAGCCATTAGGATCTCTAATTCTGGGATTTTTCTGATGTCGTCACCTGTGAAAACAATTGCAGTGATGACGTAGTTTCTCTGCTGGTTCTGTATTACCCGTTACAGATTCTCCAGAATTCTGCCCTTACTGGACCTACGTTTGTTTTAGCCAAGCGTTTTCTTTTTAATGTATGTTTGGATGCTTTTTTGTTGGTGAATTGCATTCATATTCTATTCTCCCTTTATCAGCTTCTTAGTCCTCCTTTGTTTTATTCGACAAACCTTCCAGTCCCGGTGGGTGGCACAGTGGTTAGCACTGCTGCCTCACAGCGCCAGAGACCTGGGTTCAATTCCCGCCTCAGGCGACTGACTGTGTGGAATTTGCACATTCTCCCCGTGTCTGCGTGGGTTTCCTCTGGGTGCTCCAGTTTCCTCCCACTGTCCAAAAATGTGCAGGTGGGGTGAATTGCCCGTAGTGTTAGGTGCAGGGGTAAATGTGGGAGAATGGGTCTGGGTGGGTGCGCTTCGACGGGTCGGTGTGGACTTGTTGGGCCGAGAGGCCTGTTTCCACACTGAGTAATCTAATCTAATCTAATTATTGCTATATTTGGCAACTTTATCCTCTACTTTTAGTCATGTGTAATCCGAACAACTTTTTGTTCGCCAAAGTTGACTGACATTTTTGGTTTTTTTGAACTCAACATTCAGGTTACATTGGAAAAATTAGTCTGACAAATGTATACATAACTGCAAATCTCCATGATTATTGCCATACTTATCTCAAAAGCCCCATTATTTCTTCCTGTAAGTACTATTGTAACAAGTGGCTACCAACAGGGAACCTATAATTACTTATCTTACTGAATTTCTATATTTAGTTGTTATCTGTATCCCAGTTCTGTTACCTTACTATTTTTTTGTAATCTCTGTCCTTAACGCAGGAGGGCAAAAAGGGAACATGAGATAGCTTTGGCCAATACAGTTAAGGAGAATCTAAAGGGTTTTTACAGTACATTTAAGGACAAAAGGGTAATGAGGGAGAGAATCAGGGCCCCTCGAACATCAGCAAGGCGGCCGTTGTGTGGAGCCGCAGGAGATGAGGGAGATACTAAACGAGTATTTTGCATCGGTGTTTACTGTGGAAAAGGAGATGGGGGCTATAGAATGTAGGGAAATAAATGGTGACATCTTGAAAAATGTCCACATCATAGGAGGAGGTGCTGGATGTCTTTAAATCCACAAAAGTGGATAAATCCCCAGGACCTGATCAGGTGTAAGCTAGGGAAATGTTTGCTAGGCCCCTTGCTGAGATATTTGTATCATCAATAGTCGTTGGTGAGGTGCCGGAAGACTGGAGGTTGGCTAATGTGGTGCCACTGTTTAAGAAGGGTGATAAGGATAAGCCAGGGAACTATAGACCAGTGAGCCTGACGTCAGTGGTGGGCAAGTTGTTGGAGGGAATCCTGAGGGACAGCAGGTACATGTATTTGAAAAGGCGAGGACTGATTAGGGATAGTCACCATGGCTTTGTGTATGAGAAATTATATCACACAAACTTGATTGAGTTTTTTGAAGAAGTAACAAAGAGGATTGATGAGGTCAGAGTGGTGGAAGTGATCTATATGGACTTCAGTAAAGCGTTCAACAAGGTTCCCCATGGTTAGCAAGGTTAGATTTCCATGGAATACAGGGAGAACTAGCAATTTGGATACAGAACTGGCTCCAAGGTAGAAGAGAGGGTGGTGTCGGAGGGTTGTTTTTCAGACTGGAGGCCTATGACCAGTGGAGTGCCACAAGGATCGGTGCTAGGTCCACGACGTTTTGTCATTTTATATTAATGATTTGGATGTGAGCATAAGGGGAGTAGTTTGTAAGACTGCAGTTGACACCAAAATTGGAGGTGTAGTGGTCAATGAAGAAGGTTACCTCTGATTATAATGGAATCATGATCAGAAGGGCCAATGGGCTGAGGAGTAGCAGATGGAGTTAACTTTAGTTAAACGTGAGGTGCTGCATTTTGGGAAAGCAAATCTTAGCAGGACTCATACACTTAATGGTAAGGTTCTAGGGAGTGTTGCTGAACAAAGAGACCATGGAGTGCAGGTTCATAGCTCCTTGAAAGTGGAATCGCAGGTAGATAGGATAGTGAAGAAGGCTTTCCTTTATTGGTCTGTGTACTGAGTACAGGAGTTGGGAGGTCATGCTGCAGCTGTTCAGGATATTGGTTAGGCCACTGTTGGAATATTGTATACAATTCTGGTTTCTTTCCTACTGGAATGATATTGTGAAACTTGAAAGGGTTCAGAAAAGATTTACAAGAATGTTGCCAGGGTTGGAGGGTTTGAGCTATAGGGAGAGGCTGAACAGGCTGGGGCTGTTTTCCCTGGAGCGTTGGAGGCTGAGGTGTGACCGTATAGAGGTTTATAAAATCATGAGGGGCATTGATAGGAAAAATAGACAAAGTCTTTTCCCTGGGTGGGGGAGTCCAGAACTAGAGGGCATAGATTTAGGGTGAGAGGGGAAAGATATAAAAGAGACCTAAGGGGCAACTTTTTCTGAGGGTGGTATGTGTATGGAATGAGCTGCCAGAGGAAGGTAGTGGAGGCTTGTACAATTGCAACATTTAAAAGACATCTGGATGGGTACATGAATAGGGAGAGTTTGGAGGGATATGGGCCGGTTGCTGGCAGGTGGGACTAGATTGGGTTATTGTATCTGGTCGGCATGGATGAGTTGGACTGACAGGTCTGTTTCTGTGCTGTATGTCTCTGACTCTGCCTGATCAAACAGAATGCAGCAGCAGATCTCTTCTCTTCCCTACCTACCCCCCCCCCCCCAAACAACCCTGCCATCTTCATGCTGTGTACTGATCAGTTTCCTTATTGCTATTTTGCTTGTGGGTTGTCCAAATTTACCTCATCACATCTTCCCATTGATTTGTTTCAATCACCTTGTAGTCTGATACCTGAGCCAAGGGGTTTAGGTTCAAGCACAGTCTCCTCCAAAGATAGGTAATAACATGTCTGAACAGGTTAATGAGGAAATATCTAAAGCTCTCTTGTACTCCCCTCTTAATGACTCCTCGGAATACTGGTCCCAGCAAGGTTCATGTGAAATATGCCCATTGTACAGCATCCATTTTTACCAGTATAGGTACCAATGCCCATGAATCAAAACCCGTTTTTCCCATACCAGACTTCCAGCTTTTGAGCCACATATTTCACTTTCTTAACCTTAGTTAACCTATGCCCGTTTGCTTGTGGCTCAGACAGAGTTCATGAGTATTTCTTTTTTCAGGTTGTTGCTATTTGTATGGATGGCATTGGCATCCACGCCAACCTTGACTACTGGATCTTCTACCTCTGACTGCAAGTTCCCTTGCAGGCCTGAACAAACATCCTGAAACCTGGTACGAGATAGATGACAACATTGTTGGGTTCTTCACTCTGTGTCAGAGAATTGTTCACATCCCTGACTGTACTGACACATATTGCCTGTATGCTCCTATTATTGACCCCCACTTGAATGTTTACCTGCACCATGGCATTTTTAGACAATTTAGTCATCCCTGCAGCAATCACTTCTAATCAGGTAGGCAGCAAGAAACTCTTACCATGTGGACAGTTGCAAAGGCCAAGTTGTTGTCACTTTTTACTTTTGGGTCCCTTTACCTCCCTTATCCATAGGCTCCAGTCCCTGACCACTAACCGGTCCAGATGATCTGATACTAAGGCTTGACCACCACCTGATAATGGGCAGTTAACTTCCTTCCTTCCATGATGAGTTGCAATATCTGTAGCTTGGTCTCCAGTTGAGTCACTCTGAGTTGAAACTCATTCAGCCCTGCACATTGTGTAGATATCTTTGCCCTGGTTCAAACCAGTGTTGAGGAACTCCTCCATTCTGCAACCCCAGCCCATTAACTGCACTGTCATATTTTTTTTGTGTGTGTGTGCAGGTGTGAGACACAGTGAAAGACACAAGATGCACAATCTTTATTCAAATTTCCACCACCAGGAAGAAAGGAAACACCCAAGTGGCCAGTGACAAGACTGTCATCCTTTTACTCTGTGTTCGTTAATTTACTTGCCTTTCGAAATTAATAAACCTTATCACTGTCAATTAGCTCCATTGATGCTATTCAAGTTTACTAATCCCATTAAAAACATTGTTCCTCAAAATTAGAGTTTGGACATGGCCCCATAGGATCCGACAGCTTGTTTACTTCTTCACTAACTCATCCACCCTTGCTGACTTCTGTGGTCAGCTCCTTGCCAGATCCTCCTGCTCTGACTCTGGCTGTCCTAGATGTTGTTTCTTGTACTTTTGGGCGATTAAGGATGGGCAATAAATGTTAGCCCAGTCAGTGATGCCATCATTCTATGAAGGAGTTTTAAAAAAAAAACTGCCCTCTTGCTAACTTTCATGCTCTTTTAAGAGCTCAGAGCTCACCAGATCCTCCCCTTGTGCTGAGTGGCATCTTCCTCCTGCTAAGCGTGTTGCAGCTGTACAAAATGTTGATTAGGCCAGTTTTGGAAAACTGCTTTCCATTCTGGTCTCGCTGCTATAAGAAAGACGTTGTAAAACTTGAAAGGGTTCAGAAAGGATTTACAAAGACATTGCTCGGGTTGGAACTTTATGGCAAGACTGATTAAGTTGGGGCTATTTTCCCTTGAGAATTGGAGGCTGAGGGGTGACCTCATAGAGGTTCATAAGATAATGAGGGGAATGGATAGGATAAATAGGCAAAGTCTTTTTCCCAAGGTAGGGGAGTTTAAAATTAGAGGGCATAGGTTTAAGGTGAGATGGGAAAGATTTAAAAGGGATCTCGGGCACCTTTTCATGCAGAGGGGTAGTGAGTATATGGAATGAGCTGCCAGAGGAAGTGGTGGAGGCTGGTTCAACTACAACATTTAATGGGTATGTGAATGGGAAGGGTTTAGAGGGATATGAGCCAAATGATGGCAAATAGGGTTAGGTTAGGATATCTGGTTGGCATGGACGATTTGGATCAAAGGATCTATTTCTGTGCTGTATATCTTTGTCTCTTGAGTCTCACTCTCCTGCCAACTGCTGTCCTAGTGTCTGCATCTTGTTTCTGCTCAGTTGCTTACTAGATCCTCCCCTCCCCCGATTCTTTCTTTCCTTTTAACTGTGCACCACTTGCCCCTCTTTGCCCAACAATCTCCTCTTCCACCCCATCCCCCACCCCCCAAACACACAGACACCTCCACACACAGGCCTCACTGACTTGCATGTTTTTTTTGACAGTTTGCCAGATCCTCATGCACCCATATGCTTTGTGTGTGGTCAGCTTGTGTTTTGCTCCAAGGGAGATTTTACTGAATTACTTCAAGATGGCAAGTATGTTCCAACAATTGTATGACAATTAGTACACACCAACATGGAGTTGAAAAATGAAGGACATTTCTAATTCAGTAACTGAGTACATTAAGTTTTATTAAGATGACTAACATCTGTCTTTGTATTCTGCACTAATCTTGATTTACTTCCATCCGATGTTCACTCTTTAAAGATTATGTTTAAGTCACTCTATCTGAAGAGTTTCACCAGGACATTATAAATAGTTAGTACAATGTAAGGGAGATCATGTGAGGCCTTTTAAGCTGTCAACAACGCAACTGATTTTGGAAATCGAGCTTTTAATTAATCTGCTGATTATTGTTTGTGTTGTGCTGACCAAGTACAAATTCTGCTCAATTTGGAGTTGGCAGGTTTGCTGCTAAAGAATTGGGTGGGGTAATTAAGTTCTCACTTAGGGTTCAGCAGAAGGGGTGGAAATTCGACAGGCAATATGTGTGTCACATATCTTTCATAACTTGTGCTGCTAAAGAACCTTGTGTAGATGTTGGGTGCTGACAAGATTGAGATATAATTGTCAAGAAGGTTACGAGCTCTTGCAATTCCAACTAATGTAGAAAGTAAGTCAGTCTGGCATAGTACAGGAAATACCTTAGATGTGGAACATCAACACAATGCTCCTACACAAGAGGAAGGAAGATAATTGGAGGTTCTTCATGCTTAATCTGAAGGAAATTACTACTGTTTTCATGCTAAATACAAAGAGCTTTCAGTTTATTTTACCAAGTCCATTGCAAAGCAGCTGAGCAGATGCAAATGATGCAACTTCAAGATTTTGAAATTTCATTGCAGAAAATGCAGCACAAAAGTTATTTGGCCCATTGTGTCTGCAGCAAATCTGAACCTTTTAAGATAATGATCAAACTCACTTGAACACTCTGGTTTATCCAGTCTTCACCTGCATGAGCCAGCAGTATAATCCCGATCTGAACCATTTGCTGTGTGTTTCTCCTCTCGTCTACACATTTGCCAATGACCCTTAAATCTATGCCCTTTCATGCTCAGTCCATCCACCTATGGGAACAGTTGTTCCAATTTTACTTTGTCTGGAACCCTTCTGCTATTGAATACTTCAAAGTTTTCTTTGGCCTTTGGGAAGTGCAGCATTTACCACCTTCAACTCCCTCTGTTACCTCCTCCTAAAAAGAAAATCCAGCATCTTGATGAAATAGTTTGCATTTTAAAAACCGACATTTTGTTTTTCTTAGTATACATTTGTCCAAATGAAAATGAGTAATTTTAAGTTTTATTATTAAAATTAATAAAGGTTTCTAAAAACTTTCTTCACTTTGATTAAAGAAGGATGTAATTTGCAATTCTCCAACTGTCTTGCACCACCCCTGCTTTAAAGACCAGCAAATTACTGTCATTGCCTGTAATTTTCTCACTTCCCTCTTCATCCTTGAATGCTGCTAACTCGTTCTGGTGCCTTACCAATCCTAAGTACAGGCAGCTTATTAAAATACCCCTTCATCATTTTTAAACCATTTCTAGTGACTGATTTACTTTTCAATATGACCTGAACAGGAGCACCATCCTTCTGAAAGGTAGATATCAAGTATTTCTTTAATACCGCTGAAAATGTGTTGCCGGAAAAGCGCAGCAGGTCAGGCAGCATCCAAGGAACAGGAGAATCGACGTTTCGGGCATAAGCCCTTCTTCAGGAATTCCTTTAATACGTCCAACTATGCTCCCTAGCCTCCATGTATAAATCTCCTTTTTGGTCCCTAACTGATCCTGTCTCTCTCTTTTTATATACATTTTTACAATCTTCTGTCTGTGGAAGCCTTTAATTCCCCTTTGTGAGCTGCTAGTCTGTTTTCATATTCTTTTGTTTCTTATTTGTGCTTTCACATTTCTTGTGAACCATCTGTATTCAGGCTGATTCTCTGTTCTATTGTTTGACTGATGAGCTGATATCAGACACTTTTTCTTCACCTTCATCACTACCTCCTTTGTCGAGAGCTTTCGATTTGTTTGCAGTACTTTTTGCCTTGTGGGGCCCTGCCTTGAAAAAGCTTTTTAAACATAGTCCATTGTTCAGTTATCATTTCTTTTCCTGCCAGATTTTTTTATTCGGCCTAGATCCTTTCTTATCCCACTGAAGTTGGATATTCTTCCTACTCTATATTATTTGTCCTTTTTCTATAACCTTATTTTAGAATGATTGCTGTTCCATCAATGTTCTTTTTTAGATATTTGATCTTTGGCACACCACATTCTAAAGATGCAGATCTAGCAATGTCTCCCATCTCAGGCTTGTTAAAATTCGACTGTAGAAAATTCTTCTCTAAGTGTTCTCTCGAATTCCAATTCCAATCCCACTCTCCACTTGAGAATATTTCACAACATTAGGATAAGCAAAGATTCCCATTCCAGCTGCTTTACGATACTTGCATTACTGTCATTTTAATGCTCTGCATTTAGTGGTATGGGGTGGTGTAGGTAACAGAGATGTCAGTTTTTGAAGCATTTCAGTTTGTGAGATGCCCTTTGTCATGGATTTTACTTCCACTCTTTAATGGCAAATGATTTTCATTCTCAATGAAGTAGATTAGAGCTATCATTTAAATAAAACGGCATTACTGTAGCTGACTCTCCTATCAACAATATTCTTGGGGCTACGACTAATCAGAAAATAACCGAATCATAAACTTTGTTGTTATAAGAGCAGATAAGAGACTGGGAATTCTGGAGTGAGTAACTGGATTCCCACAAAGTCTGTCCACCTTCATAAGGCCAAGTCAGGAGCAGAGTATAAAACTTCTCACTTTCCAGGACGAGTACAGCTCCAACAACACAAGAAATTTGAGATCATCCAGGAGAATGCAAATTGTTCAGTTCACATTACCATAAACGTTTACCCCCCTCACCACCAGTGCAGAGAGAGAGCAGTGTGCACAGTCTTTAAGATTCATTCCTGCAACTGAACAAAGCTCCCTCAGCACCTTCAAAACCAAGATTCTGCAAGGTCCCTTCCAGGTCACATCATACGATCTTGCAGCGAGAGTCAGTTCTGATATAACTCAATAGTTCCATTCTCATATGTGTGTTACATAAAAATCGTGCAATAGCAGTGCCATTCCAACTCGTGGGGCTGGAATCTTGTTACAGCCAAAACAAGTAAGCAAAGTTCGCGCTGTACAAACAACTGACTGAAGGGCAGCAAGGTTTTCCAGTGGTTAGCACTGTTGCCTCACAAGCGCCAAGGACCCAGGGAGTTTGCATTTTCCCTATGTCTGCGTTGGTTTCATCCCACAATCCAAAGATGTGCAGGTTAGGTGGATTGGCCATTCTAACTTGCCCATTTTGTCCAGGAATTTATAGATTAGGTGGACAGCCATGGGAAAAACAGTTACAGGGATAGAGTAGGGGTTTGAATCTTGGGTATGCTGTTTGGAGAGTCAGCGTGGACTTGTTGGGCCGAATGGCCTGTTTCCATACTGTTGGGCTTTAACATGATTGAAGAATTTATGTAAAATCCTATTTCTATTGAAGAAACAGACGTTTTGGCAGAACCAACTGTATGTGAGTTGGCATAAAACTTGCAGCATTGGGTGCATTTACTCGCATCATGGGGACTGCAGTGATTCAAGAATGTGGCTGACCACCTTGACCATTTATAAACTGGCAAGAAATATTGGCCTTGGTAATGATGCCCACATTGCTGAGTGATTTTTTTTTACAAGAAGTGATTTGAGATTAAAGATTCTGGAGAAATCTAAGTTGCTGTAGCAAATTAGTCTATTTGGAGAAACAGGAATTACCTCAAGCAAGCAAGTATAAAAGCACTCAAGTGTTGTTGGTCTAGCTAATAGCTTGGTGTACTTATTCTGCCTACGTAAAGTACAATGGGAATTCTTAATTAAAAATGCTCAACTCTTTGCTGTTAAATTCCACCTCAAAGATTTGAAATTTTAGATATGTGTATTTGAAGCAAGGACTTTGCTCAGGTAACATGATCTGACCTTGGGGAGCAAGCATTGTGTTCTGTAACAAAATGTAAGACCCCAAATGAGTTTCAGAACCAAGTTTTGATATACATAATCCTGATTTAGATGTTTATTGATTAATGATCCACAGATTTGTGCAATAGAAGCTAGATGCTTTGGGCATGGTGCCAGGCCTTCAGGTCTCCTAACATCTTTTGATATGAGTCACAACCTTCAGTTGTTGATTGCTTTGTCTGGAATTTAATAGGTAGTGAAGCAATCTGTTTCATGTTTTGAAATACAGCTATTTGTGGATCTCATTCAAATGAATCAGATACAATCCATTGAAAAGCATTATTGTGCAAGTGTTTAAATTTGCATTAACATACAAAGTGAAAATTAAAAATTTAATTAAACTTTGCAAATTTAATTAAACCAGTCAATTAGTTTATCTGTAATGAATCAAGTTCACTTTTTAAAACAACACATATGCTGTACGTGATAGTTTAATTTTTTCAGTGTTGTGGCACAGTGGTTGTGTTCCTGCCTCGGGGCCAGAAGTCCAGGTTCATTTCCACCTGTCCCAGAGGTGTTACAACATATCTGAACAGATTCAATAATGTTTTTAGAAAATCAATATTATCAGTATTGTTTAAAGAAATTTGTTAGTGGTGATTGTCTACACTGTACTCCGATGTTCAAAATAGTTTGTGTGAAGCAGCTATTTCTAAACTATGAGAAAGGGGGCAGTCAGACTGAAGGTATCATACAGATGCAGTATATGAAATCAGGCAAATGAGCTTGTGCAGGTTGAAATTGGCAGGTAGGTTGAGTTATAACAAATGTGATGCAAGGGAATCTGGCGTGGGAACCAAATAGCCCAAAAACGCTAGTCCTATTCAAAGGAAGGGATGGAGTTGCCTTGTTAGCAAGAAATGAAATTAAATCTATAGCAGTAAGCAACATGGAATCATGTATGCAATCTGTGAGAGTAGAGTTGAGGAACCATGGAGGTAAAAAGACCCGAACAGGAGTTATATACAAGCCTCCAAGCAGTAGTCAAGATGTGGGGAAGTAAAGAAATCTGGAAATAGAAAGGCAATGTAAGCAAGACACAATTATAATAATCATGAGGGACATCATTATGGAGTTGAACTGGGAAAATCAGGTTGGTGGCAAATCGAGTCATAGAGATTGAAAGCATGGAAACAATCCCTTCAGTCCAACTTGTCCATGCTGACCAGATATCCCAACCCACTCTAGTCCCACCTGCCTTTACCTGGTCCATATCCTTCCAAACCCTTCCGATTCATATACCCATCCAAATGCCTTTTAAATGTTGCAATGGTACCAGCCTCCATCACTTCCTCTGGCAGCTCATTCCATACACGTACCACCCTCTGTGTGAAAAAGTTGCCCCTTCGATCTCTTTTATATCTTTCCCCTCTAAACCTATGCCCTCTTGTTCTGGACTCCCCGACCTCGGGGAAAAGACTTTGTCTATTTACCTATCCATGCCCCTCATAATTTTGCAAACCTCTATAAGGTCATCCCTCAGCCTCTGACGCTCCAGGGAAAACAGCCCCAGCCTGTTTAGCCTCTCCCTATAGCTCAAATCCTCCAACTCTGGCAACACCCTTGTAATCTTTTCTGAACCCTTTCAAGTTTCACAACATCTCTCCGATAGGAAGGAGACCAGAATTGCACGCAGTATTCCAACAGTCGCCTAACCAATTTCCTGTACAGCCGCAACATAACCTCCCAACTCCTGTACTCAATATTCTGACTAATAAAAGAAAGCATACCAAACGCCACCTTCACTATCCTATCTACCTGCAACCTGTTGTAATCTGAGGTAACCCTCTTCGTTGTCCACTATACCTCCAATTTTGGTGTCATCTGCAAACTTACTAACTGTACCTCTTATGCTCGCATCCAAATCATTTATGTAAATGACAAAAAGTAGAGGACCCAGCACCGATCCTTGTGGCACTCCACTGGTCACAGGCCTCCAGTCTGAAAAGCAATCCTCGACCACCACCCTCGTCTAACTTTGAGCCAGTTCTGAATCCAAATGGCTAGTTCTCCCTGTAATCAGTGAGATCTAACTTTGCTAACCCATGGGGAACCTTGTTGAATGCCTGACTGAAGTCCATATAGATCACATCTCCTGTTCTGCCCTCATCAATCCTCTTTGTTACTTCTTCAAAAAACTCAATCAAGTTTGTGAGGCGTGATTTCCCACGCACAAAGCCATGTTGACTATCCCTAATAAGTCCTTGCCTTTTCAAATACATGCACATCCTGTCCCTCAGGATTTCCTCCGACAGCTTGCCATCTCAAAATGGAATCCACAGAATGCCAATGAGATGGAATTTTGGACCCCATTTGTGGTAGAGCCCAATAGAGATCAGGCAATTCTGGATTTGGTCATGTGTAATGAGGCAGACTTGACTAGGGAGCTTAAGATGAAAGAGCCCTTGAGAGGCAGTGACCGTAATATGATAGAATTCACCCTGCAGTTTGAGGGGGAGAAGCTGGAATCAAATGTAATGATATTCAATTGTGTAAATGTAATTCCAAAGACTTGAGGAAGGAACTGGCCTGATTGGAAGGGCAGCCTATGAGGAAGGACAGTAGAGCAATAATAATAATAGGAGTTTCTGAGGATGATTTGGGAAGCACAGCATAAATTCACCCCCAAGAAGAAACAACATCCGAGGGAGAGTTGCAAGCAGCCATGGCTGACTGGGGGAGTCGGGGAGAGTGTAAAAACAAAAGGATAGGATACATTGTGGTGAAGATGATTGGGAAGCCTTTAAAAACCAGTGGAGGACAACTAAATAAGTAATTGTGGGTGTGGGGGAGGGTGGAAGTGGGTAGGGAAGATGAAATATGACAATAAGCTAGCTAGTAATAAAAAGACAGTAATGCAAGAGTTATCTAAATATCTAAAAGGCCAGAGATGCAAGAGTGGATATTGGAGCGCTTGTCAGTGAGGCTGGAGAAGTTGTATGAGGAACAAAGAAACGGTGAAACTGAATAAGTATTTTACTTTAGTCTTCAGTAGCAGTCCAACAGTAGCATACCAGAACTTTGAGAGATAGGAGGCAGAGTTGCGGGTAGTGGCCTCCACTAAGGAGAAGCTGCTGGGGATGTTGCAAGGTCTAAAGGTGGATAGGTCAGAGACCAAGATGGACTGCACCTCAGACTACTGAAGGAGATGGCTGAGGAAATGGTAAAAGAATGGGTGGTGATCTTTCAGGAATCACAGGAGTCAGGGAGGGTCCTCGAGAACTGGAAAATGTGAATCTAACACCCCTGTTTAAGAAGAGAGGGAGATGGAAGATTGAAAACTGTAGGCTTTGGTTATTGGCTCGAGCCCATGATCAAGGATGAGATTGCAGAGTACTTGGAAGTGCATGATAAAGCAGGGCTGAGTCAGCATAGCTTTGTCAAGGGAAGGTCATGCCTGACAAATCTGTTGCGGTTCTATGAAGATATAATGAACAAGTTAGACCCAGGAGAGCCTGTTGATGTGATTCATTTTGATTACACTCCACTGCAAATCCTACATCAAATCATTTTACATCTTTTCAACTTTTCAAATATAATCATCATCAACTGGCTGATACAATTATCATGGTTAACAATGATGTGGAGGTGCCAGTGTTGGACTGGTTTGGGCAAAGTTAAAAATCTCAACAGTAGGTTATAATCAAACAGGTTTATTTGGAAGTACTAGCTTTCACAGTGCTGCCCCTTCATCAGCTACAATATGACTGTTCCTGTGAGATAATTCTGATCCATGGATGGTAATAGTTTCCCCCCAGTTCTTGATATCATCCCACCAAGTAGTCATCTTGACTTCTTCTGTCTCTTATATCTTCTTGTTCCATTGCTGCTATTTGTAATACTGTTCTTGAACCCTGTTTGAGGTCTAGCTGACCTTCTGGAGGTTTTTTGGCAAATTTTACATAGAATGAGAACATGTTCTTTCAAAATGTCTTTAATATTTTCTGTAACATTTAGGACTAATTAACTCCAGTTATAGAGGTCTAAAAATTCAATTGGCTGTATTCTGGATGGTAAAAGACATAGAGTACCTCCATGCGCACTTTAAATTGTGATTATTGCAGTATTCTCCTTTACATGCTACAGAAGCCATTTGCTTTACCTTGTAATTGCTGCATTCTGCAGTCATTTAGCCCCATGCACACTGATGCCTAAGTCACATTAACGATAGCACACACCCCTTGGCAAAACTTTGAATGGCTGAACACCTCATCTGGTATAAAACTTGAATCTTCCTTTGTCAATAGGCTTTGTCGGACATAATCCACAGAACTCATTTCCTTTCAGTGCCTCTAAGTGTCGTAAGGTCCGATATTTATTTTGTGTGGAGTGATTTCCAATAGTGACATGACTGCTGGAGATTTCATATGGGTGGCTGCTGCGAGCCCTACAGTTCATGTGTGGAGGTTCCATTCCTGTTTTCGCAAGACTAAAACCAGCCTGAATTCTAATGCAAAGCAAATTTTTGTTCCATATATCTCATGATCGTCCATATGAATTAGTTGAAGTTGGATCCTTTCCTCTGATTCTTTCTTGCTCTTCACACTAATTTCAACTGCTTGTGGAGTGAAGCTGATATCGTTGTGACCCTGGTTCCTCTACCTCATTCCTGGCCTCAGAGGAGGAGCCTTCTGGAACTTCTGAAAATGATCTCTGAAGATCTTGTTGCAAACCTCCCATCCCATCCATTGAGGGCTGAGCATCCTGAAAGCTTAATACTGCTTGTCAGTCTGTCTGAAACCCCATTTCCTCTCCTCTTTTTGGGCAGGAGTGTTTTGGATGGATTCGGAGTGTGCCTCTGCTTGTATGTCTAACATCTCACAGACCTGCTGCTTAATGTTTTCAATATGATTTTATTTGGTTCATGTGGTACCAGCTTGTTTTCCTGTGTCCCACATTACCTGAGTGCTGGCCTTGTCCACTATGTGATATGGCCTGGCCAATTTTGGGAGTATCCTCTTTGGTGAATGCTAACTGTAACTTGCCCCACATTTAATTATACTAGCTTTACTTTTCCATAAAGATATGCTTTACTCTGTTTTTTGCCCCGTATTTACTGCTGCAATGTTTTGGTGAGCTTGCAAATGTTCATGTAATTGTGATTCATTTCTGTTCCATTTCAGATTTTCCTCAGGTCATATGTAGGTACGTAACTTGTTTCCTCATTTTCTGAGCCTTTGTTAGGGCTTATCTTTATGTAGGATGCCAAATCAATTCACCAAGCATTCCTTTGTTTCTGTGAAGCAAAAGATCATCCACTTGTTTAAGTTGGGGAAAAGAACTCTGCCTCTGGTGGAAAATAGATGGGAGTTAAGGAACCCATAGGAAAACACATCCAAGTGTATTGCTATCTCTGCAGAGTGAATGCAAATTTGTACTGACATTCCTGCTACTGACCAAAGCTAATGGCGAATGTCAAGTACAGTAAGCCATTTTGACTTACTGAGGTGTCCAAACCCTGATGGTGACTCCACTGGGTATAGCAGAGTTACTGCCATTCTAATTACTCCACAGCTTGTTTGCATGTGCCACCAGATGTTCATCTGATCTTTTGTCGTCACTTGTTTAAAGTTGGCTGAGAGTCTGCTCTACTGTATTCTCGGGCTGCCAGAATTGCCTGCCTCATCCTGTCTGGGATGTCCCAACCTCTCTGGGCCTGCAGTAACACTGAAAATTCTGTTAGACGTAAGCATGTACTCAACAACTTAACCACCTCATGGAACTTGTAACCCACATAAGATTCTTGCTTGATCTGCAGATATGCATTTTTTAAAAAAGAAAAGCCTCCTGTTCCATCAGATCTGGGAATTTCTTTACTCTGGTCTGCCAACTGACAAACAGGATGTGGGTGCAGGATGTTTGATGTTAGAATTTACAGGTGCCTTCGTGGTTAGCACTGCTGCCTCGCAGTGCTGGGGATCAGGGTTCAATTTCAGCCTCAGGCGACTATCTGTCTGGCGTTTGCACGTTCTCTCTGTGTCTGTGTGGGTTTCCTCCGGGTGCTCCGGTTTCCTCCCACAGTCCAAAGATGTGAAGATGAGATGAATTGACCATGCTAAATTGCCCATAGTGTTCAGGGATGTATAGGTTAGGTGCATTTGTTAGAAATAAATGTAGAGTAATGGTGTAAGGAATGGGTCGGGGTGGGTTACTGTTTGGAGGGTTGGTGACAACTTGTTGGGCTCAATGGCCTGTTTCCGCATTGTAGGGATTCTAGGATGCTGCTCCTGTCTCTGTCCTGGTTTGGGCTGATTTTGTCACTTTTAAGTCAGTGCCATGGTTACAGCTGAGAGTGGACCAATAGCAGGAGCAGATGGGGTGTCATCCCAATGATCATCCCCCCCCCCCAAACACCTCCTGTTGGTATGTATTGGCTTTGGGTACTAAGTCACCTCCATTAACAACATTGTCATCCCCATTCTCAGCAACTCCAAAGGCCCTTTTGGACGTAATTAAAACTGTAGTTTGCTTGTTTCTTTATAGGGTCATCCTTCTCAGGAGTCTTGGTCCTATGTTAATGCACCCTGATCTAGGAGTCTCTAACTCGAACAGAAGGCAAGTTGACTGTTAATCTTTTATACTCCATTCCCTTCTGAACAGAATAAGTAGGACTTATTTGTTGATATGAGACTTGCTAAATCAGCTGAAATCCTGTGAGCAGTTTTGGGCCCCTTTTACAAGGAAAGATATCCTGCATTGGCACGGGTCCAGAGAAGATTAATTAGATTGATTCTTCATATGGAGGAACTGTCTTATGAGGACAGATTGCGAATGTTGGACCTATAAGCATTGGAGTTTTGAAGACTGAGAGGCAACAATATTGCAAGATCCTTAGGAAACTTGAATAAGTAGATGCAGAGAGTTTGTCCTTGTGGGAGAGTCCTGGGCCAGAGGGCATCATCTTAGAGTTGAGAGATCACCCATTTAGGACCGAGATTAGGAGATATTTCTTCTGTGGAGAGTCAATTGGTGGAATTCTTTAACATAGAGGGCTGTTGAGCTGAGTTGTTGAGTATATTCAAGGCCGAGAGATCTTTTTGGAATCTGGAAGGGAATTGAGCATTATAGGAACAAGGCAGGAACATTGAGTTGAGGATTATCAGTTGACCTATGATCTCATTGCTGGTGGAGACTCTTAGCTAAATGGTGTACTGCTGGCTTTTCTGACTTCTGGTCTGTCGCAAACTGTTGGAAAAGATTAGGGAGAGATTCCACATTAACTGATATCCCCAGGAAGGTATTTGGTTGCGATTCCTATCTAGTTGCATGCATCGGTTGGAGAGGCAGTTCAAGGCAGTGAAGAATTTACAGGAGGTAGGGGTTGTAAATGGTTGGCAGTTTAAAGGAGGGAGATGAACCGAAGATAGTTAGGTAGATGGATCACCTAGGGCAGGTCGGAGAGGGAGGCAGATGGTGCAGGAGTCTCCCGTGGCTATCTCCATCTCAAACAAGGATGTTGCTTTGGAATATGTAGGAGCTGATGGATTCTCAGGGGAGCGTACCATTGACAGCCATGTTTCTGATACAGAGACTGGCTCTAATGTATGGAGGGTATGTCTGATTCCAAACGGTCAATTGTGATAGGGGACACTCTAGTCTGAGGCACAGACCGACAGTTCTGCAGCTGACAGCAAGACACCACAGTGGTATGTTGCCTCCCTGGAGCCAGGATCAAAGATATCTCTGAGAGGGTGCAGAATGCCCTCAAAAGGGGAGAGGGACCAGCAGGAAGTCATTGTACACATTGGAACTAACAATTTAATAAGGGAAAAGGATGAGCTTCTGAAGGGAAAATACAGGAAGTTAGACAGGAATTTAAAAAGGAGGTCCTTTTGGGTAGTAATATTTAGATTACTCCTGGTGCCCTGAGCTAGTGAGGGTATGAATAGGGGGATACAGCAGATAAATGAGTGGCTGAGGAGCTGGTGCAGGGGAGAAGGATTAATTAGAATCATTGGAGTCTTTTCTGAGATGGAAGTGACCTGTACAAGAAGGAGGGTTTGCACCTGAATTGGAAGGGGACTGATGTAATGGCTGGGAGACTTGCTCGAGCTGCTTGGAAGGATTTAAACTAGTAAAGCAGGGAGGGGGCAAGGCAGGGTGGGGAATGCGTGCGTGGTGGTATCCAGGGAGATAGTGAGGAAAGCAATCAGTCTCAGACTCTACAGTTGGGAAAAGGACTACGTCAAGCCATCGGGGCAGGCAGGAGCAAAGCAGAGAATGAGGTGGGGCTGATGAAATGAACTGCATTTATTACAAATATAAGAGGCCGAGCAGATCAAGTGGATGAAATTGGGGCATGTTCCAATAGCACATGACTGGGATATCATAGCAACTGCAGAGACATGGCTCAGGGATGGGCCGGACCTTAATGTTCCAGGGTTTAGTTGCCATTGGAAGGATACAAAGGTAGTGGTTGGGGCAAGGGTATGTAGCAGGTGGCGAGAGAGGAAGGGGACTGTCATTTTGGCTTGGGGATAACATTACGGCTGTGCTTTGGGAAGGAGCTCCTGGAAACCTATTCAAGCAAGTTATTTGAGATTGTACTGTAGACCCTCCAGTATTCAACGAGAAATTGAGAAACCAATTTGAAAGAGAGCTCAGTTAAATGTAAGAATAACAGGATGATTATGGTAGGAGAATTTAACTTTCCAAACATACCTTGGGGCTGCCATAGTGTTAAGGACTTGGATGGAGGGGAATTTGTGTGTCCAAGAACATTTTTCGATTCAGTATGTGGATGTACCACTACTAGAAAAGGTGCAAAACTTGACCTACTCTTGGGGGAAATAGGACAGGGCAAGTGACTGAAGTTTTAGTGGGGAAGCATTTTGGGGCCAGTGATCATAATTCTCTTAGTTTTAAAATAGTGTTGGAAAAGGATAGACCAGATCTAAAAGTTGAAGTTCTAAATTGAAAGAAGGCCAATTTTGGTGGTATTAGGCAAGAACTTTCAAAAGTTGATTGGGGGTAGATGTTCGCAGATAATGGGGCGGCTGGAAAACGGGAAGCCTTCAAAAAATGAGATAACAAGAGTCTAGAAACTGTATGCTCCTATGAAGGGCAAGGCTGGTAGGTGTTGGGAATGCTGGATGACTAGAGAAATTGACTTGGAGGTGCTGGTGTTGGATTGGGGTGGACAAAGTTAAAAGTCACACAGCACCAGGTTATAGTCCAACAGGTTTATTTGCAAGCATGAGCTTTCGGAGCACAGCTCCTTCAGGTGGTTGAGGAGGTTAAAGAACAGAGTTTATAACCCAAGGAATCCAGTGTCATGGAGACGTGATACAGTAAACAATCTTAGATTAAAACTTTCTTCTTTTATAATGGAATATCCTGGTTTCTTTGATCTGTAAATCCCAGAACTACTACTAAATAGCTCCGGTTTTTAAACAATAGGTGTGAAGACTGTCTGTCTGTCCCAATGCTATGTCAGACTGACACACTCTGTATAGTTTGAGAGTTTGACATGAATCATGCAGTTTTTGAGCAAAATCAAATGTAATTCTGAAAAAACAAATTCACCCGAAAGCTAATATATGTGCGCGCATGTAGAAGCAACAGATTGAGTGCGCGCATGTGTGTGTATATGAGAGCTTGTGTATAAACGAGGGCCTGTGTTAATATGTGACTATGTAGGAGTGTACAAAGTTAAAAATCACACAACACCAGGTTATAGTCCAACAGGTTTAATTGGAAGCACAGTCGCTTTCGGAGCAACGCTCATCATTGTACACTGCCACATAGTTTAAGGTTTGGTGGTTGTTTAAAGGCGAGAAGAGGAAGCGTGGGGAAGGTCTTGGTGAGGTGCTCATCCTCATCCTCATCGATAATGTGTTGCAGCCTGCAAAGAACATGGCGTAGCCGCTCTGCTCCAGGGAAGTACTGGACGTTGAAGGGTACCCTGTCTGTTGTAGCCTGCCTCCGTCTCCTGAGGAGATCATTGTGGTTTCTAGCTGTGGCAAGTCTGAAATGGCAGTCAATGAGTTGAGCATTGTACCCTGTTCGAGGGCATCTGTGAGCACTTTCAAATGTCCGTCATGTTCCTCCTCATCCCAAGTCCTGTGTACGTGGAGGGCTTGTCTGTAGGGGATGGTTGTTTTAAATATGTTTCGGGTGGAAGGTGGAGATGTATAGCATCGTCGGGTTATCCATGGGTTTGCAGTACAGTGAGGTGCTGTAGAGCCCATCCTTGATGGAGCTGCATGTGTCCAAGAATGAGACAGATACTAGAGAGAGTATTCCATGGTGAGTTTGGTGGGATGAAACTCATTAGTATCACTGTGTAATTGTTTCAGTGACTCTTTGCCATGGATCCATTAGAAGAAAATGTAGTCAATATATCTGATATATAGTGTTGGTTGGAAGTTCTGTGCAGAAAAGTCTTGTTTGAACTTGCGAGTAAAGATGTTGGCATATTGGATGCAAATGTGGTCCCCATGACCGTTTTGTGTGTCTGGACGAAGAACTAGTTGTCAGGTGAAGACATTGTGGTTGAGTTTAAACGGATGATTTGTAGCATGGTGCTCGGAGATTGACAGTTGTTGGTGTTGACTACTGAGACTGTTGCTCTGGTGCCGTCATTGTGTGGGATGTTGGTGTAGAGTGCTGAAACATCCATCGTGACAAGGAATGTTCTTGATTGGACTGGTCGGTGGGTGCTGAGTTTCTATAAGAAATCTGTAGTGTTGTGACAGAAGCTGGGAACCCCATACAATGGGTTACAAGATGCCTTCGAAATAGCCAGAGTTTCTCTCATAGGGTCCCATTGCCTGATACGATGGGGCATCCTGGTGTGTTGGCTTTGTGCATCTTTGGAAAGCAGTAGAAGACACCTCGGCAAGAAGTACATGGGATGAGAGTAGGGAACTCTGAAGGATTGGATCCAAAGTCCTGATCAGTGTGTTTAGTTCATGGATGTGCTGTGTGGTCAGGTCGGCTGATAGTTGCCTGTAGTGTTCCTGGTTGATCCTGTTGTCAGTAGGCTTCTTTGCAATAAGCTGTTCAATTCTCAATGACGATTGCTCCTCCTTTATCTGCTGGTTTGATGGCAATATTGCGATTGGTTTTGAGAGCATGGATGGCATTGCGTTGTATTGTGACTGGGTGATGTTTTGCTTGGTCTTATGGGTGCAGCTGATGAATCTGGCATTCACATATTTCCTGACGGTTTGGGCATACATGTCAAGCCCAGGGCAGCAGCCTTCCGAAGATGCACAAAACCAACATCAGGATGTCCCATCATCTCAGCCAATGGGACTCTGTGTAAGAACCTCTCTGGCTATGTTGAAGGCATCTTGAAACCCGTTGCACAGGGGACCCCCAGCTTCTGTCGCGACACGCCAGATTTATTCCAGAAATTCCAGCACCCACAGACCAGTCGAACCGGGAACATTCCTCGTCACAATGGACGTGTCAGCACTCGACATCAACATCCCCCACAATGATGGCATTGTGGCAACAGCCTCAGTATTCAACACCAACAACTGCCAATCTCCGAGCACCATCCTACGACTCATCTGTTTTATTCTCGACCACAGCGTTTTCATCTTTGGCAACCAGTTCTTCATCCAGACACACGGAATGGCCATGGGACCACATTTGCACCCAATATGCCAATATTTTCATGTACAAGTTCAAACAAGACTTTTCTGCACGGGACTTCCAACCAACACGATACACCAGATATATTGACAGCATTTTCTTCCACTGGATCCATGGTGAGGAGTCACTGAAACAACTAAACAGTGATATCAGTGAGTTTCATCCCACTATCAAACTCACCATGGACTACTCTCTAGTATCTGTCTCATTCTTGGATACATGCAACCCCATCAAGAATGAACACTCAGCACCACTCTCTACTGCAAACCCAAAGATAACCTCACAATGCTGCACTTCTCCAGCTTCCACCCGAAACATATTAAAACAGCTATCCCCTAAGGACAAGCCCTATGCGTACACAGGATCTGTTGGGATGAGGAGGAACATGACGGATATTTGAAAGTGCTTACAGATGCCCTCAAGAACACGGTACGATGCTCAACTCATTGACTGCCATTTCAGACTTGCCACAGCGAGAAACCACACTGATCTCCTCAGGAGATGGAGGCAGGCTACAACAGACAAGGAACCCTTCAATGTCTAGTAATTCCCTGGAGCAGAGTGGCTACACCATGTTCTTTGCAGGCTGCAACACATTATCGATGAGGATGAGCACCTCACCAAGACCTTCTCCACGCTTCCTCTTCTCATCTTTAAACAACCACCAAACCTTAAACAGAACATGATTTGTAGCTAACTGCCCAGCCTTCAGGACAAGACCACTTTATAACCCTGCCACAGTAGCCGCTGCAAGATGTGCCAGAGTATTGCCACGGGTAACGCCATCACACGTGGGACACCTCCCATCATGTACGTGGCGAGTACTCATGTGACTTGGCCAAAGTGGTCTATTTCATCGGCTGCAGGCAAGGATGCCCTGAAGCACGGTACATTGGTAGACCGAGCAGACGTTACGGCACCGGATGAATGGACACCGCATAAGAATCACTGGGCAGGTGTGTTCCCTCCCAGTCAGGGAACACTTTAACTTTGTACATCCCAGTCCAACACCGGCATCTCCAAATCAGGGAACACTTCAGCGGCCTGGGACATTCGGGTGACCATCCTCCAAGGCAGACTTCAGGATAAGCAACAACGCAGACTGGTTGAGTCGAATCTGCTGTTTCACTCATTCATTTGCTCACTCACTGGCACGCTCCTACATTCACACGCACCCACGCAGACCCTCGCTCTCATATGCATACACACAGACACATGCACCCTCTAACACATACCCCATCGCACTCACACACAGACTTAACCAAACTTGCACACACTCTGTATCTGTACTCCATCTGTTGTTCCTACATGTGCGAACATACTAGCTTATGGGGTGAATTTGTTTTTGCAGAATTACATTTTATTCTGCTCAAACTGTAAAATTATGCAGAAGGTTTGTCCACAGCATTGAGACACAGGCAGACTTCACACCTATTGTTTGAAAACCTGAGCTATCTTGAGAATGGAATTTAAAAGAAGTTCTGGGATTTACATAACAAAGAACAGAAACCAGCATATCCCATTGTAAAAGATGAAAGTTTTAATCTAAGATTGTTTAATATATCACTTTTTCATGACACTGGACTCCTTTGGTTATAAATTCTGTTTGCATGATCTTAATCTCCACAACCACCTGTTGAAGGAGCAGCTCTTAGAAAGCTAGTGCTTCCATATAAACTTGTTGGATTATTACCTGGTGTTGAGATTTTTTAACTTTAGAGAAATTGGTGTTTTGGTTCAGAAAAAAGGAAGCATGTGACTGGTACGGACAGCAGAAATCAAGTGATTGCTTCCAAGAGTAGAAAGGCAATAGGAATGTAATTAAGAGGAAAATCAGGAGAGCAAAAAGGTGACATTAGAAAGCTTTGGCAGAGAGGGTTAAGGAAATCGAAAGGAATTCTACAAATTCATTACTGACAAAGGATCACACATGAGAGAATACAGCCCCTTAAAGGTCAGCAAGGCCACATTTTTGCATCTGTGTTTACTGTGGAGAACAACACAATATATAGAATATAGGGAAATAAGTAGCGACTTCTTGAAATAATACCCATATTATAGAGGTGGTGGTGCTGGACATCTTAAAATTTCTAAAAGTAGATAAATGTCTGGGACCTGATCAGGTGTACCAGAGTGCTCTCCGGGAACCTGGAGAAGTGATTGCTGGGCCCCTTGCTGAGATATTTATTTCACCGATAGCCACAGGTGAGGTGCCAGAAGACTGAAGGTTGGATAACATGGTGGCAGTCTTTCAGAAGGTGGTAAAGAAAAGCCAGGGAACTGTAGACTGGTGAGCCTGACATCGGTGTTGGGCAAGTTGTTGGGATGGAACCCTGAGGGACAGGATTTATATGTATTTGAAAATTCAAGAACTGATTAGGGATAGGCAACATGGCTTTGTGCATGGGGAAATTGTATCCCCCATGAACTTGAATCAGTTTTTGGAAGAATTAATGAAGAAGATTGAGGACAGAGTGGTGGATGTGATCTAAATAGATTTCAGTAAGGCATTTGCCAAGGTTCCTCACTGTCGACTGCTTGTGGCAAGGTTAGACCTCGTGGAATACAGGGAATTAGCCAATTCGATACAGGATTGGCTCGAAGGTAGAAAACAGGCTGGTGGTGGAGGCTATGTCATAAGGATTGGTGCTGTGTCCACTACTTTTCGTCATTTATGTAAATGATTTGGATGTGAACATAGGTGGTAGACTTAGTAAGTTTGCAGATGACACCAAAATTGGAGGTGAAGTGGACAGCGAAGAAGGTAACCTCTGATTACAACAGGACCTTGATCAGATGGACCAAGGGGCTGAGTGGCAGATGGAGTTTAATTTAGATAAATGTGAGGTGCTGCATTTTGGGAAAGCAAATCAGAGCAGTTCTTTGTTGCTGGGGAGTATTGGAACATAGGACATAGAATAATTCAGCACAGAACAGGCCCCTCGGTCCACGATGTTGTGCCGAACATTTGTCCTAGCTGAAGCACCCATCCATGTACCTATCCAATTGCCGCTTAAAGGTCACCAATGATTCTGACTCTGCCACTCCCACAGGCAGCGCATTCCATGCCCCCACCACTCTCTGGGTAAAGAACCCACCCCTGACATCTCCCCTATACCTTCCACCCTTCACCTTAAATTTATGTCCCCTTGTAACACTCGGTTGTGCCCGGGGAAAAAGTTTCTGACTGTCTACTCTATCTATGCCTCTGATCATCTTATAAACCTCTATCAACTCACCCCTCATCCTTCGCCGTTCCAACGAGAAAAGGCCGAGAACTCTCAACCTAGCCTCGTACGACTTCCTCTC
>NC_057712.1:62474323-62495545 GCF_004010195.1 Chiloscyllium plagiosum | reverse complement strand
TCTATCCAACTGGCCAAATTTCCCACTATCCCATGTCTCCTGACTTTTTACATAAGCCTACCATGGGGAACCTTCTCAAATGCCTTACTAAAATCCATGTATACTACATCCACTGCTCTTCCCTCATCCACATGCTTGGTCACCTCCTCAAAGAATTCAATACGACTTGTAAGGCAAGACCTACCCTTCACAAATCTGTGCTGGCTGTCCCTAATCAAGCAGTGTCTTTCCAGATACTCATAAATCCTATCCCTCAGTACCCTTTCCATTACTTTACCTACCACCGAAGTAAGACTAACTGGCCTGTAATTCCCGGGGTTATCCCTATTCCCTTTTTTGAAAAGGGGCACAACATTCGCCACTCTCCAGTCCCCTGGTACCACCCCCATTGACAGTGAAGACGAAAAGATCATTGCCAACGGTTCTGCAATTTTCTCTCTTGAACAAAAAGACACCTTGGAGTGCAGGTTCATAGTTTCTCGACAGTGGAGAAGACGTTTGGTGTGCCTTCCTTTATTTGTCAGAGCATTGAGTGTAGGAGTTGGGAGGTCATCTTGCGATGGTTGGTCAGGCAACTATTGCAATGCTGTGATTCTGGTCTTCCAATGGGAAGAATGTTATGAAAGTTGAAAGGTTTTAGAAAAGATTTACAGGGATGTTGCCAGGGTTCGAGCTATAGAGAGAGGCTGATTGGACTGGGGCTGTTTTTTCCTGGAGCATCAGAGGTTGAGGGATGACCTTATAGAGGTTTATAAAATCATGAGGGGCATGGATAGGATAAATAGACAAGATGTTTTTACGGAGGTGGGGAGAGTCCAAAAGTAGAGGGCATAGGTTTAGGGTGAGATTGGAAAGTTTCAAGAAACCAAAGGGACAATTTTTTTCATTGAGGTTGGTGCATGCATGGAATGGACTGCCAGAGGAAGTGGAGGAGACTGGTACAATTAGAATATTTACAAGGCATCTAGATAGGTACATGAATCGGAAGGGTTTAGAGGGATTTGGGCCAAATACTGGCAAATGGGACTGGATAAGTTTAGGATATCTGGTTGGTATAGGCAAGTGGGATTGAAGAGTCTGTTTCTGTGCTGTATATCTTTATGACAGAATGATACTGACTGCACAGCAGAAAGAATTGTTTAAGGATCTGGTGAGTGTCTGAGGTTTATCTACTCCTGTGGTTTCAAATAATAGTTGTATGAGTATTTAAAAATAAATTAAGCATCAATATAGGACCTTGTTAACGAGAGTTGATGCTCATGACTTGGACAAGGAGGCAGCATAATGAATCTAAGAGTAAAATGAGGTGAAAATTAAAGTTGTACAGAAGATACAAGTTGCAAAGTGATAGCGACCGGTTCAATGAACGGGCAATAAGCTAGATCAAGTATAATGAGGAAGAATGAAGTTATTTAATTTTTCAAGCAAAATGGAAGAACTGTAATTGTAATACAAATATGTGAAACTTTAAACATTGTTAATGTTCAGAGACACCTGTATGTAATGGTTTCAGTAACATTGTTTGCATGCAATTGTAGTAAGCAGCTAGGAAGGCAAGTGGCATATCAGATTTAATTGCAAAAGAATTGAAGTGCAACAACAAGTCTTGCTGCAGTTCTCAGCGGCTTTGATGAAACCGCATCTGGAATACTGTGTGTAGTTTTGGTCTCATTTAGAAAAGGATATGCTTTCAGTAGGGGTGGTACAGCAAAGGTTCATTAAATTGGTCATGGAATCAGAATCTTAAATATGGAAACAGGCCACTTGGCCCATCCTGTCCTCCAAACAGCATCCCACCAAAACGCACACTGCTACCCTATCCCTGTATTTCCCATAGCTAATCCACCTAACCTATACCTGTTTGGATTGTTGGAGGAAACCCATACAGACAAGGGGAGAATGTGCAAACTTCACACAGTCACCTGGGTCCAAACTGGGTCCCTGGCTCTGTGAGGTAGCAGTTCTCACCACTGAGCCCCCGTGGTCTTCAGGAGGAGAGGGTTGGCCTAGGATGATGGGCTGAGTAAATTGTATTTGCATCTGCTGATATCTAAAAGAAGGAAAAGTGATGAAATTGAAACAAAAGATACAGAAGGGGTTTTGAGAGGCTCCCTGACAAACAGAAACAAATACATGGCCGCACATTTTCTGGATTAGGGATCCATCAGTTACAAATGAGTTGGAGCTGAGGAGAAATGTTTTCACCAAGGCTTGTGATTCATTGAAATTCTATGCTGTAGGGTTATTGATGAATCACTTTTTTAATATCCGTTTTAAATGTAGTTTTGTGCTCGTTAACATAGGTCTCCTGTTACACATAGTATTCCTGATTTTTCCATCTCTGGTCTTCACTGCACTGCATACTAGTGTAAAATCTTTCTTTGGGTGTTTGCCTTCCAGGCTGAAAAGCTCAGCTTTTTTCAAATTTTCAAATGTTCAATCCAGTGCGTCTCCTCTACGGTTTGTGTCTTGTTTTGAAGTGACATGAACAGACGTGCTTGAGGCTTGGTCTGCCAAGTGTTTGTATAATTTCTGAGTTGCTTGTTTTGATTTCCCCACCCATTCTGGTTTGATAGCATCAGGAAGTTTAATGACAGCAAGAAGTTTGACAAATTTGCTTTGACATTAGAAATGTAACCCACGTCACGTGGAAACACTGATCCCAGTTCATAGCCCTGGGACATTCCTCTGTCAAGAATCATCAGCTCTTAACTTGACATATTGGTTCAGGTCTCCTTATAAGAAGATCGTGATAGCAGCGGCATAGACAGGAGTTACGTGTTAAAACGTATCCCGACTCAGTGATTCCATCTGAATTGCTCAGTAGGTCGAAACTTTTAATAGGTAATCAGCTGCATTCTGGACACTTCTAAAAATGTCCCTAACTCTTATTGCAAGTTGGAGGATTCAGTAGTTCTGAATGTCTTGGCTTGATCATTTAATCTTTACTGGGAAACTATCAAAGTTAGTCTAACTCTTGTTACTATTAAACTGACCCTGTACCCGCCCCTCTCCTTTTACATTCAGCTATACACGATGCACTCCTTGGGGCCCTGCCTTTCCTGATCTTCCCCATCTTTCCTGATCTCCTAAGGCCCCGTGGACATTTAATGAGCCTGCCACCCCATCTGCACTCAGTTCCAACTTCCATTCCGAGCCAACTCTCCACGATCAATGATTAGCCCTCATTCACCTTCCTGCCATCTTGCTCACTTGCTCATCCACCACAAATCATTAAGTAACATGGCATCTTAAAATTAATAACAAATTTAAAGTAGTAGTAACAATAAATTTGTCAGTAATATTAACAGTAACAGTGCATTTAAGAAATCCTAAAAATCATTGGAATCAGAATTAATAAAATTATTAAATGCAGAAAAAATACAAAAGCTGTATTATACCAATAAAATGTTTCAATCCACTTCTTGTATTGTGGTAATCTTTACAGTGTCTACTGCTATCCTTGCAGGGCATTCCCAGTTTGTTTGGCATCATGAGAGTGGTGGGAGAGGAAGAGTGGAGTCACGACTTTACCTTCTTGCATTAAGCCACTGCTCAGACAGAATCTGTGATGGAAGCATCAGAGAGTGGCCAGACCTGGGTCTGTTTGGGGGATAAAAATGGAGAGGCATTATGGATCTTTTTTAAAGTTATCAGGCATTCTGGGTCACTTGTCTCCAACTTTGTTATATTCCAACTTTTTAGCAGTTTTCTTTCCTAATTCTCTACAGCAGGAGTGATGTTATGGTCTTGCCTTCGCTGGGAAGTTTCAGTATTGAGAATTTTCACAGTCCACCTGAACTAGCCAATAATCAGCATGATTGGTCCCACAGATGATCATCTTCTGAAATCTATGTTAACCTCCATTCTGTTTCTTGAGTTTGCTCCTGATCCATTGTTATTTTATTAAGAATGGGAAATGCAGATTGGTGTGTTTTGACAGTGCCCTACAAATAATGTTCGTGAGTTGAGAAATCTTTTGTGTGTTCCAGGATAAATACATATCCGTACTAAATTGTTTTGAGTCCTATTCACTTCTCAAAGTACTTGGTGTTATCAGTTGGCTAGTATTTTGAGCACTTTGATCTTAGGGCAATGACAACTAATGCCACTATCTTATTTGCAATACACTTGTCCAATTAAAATGTGCCACAAGTAAGGGAAATGTCCATATCCAAATTTGCAATTAAAACTTCAATCAAGCGCTTGTTTTCAAAATGGAGCCCATGGAAACTTTCCAGGGGACCTGCAGAATAATGTACAAGTGCTTAGTGAGTCGGATCAGTTTTGTGAGTGGGCAGTATGTTTTTTAAATTCATTAATGTGTATGTGTAGTGTGCTTTGGTCAGATCTTGGAAGGATAAGTCGGTAAGTCAGATCTTGGAACTCCACTCACCATCATGCAGAACGGACTACTGCTGATGAAGATGAGAGCTGTTTGACAAAAGACCTTTACAGTGAGTTTGCAGCTGCTTAAATTGGCATCCTGTAACTTGGAGATACCACATTTTGACTGAGTATCTCAGTCTTAGTGGGCGGCATGGTGGCACAGTGGTTAGCACTGCTGCCTCACAGCTCCAGAGACCTGGGTTCAATTCCTGCCTCAGGCGACTGACTGTGTGGAATTTGCACGTTCTCCCCGTGTCTGCGTGGGTTTCCTCCGGGTGCTCTGGTTTCCTCCCACAGTCCAAAGATGTGCAGGTCAGGTGAATTGGCCATGCTAAATTGCCTGTAGTGTTAGGTAAGGGGTAAATGTAGGGGTATGGGTGGGTTGCGCTTCGGCGGGGCGGTGTGGACTTGTTGGGCCGAAGGGCCTGTTTCCACACGAAGTAATCTAATCTAATCTATACTCCAAGGTCACAATATTAGCTTAAGAAAATCCAAATATCATTTTCAATCACATAAAATAAGTATTTTTGGGGACTATATTGAACAATTTCATTTACTTTTCCATGCAAAGAGCAAAAATATTGGCTTTTATATTGAATGATTTGTAAATGTCAATGTGGAACATTACTCCAAGTATAGCCAGCTTTTACAGTGGAAAAATAGGCATAGCTATCCATCTCACTGATAAATGCAATTGAATACCTGTTTCCGGAAAAGCACTACTTGTACGTTCTCTTCATGCATTTAGAATCATAGAGATGTACAGCATGGAACAGACCTTTCGGTCCAACCTGTCAATTCTTCAGTCTTAAGGATTAAGTTCAGGTGAGGTGCCTGTGTAAGCTTTTAATCCATTTGGAAAAAGTTCAAGAATGAATGATGTAAGTAATCAGTAAGCCTTGATGTCATCTAAGGTTTCACCTGTAGATTTGTTTTTGTTTTTGCCATGTAAATTATGGGTGCATTTGTGTGTGTTACATTGCCCAATTAAGAAATGGAAAAAATACTGCCGTTTTGTGCAGTTCTGTACATATTCTTTGGGTATTTTGGTTGAGAATTGATGGTAATTTGAACATTCTCATTATTAAACCTGACATTTTCTACAGTTGGATTTCTCTGAACTATTAGATTGATTTCTGCTTTGTTGAAGAGCAGCAGATGAGTTGCTGAGACGAGGGAAGCTTGCATAAGTACGTAATTGGGCAACTGCAAGCCTGTTGTAAAAAGCCAGAAGGCTTGTTTCAAAGCCTCCTATTAGACTTTGTTCCGTGATGTTTTATTTTGTCAATTACCTGGGTGTGATTTGAGCAAATATGTCTGCTCTTTTCGTAAGGTTTTAAGCTGCTTACTTGGCTAGTTGAATTTGTTCTTCGCATTAATGGTATGATTGTACAAATATAAAATACTATCTTTGTGGTACCAAGGCCAAATTAAGTGCATGATGTGAACAAGCTGGTGTTGGACTGGGGTGGACAAAGTTAAAAATTGCACAACAGCAGGTTATAATCCAACAGGTTTATTTAGAAGAACTAGGTTTCAGAGCACTGCTCCACAACCACATGATGAAGGCGCAGCACTGCTAAAGCTAGTGCATCCAAATAAACCTATTGGTCTATAACCTACTGTTGTGATTTTTAATATTAACTACAATAAGGTGAGATTCCTTGAGCATTGTATTGTCATTTATGGAAGGCATCATAAATAGAACAGAATGCAACAATGTATATCGGCCTCTTGCCACTCAGGAAGTTGTATAGTACTGTACATGATGAGTAATATCCCAAAAAAGCGGTGTTCAGGTTTCTTTTGGGTTTCAAATTTAGTCACAGATTCCTTTTTGTTAAACTCTTAGAATGGCTATGACTACTTGTTGAACAAAGAATTGTTTGGTTCAAACTTTACATGCAACTTTTCAGCCCAGTCCTGGATCTTGTCTAGATCTTGTTGTATTTGAGCATGGATTGCTTTAGTATCTGAGGAGTTGAGAGTGGTGCTTGTATTGTCCTGAAGCTAAATGAGTTATTGCCTTGACATACTTTATAATTTTACTCTTTAATACATCATTAATTATGTATCATAATTCTTATTGTGATTTTACTTGATTCATATGGTCAGACTGATTTTATTTTGTGAAAGATTGTGCAGGTGATAATTCGCAAGTGGAACAGGGCTTTTAAAGTAATATTAGTTGAGTGTGTGTGTGCGTGCGTGCGCGCGCGCAGACCCATTGCATCCATGAATTCTACCATAACGGTTGTTTGCTCCAGAGGTCTGTATGAAAATAGGATAAAATGCCGAACGATGATTGTGACATATCTAGTGATTTATTGTTCTGGCCATCATGCCTGACTTTTGTTTGGCTATATTGAAATGTTCAAGGAGTAATCTATGTATTCCATTTATAATGTTGTGTAGATAGTCTCCAGTGGAAGGCAGCTCAGCATTCTCAAGTGACTCGATCTCTAACATAGTTTCAGTGGAGGGGTTAGCCCTTAGTGCAATATTTATAGGTTCATAATTGCTTGAAAATGGAGTTGCAGGTGGACAAGAGTGGTGAAGAAGGCAATTTGTACACTCCTGTTGGTCAGTGCATTGAGTATAGGAGTTGGGATGTCATGTTGCGGCTGTACATTGGTTCGGCCACTGTTGGAGTACTGCATTCGTTTTGTGTCTCTGTACTATAGGAAAGATGTTGAGAAATTTACTAGCATGTTGCCAGCGTTGGAAGGTTTGAACTACAGGGAGGGGCTGAAGAGACTGGGGCTGTTTTTCCCTGGAGCTTCGGAGGTCGAGGGGTGACATTTTAGAGGTTTAACACATCATGAGGGGCATGGATAGGCTGAAGAGCCAAGGTCTTTTCCTCTAGGGTAGGGGACTCCAAAACCAGAGGGCATAGGTTTAATGTGAGAGGGGAAAGATTTTAAGAGGCACTTAAGGGCAACTTTTTCACGCAGAGTGTGGTGCATGTATGGAATGAGCTGCCAGAGGAAGTGGTGGAGGCTGGTATAATTGCATTATTTAAAAAGCATCTGGATGGGCACATAAATAGGAAGGGTTTAGAGGGAGTTGGGCTAAATGCTGGCAAATGGCATCAGGTTAACTCAGGATATCTGGTTGGCATGGACGAGTTGGACTGAAGGGTCTGTTTTTGTACTGTACGATTCTATGGTTTGATGACTCTGTGGTGTCTTGCTTTCACAGAAGATTAATGGTTGTTAATTTTGTTATTCCATGTAATTTTTCTGGCAATTTCTGCAACTAAAGAAATAATTAATTTAATTGCTCATTTTAAGCTTGTATGCTACTGAACTCTGAAATGCAATTGAAATCCCAATATCTTTATAGAACTGCTTACAAATGTTAATTTGTTTTTTCCAACAGCTTTTTTGTTAATATCTTTGAAACTAAGATTTGAAACTATGACAATTTGAGATTTAGTTTGAACCAAATGTTTTCAGAAAGCCCAACTAATTTTAATTATTTTCACTGAAAAGGCTGTGCAGACTAAATTTTAAATAAATGTGATGCATTTTTTGAGTTTGAGAGAAATGTTATTTGGTTTGATGGAAAAGCTGACAAAAGATTCAGATTTACATTTCTGTAAGTAACATTCACCAGAATTGTTTTTTGTCCCATTCCCATCATTTAGCATGCACAATTGTTTTAAAGAGGTATTTCTTCTACAGGTGATAAATTATGTAAGTATTCCATGCTGCTGCCTTTCTGTCTGTTGCATTTTCTGTAGCCTATGTCTAATTTAAATTAGCATGCTATTGTTTTGTTCATTATGCTATATTTCTCCTCCTTTTCCCTGACCCACTCTTGTGCTCAGTCACTCAGATAATTTAATGGAGAATTACAGGAGCTTCCACTAATTTTGAAAAATGATGTACTGTAAAATAGAACTTTATCTTGGCAAGATACCAAGATTATTGCATCAAGCTGTGCATTATGGTAGAACACTAATTTATCGTTTTCATGTTGGCATTTTGGTTAATAACTTATTTTACCCACATTTTATTTCATTTTTTCCCAAAACATGTAAGTAAAGAAACTAATTTCAATGAACTGATCAGTTTCAGTAATATTGCCCAAGATGCCTTTTCAGCAGGTGTACACATATATTTTGATTGGATGCTTGGTCAGTTTGGAAGCATCCAACAAAGCGTGTATTACTGGTTAAAAAAATTTGCTCATTAGAAACAGAGCAGCTTCTGATTGTATTAAATAACATCTATCAAGAGGCAAGATCCAACGCATGGTGTGTGGCCGATTTTTGCCTTGGCCATTAAAGGAGCTTTAATTAAACTGTCCAAGAGCAAATATGGTTACACCAGCATAGCAGTTGTGTTCTTAAAAATAGTGTTTAAATTGCATGTGATACTGGACTTGTGCAGGCAAATTGACAGACCAGCAAGTTTAATATTATCTTTTCTACGCACATTGTGTATGTGAAACAGCTGATGGTTATAGGGCACAATCTTGTTTGAAATTTGGATGCTTTGAAATTTAGACAACTTTAAATAATTTATGAAGGCAGATTCATGCAGCCTGCAATGCAGTTTTGGAGATCATGATATCCATGTGTCCCTCAGGGGTGCACTGGGGCCTCAATAGTGGGTGGCATTTTGGACTGAAGGCCTGTGACTAGTGGTGTTCAACAGGGATTGGTTCTGGGTCCTCCTTTGTTTGTCATTTATATAAATGATTTTGATGAGAATATAGAAGGCATGGTTAGTAAGTTTGCAGATGACACCAAAATTGGTGGCACAGTAGACCGTGCAGAAGGATTTCTAACATTACAAATGGGTCAATGGGCTGAAAAATAACACACGGTGTTCAATCTAGAAAAATGCTAGATATTACATTTTCGTACAACAAACAAGGATAGGGCTGATTCAATTAATTGTAGGGCCTCAGGTAGTGGTGTAGAACAGAAGGACCTAGGAGTGCAGGTACATAATTCTTTGAAGTTTGCATCACACATAGACAGGGTGGGTAAAAAGGCTTTTGGCACGTTTGCCTTTATTGCTCATTTGTTTGATTGTTGGAGTTTG
Source organism: Chiloscyllium plagiosum (assembly GCF_004010195.1). Classification (NCBI taxonomy): domain Eukaryota; kingdom Metazoa; phylum Chordata; class Chondrichthyes; order Orectolobiformes; family Hemiscylliidae; genus Chiloscyllium; species Chiloscyllium plagiosum. The sequence goes on along the minus strand of NC_057712.1, from coordinate 62,486,099 downwards.
GGAAGTCATTGAAGTTGTACAGGACATTGGTGAGTCCTCATCTGGAATACTATGTCCAGTTTTGGTTGACCAGTTTTGGAAGGATATTAGATAGAGAGGCTTCAGAAAAGATTTACCAGAATGTTACCAGGTATGGGAGTTGAGTTATAAAGAAAGGGTAGATAGGCTGGGACTTATTTCACTGGAGCATAGAAGGTTGAGACCTGATAGAAGTTGATGAAATAACGAGGGATATAGATAGTTAATGGTAGTTGTCTTTTTCCTAGGATGGGGAATTTCAAGACTAGGAGGCACGTTTTTAAGGTGGGAGGAAATTTTGGAAAAATAAAAGCTAATTTTTTTTATACTGGGGGTGGTTCACATGTGGAATGAACTTCCTGAGGATGTGGTGGATGCGAATACAATTACAATGTTTAAAAGACATTTGGATGGAAACATGAATAGGGAAGATTTGAATGGATGTGGGCCAGGAGCAGGTAGGTGGGGTTAATTTAATTTGGGATTATGTTCAGCATGGACAGGTTGGACCGAAGGTCTGTTCCTGTGTTGTTGACCGACTCTCTGACTGGGGTGTGGTATAGATTATTAGACCATGAGGTTATGTTGGAGCTGTACTGAGCTTTGGTTAGGCCACAGTTGGAATACTCTGTTCACTTCTGGTGCCCGCATACACTAGAGGGGATGTGAAGAACCTTCACTGGGATGGAACATTTCAGGAATGAGGAGAGGTTGGATAAGATTGCTTTCTTTAGAGCAGAGAAGGTTGAGTGGGGACCTGATAGATGAAATACATTAATGATCACATCCCCAGGATGTGATCAGGTATACCCTAGAACTCTGTGGGAAGCTGGGGAAGTGATTGCTGGGCCTCTTTGAGGTATTTGTATCATTCAATAGTCTCAGGTGAGGTGCCGGAAGACTGGAGGTTGGCTAACATGGTGCCACTGTTTAAGAAGGGTGGTAAAGACAAGCCAGGGAACTATAGACCAGTGAGCCTGACGTCAGTGGTGGGCAAGTTGTTGGAGGGAATCCTGAGGGATAGGATGTACATGTATTTGGAAAGGCAAGGACTGATTAGGGATAGTCAACGTGGCTTTGTGCATGGAAAATCATGTGTCTCTAACTTGATTTTAGTTTTTTGAAGAAGTAACAAAGAGGGTTGATGAGGAGGGCAGAGCGGTAGATGTGATCTATGTGGACTTCAGAAAGGCGTTAGACAAGGTTCCCATGGGAGACTGATTAGCAAGGTTAAATCTCACTGAATACAGGGAGAACTAGCCATTGGGATACAGAACTGGCTCAAAGGTAGAAGACAGAGGGTGGTGATGGAGGGTTGTTTTTCAGACTGAAGGCCTGTGACCAGTGGAGTGCCACAAGGATCGGTGCTGGAACTTCTACTTTTTGTCATTTATCGAAATAATTTGGATGCGAGCATAAGAGGAATGGTTAGTAAGTTTGCAGATGACACCAAAATTGGAGGTGAAGTGGACAGTGAAGAGGGTTACCTCAGATTACAACAGGACCTTGATCAGATGAGCCAATGGGCTGAGAACTAGCATTTGGAGTTTAATTCAGATAAATGCAAGGTGCTGCATTTTGGGAAAGCAAATCTTAGCAGGATTTATACACTTAATGGTAAGGTCCTAGGGAGTGTTGAAAGGGTTCAGAAAAGATTTACAAGGATATTGCCAGGATTGGAATATTTAAGCTATAGGGAGAGGCTGAACAGGCTGGGGCTGTTTTCTCTGGAGCGTTGGAGGCTGAAGGGTGACCTTATAGAGGTTTACAAAATTGAGGAACATGAATAGGATAAATAGGCAAAGTCTTTTCCCTGCAGTGTGGGAGTCCAGCACTAGAGGGCATAGGTTTAGGATGAGAGGGGAAAGATATAAAAGAGACCTAAGGGGCAACTTTTTCACACAGAGGGTGGTCTGTGTATGGAATGAGCTGCCAGACGAAGTGGTGGAGGCTGGTACAATTGCAATATTTTAAAAGGCATCTGGATGGATATATGAATAGGAAGGGTTTGGAGGGATATGGGCCGGGTGCTGGCAGGTGGGACTAGTTTGGGTTGGGATGTCTGGTTGGCGTGGACAGGTTGGACCTGTTATTCTCTATGACAGATGTGCATAGGATCTGAGGGGCAGGGACAGAGGGAATAGAAAGCAGTTGTTCCCGTTTAATCCAAGGGTCAATCACAAGGGGGCATAACTTTAATGTGAAAGGCTTGCAGGGGGCTTGAAGAAAGACCTTTCCACCTAGAGATCGGTGGTGTCTGGAAAGAACAGCCTGGAAGGGTAGACGTGGGTGGATACATTTTGCGGAACTAAGAAATGACAGAGGAGTTAACAGATACTTTATGGTAGAATATACAGTGGTACCCCTGAACCCCTGGGGGAATATGCTGCAACACTTAGCGCAGAAGCCTGAAACCACAGATAGTAATGAACCCATTCATTTGAATGGGAAACTTACCTCCCCAGCAGTCTCCTGGTCCTTGGTTCTAGAATGCTCCATGTAGTATGTTTGGTAATCCGCGGGTAGCTAAAACCACGGAAACCTACTCTGCAGATATGGCAGTCACCCTGTACTTACACCGTTACATTAATACTAAAGAATATGGGGTAGGAATTAAGTTCCATGACCATCACTAAAGAAGTAGTATTAAATAAACTAATGGGGCTAAAGGCAGCGAAGCCCCAGAGCCTGAAGGCCTGCATCCTATGATCCTAAAAGATATAGTGCAGAGATCATGCATTGATTTGCAATTTTCCAATAATTGTTGGATTCTAAAAGTATAATCAGAGGATTGGAAAGCTAATAAGGTGACATTACTATTCCAAAAGTGGGGGAGGCAAAAAACAGTTAATTACAGGCTGATTAGCCTAACATCTATTGGGAAAAGTATTAAAATTAATTATTAAGGCTATAATAGCAAAACACTTAGAAAATCATAATCTAATCAAGCAGAGTCAGTATGTATTCATGAATGGGAAATAATGTTAACAAAATTTTGCAAACCAGCCTCAAAGAGGGTGGATAGAAGGGAACCAGTAGACAGCGTATTGTGTTTAAACTTCCAGACTGTGTTCAACAAGCTGTCTTACAAAAGGTTAAGTCAGAAGAGCCCATGGTGTATATTGGCATTGATAGAGAGTTGGCTAATGGGCAGGAAACAGCAAATGGGTATAAGGAGTTATTTTTCAGATTGGTGACCTGTGATCATAAGCTTCTCGGGGAGAAGGACCACAAATATTTAACAAAATATATTAATAAAATTGGAGAATATATTGTAGCCATATTTGTAGAGACACAAAACTAGGTTGAAAGACCAGTTTTTAGTTGTCAAAACGTTGCCAATTGAAGTATAATGTGCAGAAAAAAAATATTGTTCACTTTGGAAAGGAGATCAAAAGAATATAATATAATATCTAAATAGAGAAAACGGCAACACTTAAGGTCTTGGAGGTTTCTTACACATGAAACACAGAAAGCTAGCACACAATGTACAGCAGGTAATCAGGAAGGCTAATGGAATGTTGGCCCTTAGTTCAAGAGGGTTAAAGAATAGGGAAGTCTTAGTACATCTATACAAGGTGTTGGCAAGATGACATCTGGAGAATTGTAAGCACTTTTTCTTCTCTTTAAGGAAATATGTTGTTTCATTGGAGGCAATTCGGAGAAAGTTCTCTAAAATGATCCATGCACTGATTGTCACATGGGCGACGCGTAAACAGGTTACTGGTGTTGGGGAAAAAATGAGATAATCTCATCGAAACATGTAGAATTATTAAAATAAATGTTGGGAGCATACTTGCCCTTGTGGGAAAATTTATGACTAGAATGAAGTCTCAGCAGAAAGGGGCACCAATCTAAGACTGAGATGAGGAGCATTTTCTACTTGGAGGGTTGAGTCTTTGAAACTCATTTCCACAGAGAGCAGTGAGGTCAGAGTTCTTGTCCATATTTAAGGTTGAGGTAGATCGCTGATCAACCAGGGATCTGGGGTGACATGGAAAGCACGGGAAAATGGACATGAGGAATCTCGAATCAGCCATGATCCAACTGAATGACCGAGCAGCCCCAAGGATCTGAATGGCCTACTCCTGTTGCTGTGGTCATATGGGTAGGAAAGTGATTTGTGAAGAGGGCATAAAGAGCCTAGGAAGTGATATAAAAAGAGAAAAGATCTGGCCAATGAAGTATAATATAGAAAGTGAAAATTGTCCTTTTTTAAATTCTATCTAAATGATTCAAATCTCTGAAATACAAAGGGATCTGAGCGTCTTTGTGCATTTATTAAAAATTTACCTGCATTTCCACACCCATCTTGGACTGTTTCTGCTGCTCTGGATATGGTGTCCTTCACGTTGAGGAGACAGGACGCCTACTTGCGGAACATTTCAGAGAATGTCTCTGGGATGCACGCACTAAACAACCCCACTGCCCTTCAGCTGAGCACTTTAACTTCCTGTTGCACTTGGCCAAGAACATGCAAGTACTGGGCTTCTTCCACTGTCAACTCTAGCCACCCGATGCCTGGAGGAAGAGCGCCTCATCTTCTGCCTTGGGACCCTCCAACCATAAGAGATCAACATTGATTGCACCAGTTTACTCATTTTTCTCTCTCTCTCCTCTCCACCCCCACCTTATCTCAGGTCCAATCTTCCAACTCGTCATTGCCTTCCTGAACTGTTATACTTGTCCATCTTCCTTCGATCTGCTCCACCCTCCTCTCTGACCCATCACCATCACCTCCCACCTTCATCTACCTCTCGTCTTCCCAGCTACCTTGCTCTCATCCCTTTTTGGCCACACACTCAGTCCTAATGAAGAGTTCTTGCTTGAAACGTCGACTGTCCTTCTCATTAGATGCTGTGCTTTTCCAGCACCACACTTTTCGAGCCTGATCTCCAACATCTGCAGCCTCACTTGCTTCTAGCAAGTACATGGGAACACTACCACTACAAATTCCCTTCCAAGACTCTCACCATCCTGCCTTGGGACTGTTTGTTTTTGTGTCACTGGGTCAAATTATTCAAACTTTTTCTCTCATAGCACTGTAGGTTTCCTGACATGCCAAGCAATGAAGCAGTTCAAGAAGGCAGCTTGCCACAACCTAATGAAGCACTGTTTTGGATCAGCAGTAATTCCTGGTAGTTGTATTTCTAAATGATGTTTTTGATAAAGGCTGGGGGTTGAGACCTGTGACAGAGAGAAGTCGTGTGTTTTGGGACACCAGGTAATGCAGCTATTTGGCAGTGTTGTGCAGATCAGCTTTGATCTCAATAAATGGTGGAACTTAAAAGTTGAATACTATACTTTCTATATTGCCAGAATATAGCCTAACGCACCCCAACGAGACTGTTTGCGGGAGTTGTGTGTCGGGGGGTGGGGGTGGGGAATGCTACATATGTGGAGATCAGTGTTATGAATAGTGATGCCCTTTGGGTGGTTATGTAAAATCTCGTGCCACTTCTTTGAATGGATGGGGACAGTTGGTCTGGGAGAGTGGTGAATTTCTTGTTTCTGGCCAACTTTTAACCCTTTCTTCACATGGCTCTACAAAATCTTGTCTTCCCTCCGTCCATCCCAACAGCCTGCCAGATGTTTTAACTCACCATCATCAATGTTTAAATTCATGGGCCAAATGTCAATGACTTGTGCTAACACCCTTGCTTTCAAGACTTGTACTCTCCTTTTCACCTTTCTTGTCTGCTGTCAGAATTGCATTCCCTATTCCTGTATCATAATTTTGTGCCTTTTCCACAAAGACTAATACCCATTTTCTTTTGAACCAGTTCTTTCCTGACAATAAACCAATGTTTTCATCTTTTACATGTCTCGTGGTGAAAAAAGTGAATGTTATAAATGGTGATTCTTGTTCATTATAACTGTGGGATGGGCAGCAGGAGGGATTCTGATGGATCAGTCAATGTATTTTTTTTAAACTGAAACTCTTTAGATAACTTTGTCAGTAATTTCACAGAATTTGAGAATTGTTAAATTGCAGAAGCAGACTATTTGGCCCGTGTTGTCTGGACTGACTGAGTATTTTAACTTAGTACCCTACTCCTGCCTTTTCCTGTAATTTTGTGCATTTTTTCTATTAAAATGATCATCTAATACTTGAATGCCTTAGTTGAATGTACTTCCATGTGTTTTCACCCAGTTCAGTCCATACTCACTGCATGAATGACTTTTTAAAATCTCATATCTCAATTGCTTCTTTTGCAAAACACAGATAAAAGGATGGAGAATTAGAAGGTAGCATTGGAATAGTTTCTCCTGATGCATTCTGTGTAGACCCCTCAAGATGATTTTGAGCATTTTTATCAGATTGTCTCTTAACCTTCTTGTCTCCAGAGAAAATAGTCTGATAATTTTCTGAAAACTTGCAACTATGACAGCTGGTTTATTTATCCAAGTTGATTCAGCTTGGAACATTGTATGCCTTAGCTGGTTCCTGTTTCATGTCATCCCCCTACCATCTTGAAACACAAATGTGGTTGTCACCATACTTCAGCAAATGCATGTTGACTAATTCTGCTTTTATTAGAGCCTTTCCTAACACTGCTGTGCAATTTTCACTCAGTTGATAAACGAACATGCGTATGATCCTTTTTGAAAAGAGCTGGTCAATGTGGAACTTCAATGTGCAAAATTGGCATCTCAATGGTTCAAAGGAAATTGTGGTTCATGCTTCTTTTCTGTCTGGCTTCCTTGGACAGGTTGAGTTTGTTAATATACAAAGCTTGATAGCAAATCCATTTGTTAAACATTTCGATTTTGTACAGTTAATTTGAATGATCATTACCTTTCTCGAGAAACGTACTTTTTCTAAATACATACTTTTTTCTATATGCTTGTAAAATGCACGAAGAATTTATTTCCCATCTCTGGGTTATATTTGTCTTCCACCTTTACAATGAGTTTCTTCTTTCACGCATGATAATGACTATAATCTCTCATGAAGAACTCTACTCTTAGGAATTCTACAAAACTCATTAATTAGTGGCCTTTTCTTTTGTTTTTCTTATCCTTCACATTTGACATTTCATATTTTTTGTATTCCTCACTATTTTCTTCAGTACCATTAGTGTTCACTGTTGTGTCATTTGAGCTTCAATTCCATCTCATTCTGCTTGTTCATCCTTGAACCTTTTCCACTCGGATGTTAAATGTAATTCCTTTTCAGTTGAGAACAAAGAAAATTACAGCACAGGGACAGGTTCTTCGGCCCTCCGAGCCTGCGCTGATCCAGATCCTCTATCTAAACCTGTCACCTATTGTACAAAGATGTGTATCCTCTGCTTCCTGTCCATTCATGTATCTGTCTTAAATGACGCTATCATGCCCGCCTGTACTACCTCTGCTGGCAACACGTTCCAGTCACCCACCATCTGTGTAAAGAACTTTCCATGCATATCTCCATTAAAGTTTTTCCCACTCCCTTGAGTTTGTGACCCCTAGTAATTGAGTACCTGACTCTGGGGAAAAAAAAGCTTCTTGCTATCCACCCTGCCTATATCTCTCATGATTTTGCAGACCTCAATCAAGTTCCTCCTCAAACTCTGTCTTTCTAATGAAAATAATCCTAATCTACTCAACCTCTCTTCATATCTAGCACTCTCCAGGCAACATCATGGTGAACCTCTTCTACACCCTCTCCAAAGCATTGACATCCTTTTGATAATGTGGTGACAAGAACTGTATGCAGTATTGCAAATGTGGCTGAACCAAAGTCCTTTACAACAGTAACATTACCTGCCAACTCTTGTACTCAATACCTTGTATGATGAAGGAAAGCATGCCGCATGCCTCCTTGACCACACTATCGACTTGCATTGCCACCTTCAGGCTACAATGAACCTGAACACCCAGATCTCTCTGTACATCAATTTTCCTCAGGGCTCTTCCATTTACAGTATAACTTGTTCTTCAATTGGATCTTCCAAAATGCATCACCTCTCATTTGCCTGGATTGAACTCCATCTGCCATTTCTCTGCCCAAATCGCCAATCTATCTATATTCTGCTGCATTCTCTGACAGTCCCCTTCACTATCTGCTACTCCACCAATCTTAGTGTCATTTGCAAACTTGCTAATCAGACCATCTATACCTTCCTTCAGATATTTATGTATTTCACCAACAACGGTGGTCCTAACACAGATCACTTGTAACACCACTGGTCACAGTTCTCCATTTTAAGAAGCTCTCTTCCACTACTACAGTCTCCTGCTGCCCAGCCAGTTCTCTATCCATCTAGCTAGTAAACTCTGGACCTCATGCGACTTCACTTTCTCCATCAGCCACCATGGAGAACCTTAGCAAACACCTAATGAAGTCCATGTTTTTGACATCTACAGCCCTTCCATCATCAATAAATCAACTTTGTCACTTGCACAAAGAATTCTATTAATTTGGCAAGACATGACCTGCCCTGCAAAAAAACTATGTTGCCTATCATTGATGAGCCTATTTCCTTCCAAATGTAAATAGATCCTATCCCTCAGTATCTTCTTCAGCAGCTTCCCTACCACTGATGTCAGGCTCACTGGTCAATAATTACCTGGATTATCCCTGCTACCCTTCTTAAACAAGGGGACAACATTAGCAATTTTCCAGTCCTCCAGGATCTCACCTGTGTTCAAGGATGCTGCAAAGATATCTGCTAAGGCCCCAGCTATTTCCCCCCTCACTTCCCTCAGCAACCAGGGATAGATCCCATCCCGACCTGGGGACAAGTCCACATTAATGCCTTTTAGAATACCAAACGTTTCCTCCTCCTTATGCTGTCTTGACCTAGAGTAGTCAAACATCTATCCCTAATCTCAACATCATGTTCCTGTCCTTCAAGAATACCGATGCAAAGTACTCATTAAGAATCTAAGTCCATAAATCCAAACTTTGTCTTTTCAACCATGGCGGTCATTTATTGAAGATATTTACAAGAACTGCCAATGTAATTCTAACACAATAAATAAAATGTATTAAATAAGGAAAACTGAATAATATTACAATAGAACTAAAGGTTAGAAAGATTTCTTTACAGACATGTGAAAAGGATTCAGATTTACACTATTTCATTCCAGTAATATCCCTGCAAACCGTCAAACCTCAGTGAAGAGTTAGCACTACTTTTATACTATATCTCTATCACTTCTTGTTCAAACTTGGATGGGTCCAGTTTTAACTGGTTTTCTTTCTGCAAGTTTCTGTGCAGTTACTATATCAAAAGAAAGTATTAGTATCTCTTTGAAGTCATGGGGAAAAAAAGTGAACTAAATAAACTAATACTTCAATTTCCAAGCAACTGAGTCCTCAAATCTATGGTCAACAGTCCTCCACTCTCTGACATTTACCATATTGACTGGCTCACCACCAAGATTGTTTTGTTTCTGTGTGACTGAACTCTGGGGCAAGAAGCATTTTTTTTTAAAAACTAGGGTATTAACACTTGATATAGGAAGAGTGCAGGAGGAATCGCATTTTTAGATATGCCTGGTGCTATTAACTTGTTGAAGCTACAAAGCCAAACTAATTTGGATGGCAAACTGCATTAATAGCAAAGAGAAGGTTGTGCTAAGTGTACAACCACAGGATCAGATCTAAGCTCAGCATTCCAGTTGTGAATGGTTTGGACTGAATAAGTAGGATGCTCCACAAATATCTCTATTCTTGATTGCGGCACTGAGCACGTCAGCACAAAAGATTAGGCTGAAGCATTTACAGTAAACTTCAGCTGGAAGTGTCAAGTTAGATGGTCTCCAGCATCCAAGATGCCAGTCGTCAGCCAGTTTGATTCACTCCACATTGATAGCAAGAAATGACTCAAATCATTGGATACTGAAGATTTTTGACTACTTTCTGGCAATAGTACTCAAGACAAGACTTGTACTCCAGAAATGGCTGCACTCTGACCAGTTACTGCCAAATGGATCAACTCTCAATCATCAGTATGGTGATAGGGGTCGTTAGCTGTGCTATCAAGTAGCACTTGCTTATCGATAACCTGCTTTGTGATTATCAGTTTGGATTTGGCAGGTCCACTCAGTCCCTGACCTATTTGTAGCTTTGAGGAGAAAGTGAGGTCTGCAGATGCTGGAGATCAGAGATGGAAATGTGTTGCTGGAAAAGTGCAGCAGGTCAGGCAGCATCTAGGGAACAGGAGAATCGACGTTTCGGGCATTAGCCCTTCTTCAGGAAAGTCCAGAGTCCATGTAGCTTTGGTTCAAATGTGGAGAGAAGAGTTAAATTCAAGAGATGAGGTGAGAGCGACTGTCCTTAATATCAGGCCAAATTTGGTATTGTGGCATAAATTAGTCCTAGCAAAATTAGAATCAGTAGGAACTGGGAGAAAATGTTCTGATTTTGGAACCATAATTTAGTATTGAGGAAGATGGTTGATGAAGATCAGTAACCCCACCTCCTGGATGTCTCTGCAGATGTTCCTCAGGGTCTTAGGTCAAACCATCTTCAGTTGCTTCATCAATGACCTTCTCTCCATTAGAAATGAGAATGTTCACTGTGCAATGTTCAGCTCCATTTGGCACTCCTCAGACATTGAATCAGTCTATATTTGAATGTAGCTAGATGTAGACAATGTCTAGGCTTGTGCTGACAAGTGGCAAGTAACATTCAAGCCAAACAAGTACCAGTAGCACTTATTGATAACCTGCTCTGTGATTCTAATTGTTGCTCCTTAAAATTCAATGGAATTACCATCACTTGATACCTCAATATCAATATGCTGGGATTACCATTGATTAGAAACTGAACTGGACTTGACATATAAATATGGTGGCTACAAGAATTGATCAGAGGTGAGGAATACTGCAGCGACTTATTCACTTCCTGACTTCCTAAAGCCTGACCATAAGGCATAAGTCAGGCGTGTGAGGAAATACTCATCACTTGTCTGGGTGCGGCTCCAACAACAACAAACTTGACAACGTTCAGGACAAATTGCTATTTCATTGGCTTCACAGTCTGAAACATTTACTCCCTCCACTAACAGTAACAATAGGCACCATTTACAAGATGCACTGCTAAAGTTTACCAAGGCTGTTAGCACAGCATCTTTTGCATCCCAACCAGTTTCACTTGGAAGGACGAGGAGTCCTCATGCATACAGACACTACCATATACAGATTCCCTTCCTTGCCATTCATCAACCTGACTTGGAACTGTACATTCTGGATCAATGGTGCTGGAAGAGCACAGCAGTTCAGGCAGCATCCGAGGAGCTTCCATAATTACACCGGCACCACTCCCCACCTCTTCCTCCGCTACATTGATGACTGCATTGGCGCCACCTCGTGCTCCCGCGAGGAGGTTGAGCAATTCATCAACTTCACCAACACATTCCACCCTGACCTTAAATTTACCTGGACCATCTCTAACACCTCCCTCCCCTTCCTGGACCTATCCATCTCCATCAGTGACGACCAACTTGACACTGACATCTTCTACAAACCCACCGACTCCCACAGCTACCTGGATTACACCTCTTCCCACCCTACCTCTTGCAAAAATGCCATCCCGTATTCCCAATTCCTCCGCCTCCGCCGTATCTGCACCCAGGAGGAGCGGTTCCACCATAGAACACACCAGATGGCCTCCTTCTTTAAAGACCGCAATTTCCCTTCCCACGTGGTCAAAGATGCCCTCCAACGCATCTCATCCACATCCCGCACCCCCGCCCTCAGACCCAACCCCTCCAACCGCAACAAGGAAAAATTTCCCTTCCCACGTGGTTAAAGATGCCCCCCA
>NC_057712.1:62405566-62473938 GCF_004010195.1 Chiloscyllium plagiosum | reverse complement strand
TCACCTTCATCCCCTCCCCCACTCACCAATTGTACTCTATGCTACTTTCTCCCCACCCCCACCCTCCCCTAGCTTATCTCTCCACTCTTCAGGCTCTCTGCCTTTATCTCTGATGAAGGGCTTTTGCCCGAAACGTCGATTTTGCTGAAGCTCCTCGATGCTGCCTGAATTGCTGTGCTCTTCCAGCACCATTGATCCAGAATCTGGTTTTCAGCATCTGCAGTCAATGTGTTTACCTTGGAACTGTACATTACTGTTCCTTCAGTTTAAATCAATAAATGGAATTAAAAGCATTGGGGATGTTCTGACAGCAAAGTCTGCTGTGGTTTCAGAAAAGTAGTCAGGCAAGAGACTGGAAGAACGCAGGAAGCCAGGCAGCATCAGAAGGTGCAGAAGACGACATTTCGGGTGTACCCTTTCTTCAGGACTGGGGCTGGGGTGGGGGCAGCTGCAGATAAAGGGGGTGGCAGGGGCAGCGTGGTGAAGTGGGTGTTGGTGAAGACAGGTGGAGGGTACAAACTGGTTGGTCAATGGGAGGAATGAATCTGGTTGGTGGCAGGGAGCAGTGAAAAGGGATGGGGGGAGCTGGGAAGGGAGTTGGAGGGTTGGGAGACAGGTTATTTGAAATTGGAGAACTCAATATTGAATCCTCCAGGTTGTAGGCTGCTCAAGCAGAGGATAAGGCGATGTTCCTCCAATAGGAGCCATGGTTTATTTTGGCAATGGAAGAGGCCAAGATGGTAATGTCAGAAAGGGAGTGGTTGCAGGTATTGAAATTGATGGTGACTGGGAGGTCCAGTCGGCTCCTCCGGACCTGGCTGTGATGCTCAGTGAGCCGTTCCCTAAGTTTACGTTCAATCTCCCCAATGTAGAGCAGATGACATCGGGAGCACCTGATGCAGTAAACTAGGTTTGAAGAGAGGCAGGTGAACCTGTGTCTCACTTGGAAGGACTGTTCGAGAAAAGGGCTTGCTCCTGTAGCTTCTAGCACAACGAGGGGTTAGTGAGAAATTCTGGCCCTGTCAGTTATATTTATTCCCCTGACTAAGTTGGAGAAATTTGTGCATCTTCAAGTGTAAGATATTAAGTTAAGAATCAAAGTGGCACTACAAGTAGAGAAATCTGAACTCTTGCACTGTTCTCATGCTTTTCCTTTGTAGCTTTGGAAGTCTTGATCGTTCATAGTTGCCATTGCAGAAAATCCTGAAAAATAGCTTGTCAAGTAGACAATGAGGTTATGTTTGTTGCACTCAGTCTGTTTCTGTTACATCCACATGTTGCACTTAAATGCCATTTTTACCACAAACAGGGTGATGTCATAATTTATTTACTAAATGTCACTGATTAAGTCATTGAACCTTAGTTTGCCATGTCTGAGTATGATCCATTTTCCACATCCGTTTATGAGCACATTTTTCCCATCACCCATTCAGAATGAAATGAAGACAAAAAGCATAGATCTCATCATTAACAGTCACACAATGTTTATTCTTTCAATGATATTCCTTTTAAGCTATTTTTTGCAATGTTTAAAATTTTGACCATGGAGAATATTTGGATAATTCAATGGTGTAATGTTGTTCCAGGCAATCATTGTACAATTGGATTAAATGGAATCAGAATATGACTCTGAATTGTTTGCACCTTCAAGCATTTAATGTGATTGATTCTCCATCTCTATCTCTCAATTTGATTAGTTTCCCAACAGTATGGAAACAGGCCATTCGGCCCAACAAGTCCACACTGACCCTCCGAAGAGTAACCCACCCAGACCCATTCCCCTACCCTACATTTACTCTTGATTATTGCACCTAACACTATGGGCAACTTAGCATGGCTACTTCATCTGACATGCACATCTCTGGATTGTGGGAGGAAACTGGAGCACCCGGAGGAAACACGCAGACATGGGGAGAATATACAAACTCCACACAGACAGATGGCCAAGGTGGGAATAGAAACTGGGTCCCTGGTGCTGTGAGGCAGCAGTGCTAACCACTGAGCCACCATGCTGCCCACTAAAACTTGTCCATTTATTATCATAGATTTAGTTCAAACCACCTTTAAGGGTCAGTGATTTGGTCATCCAAATAATAGTCCCAAGATGGTATGGAAATATGTTTTTTCCACATTCTGAATGTAAATATTTTTGGAAAGATGGCTTCAATCCACTTTGAGAGCCACTCTTGATCTGTCTGACATGAAGGAGCCGTTCTATGCAGATCAAAGGTCAGTCTGAACATGATTTCTCAGGCTTTCAGGGCATCTTAGCTTAGAGCAAAGTTTTGAACTTTTGAATTAACTCATGAAGAAGTTTTATGTAATGTTTTGCCTTGTGAATGGCCTTTTAAAGAAAAAAAAGCACTTGCAACAAAATATCCTCTTTCTGGATTTTCCTTTGTCTTGAGACTTAAACAGAACGTGCGTGTTGAAATTTTCATCTGAATTGATGGATATTTATCACGTTGCTTCATTCACCTATAGAAATTGTCAGCAACTGGTGGAGTCTGTACATCTGGAGTTATGCAGAGATCCAGAGGTTGCTGTCAGTGATTCCACACGCCTGCACGAAATGCATTGCCAAAGTTCCAAAAAAGATAATTAAATAAAAATTACGGAAGTGTCAGGAAATTGCCCCTTAATATTTCTGGTTTGCTGTGAAACCCTCTGGGTTGTGGGTGGGGGGAGCAGGGGGGTTGGTACTGAAGAGGTATCTTTTCAAGGATGTGTAACTAAGTTTATACCAGTTCACAGAGTTCATAGTTACTTCTAAAAAGTCTTTCTGGTATGGAAACTAAATTTATTTCTCTATAGAATATCAAATTTCCCCAATTGGATTAAAAAGTGTCCATGCTTTGAACATTAAGTTTAATATTTGTTTGAAGTTTTAGATTTGTTTCATGACATCAACCATTTATTCTCTCTCTCTCTCTCTCTCTCTCTCTCTCTCTCTCTCTCTCTCTCTCTCTCTCTCTCTCTCCCCCTCTCCCTCTCCCTCTCCCTCTCTCTAATTGTAAACATGTGTAGGATAATCAGTGCATTTTACTTGCTGCCTGTGAGAATGCTTGAATATGATTGGCTGCATGCATTACATGATGTCATCGTTGCTGGATGCCTGGAGTTTTCTTTGACTTGGAGCTAATGTCAGGAAAGAGGAAATAAGCATCACAGATTAGTAGGTCTTTCTTACCTGCATTCTTCACAATCAGCAGCAACAGAGTCACTTAGATAATTTCTATGATTTTTTTTAAAAGGAGAGGCTTGTCGTAATATTAGCTAAGTCAGCCTTGATTCCTATTGGTGATTGCAACCAGACCTGGCTTGCCTCAATCTCACCAGGTTTTCTCCATGCATTTTTCTTGGCTTTACCTGAAACTTAAGTGCATTGGCAGATCAGGTGAATATAAGGTTGCATTTTCGACCCTCTTCGTTGGTATTAAGTGGAGGTTATGGATCATGAGGCAAAAACAAATGTTGCTGGAAAAGCTCTGCAGGTCTGGCAGCATCTTTAGAGAGAAATCAGAGTTAATGTTTGGGGTCGAGTGACTGTTCTACAGAAGTCACTCAACCCAAAACATTAACTCTGATTTCTCTCCACAGATGCTGCCAGACTTGCTAAGCTTTTCCAGAAATTTGTGTTTTTGTCTCTGATTTACAACACTCAGTTCTTTCAGTTTTTATTATGGATCTGGAAACTGGCCAAATACATAGTAGAATTCAGACGCCATTAGAATGCATTCTTCGCTGCTGGCAGCATCACAAGGCTGTCAAAAGCTCTCTACTTGATTATTTTTCAGTAGGAGAATTTTACACAAGTTTTGTTTGAAGTGCTTTAATTGTAAAACTGAAGTCGATGAGAATTTTAAACTGACCTGGGAAAGCTGATATCAGTGACTCATGATTAACTATGCAAGGGTGTGCCTTTAGAAGATTAGCAGAATTTATTACGTTAACTGCAATAAGTACAATGTGTACCACCATAACAAACATAGTTGGTAAACAGTCTGTCCACTTTGGAACATTGGCTTGCATCTTTGGGCTGTGTGGCATGGTCTCTTCTGGTCAAAGTCAGTCTATCATTCTCCTTGTTTGTTCAGTGTTTGATTGCTAAAATTTGATGCCTATTAACTTTTGCTAGTCACTCCCTCTGTTTAGAGTGTGTGATCTTCCTGAACTCTGGTTTGGGCAGCACGTGATTCAGGCTTTTATTGGCTTGATGGTGTGAGATTTCTGTTTATTTGTTTCTGAAGGTGATGTTGAAGATGTCATTTCCTGTTGTCTCCTCAATGGCTCTTGAAGGTGTGCCAGTTGCGTGATCCACCTCCTCCTTGTTGTAGCCTTTCTGATTCTTTGATATCAGAGTAGAAGATGTAAAATTTAATGGATTGTCTTAGAAAGTTTCTGTTTGCTTCTTTGAGATAAGAGAATGTGTTGTCAAATGTTCATGATCAGTCTTTGTACTTCTTAGCCCATATACCTTTATTGATCAGGTTTCAAAATTGAATGTACTACAAAACTTTCAGGCAGGCATTCATCAGTGTGTTTTTTTATCAATGAATGTAACTTAACGTTTGCTAATGTGTGTTTATGATAGTGCCTGTCGGTGCTTTGAATCGACTTAATTACCATATATACTCGAGTAAAGGTCGATCTCATGTAAAAGTCAACCCCCTATTTTTGTCCAAAAAATCTGGCATTTTCCATTTATGTCGTGTAAAGGTTGACCCTAGTTCTTCACAGATAACAGATCAACAATTGAGAGTCAATATGTTATAGTGTATGTAAATGTTATGATAAGGAAATGAAAGGAGGGAAAAAAAACAGTTGGTGAGAACCACTGGCCAAGAGAAAATTAGGTTTACTTTAGCTATTTCTTGTATGGCTGATGGCACAAAGTTAAAACTAATGGCTGTTTTTAAGAGAAAAGTCTTTGCCAAAGGAGAGATTTACAAAAGGAATTGTCATCCATGTGCTGGATTTATGAAGGTGGATGTAGAAAATGGATAGAGGATGTTTGGAATTTACAACCTGATGAACTATGCAAAGGAAAGAGTTTGCTCATCTTGTCTGGGACTAGTTTAGACCACATCTAGTGAAGAATGTTGTTGATCACATAACACTGATGTAGTTGTAACTCCCAGTGAACTTACAAGCGTTTTTCAACCAATAAATGTTGGTATCAATAAACTATTTAAGGACATGATGAGAATGAAGAGGAATAACTGGATGCATGATGGAGAAAAAACATACATGAAAAGAGGGAGTATGTGGGCTCCATCACTGCCACTGATCTGTGAATGGATAATTGATTCACGGAAGGAAATAAAAGCTGACACTATTTTCAAATCATTCAAGAAATGTGGAATTTTGAATGCATTGGACAATACAGAGAATGATCATCTATGGGATGACATAGATGAAGAAACAACAGATCACATGCTACCGCTAACTACGAACAGCGACGATTAAGAGGACCCATACAATATCATTATCCTGATAATCTGTTTTTGGTGCTGATGTTGAGTTGAGGTTTTGCAGGATTTTAATGAACTTTATTTGACATGTTTAAGATGAAGCATGTAATTGTGATTTAAAGCCCTATTATATTTCTACTGCACTTTTTGTACGCATAAATAAAGCTTACAAATTGATTTTTGGTTCAATTTGATAGTTACTTTATTTATTTTTTCTTTATTTGTTCAGAAATCAGTTGGGCTTCTGCTACTGATATGGTATTTTGGACTGCAGCATGAATTTCAGACCCTCAAAAGTAGTATCCATGTAATAGTCGACCCTATGAATTTAACTTAAAATATAGTCTACAAAATTTGACTTTTACAGATAGGTCAATATCACAAAAAGTAACAAAGTTGCATGCAATGTAAGACTTGTAGAAATTATGAAGTAATCAATGCAAACAGTGTATAGGTCATACATTAAGGTGAGCAGATTATTAGAACTGATACAGTGTGACATTAAGTAATAGAAGTCAAAATAATTGCATTGTTCTTAAAAACTGACTACAGCCCGCTCAGTGCTTAATTATAAGCAAGGGTACGTTAGCTCATCATGTAGTTTAAAAGGAAGAAACTGTTTAACTTGAAGACACTATATTAAACTAAACTAATTGGGACATGGAGCTAAAAGTTTTGAAACATCATTGTTTTCACTTCACACAAATAGCCTTTGAGTTGTTAAGGTTAGTTTTGGGAGTATTCAGGTCCCATAGCTTTGCTCAGTCAACCTTGACAGGTTTTGATTAATGAAACCATTAAGTATAGCAGTGGACTCCGCTGTTTGTCTTGTCATGACACTGTAGGCCATGTGGTGTTTCTCACTTGTCAGCATAAGTGTCAGTCACATTCTATACTAGTGTCCTGTACTGATGATCATTAACTGGAATATAACATTGCATTCATTCATTATTACACTGGATTACTTGATCAAGTGTAAGTAAACGACAAACTAATTATTGAACAAATCCTCCAAGAGTATGTTACTTTAACTATACTATTTCACTGCACTATCCTACAGTATGTCAACATCACGCAGATCTAGTATATTTAAAATTTTTAGGAATTTTTCAGTGTTGAAGAGACTTGTTTTGTTTCTGTCACTTTTTTTTCCCCTGTTCCTCAAATCTACACACTTTATGCGTTCTCAAACTGTGCTGAAAATCCTATTTTTTATTCCATTGATAGTTCAACTAATCCGGCACTTTGAGGAAATCTGGAAAAGTTTAGGGAAATGAAATATTGAAGGGTACTCATGTAAAAAAAAGAATTTCTATTTTTATGTATCTAGCAGTACCATCGAGTCGGCGCTTATCACTGGATATAAAGTAAACAGTCCTTCTGTTCTACCCCACCAGTGTTGTTTAACAATGCTTATCCTGGAGTTCAAAATTCCATACTGGATCATTGATCATAATTTGTTTGAGGTTTTAAATTAAATATTTGGCTAGAGACAATTCAGGAGTATGGGCCTCTGCTTACTAGTAATGACTTAAGAATATTTTGTCATCTACAAATGATTTGAATGTGAGTATAGGAAGAATGGAGTTTAATTTAGATAAGTGAAGTGCGGCATTTTGGATAAGTAAATCAGGGCAGGATGTGTACGCTTAATGGTAGGTCCTGAGGAGTGTTGCTGAACAAAGATCTTGGAGTGCAAGTTCATAGTTTCTTGAAAGTCGAGTCCGAAGTAGAAAGGATAGGAAGAGGGCATTCAATATGCTTTCCTTTATTGGTTAGAGTATAGAAGTTGGGAGGTCATGTTGCGGCTGCACAGGATACTGGTTAGGTCACTTTTGGTATACTGCATGCAGTTCTTTTTCTGCTATCAGAAGGATGTTGTGAAACTTGAAAGGGTTCAGAAAAGATTTGCAAGAATATTGCCAGGTTTTGGAGGATTTGAGCTATAGGGCAAGGCCGAATAGACTGGGACTATTTTCCTTGGCATGTTGGAGGTTGAAGGCTGACTTTATGGAGGTTTGTAAAATCATAAGGAGCATGGATAGGTTAATATCGAAGATCTTTTTCCCAGGGTAGGGAAGTCCAAAAATAGAAGGCATACGTTTAATTGAGAGGAGAAAGATTTAAAAGGGAACTAAAGGGCAAGTTTTTCATGCACAGGGTCATGCGTGTAGGGAATGAGCTGCCAGAGGAAGTGGTGGAGACTGGTACAGTTGCAACATTTAAAGGGCATCTGGATGTGTATATGAATAGGAAGCATTTAGAGAAATATGGGTCAAGTTCAGGCAAATGGCTCTAGATTCATTTCGGCAATCTGGTTGATATGGGCGAGTTGGACTGAAGAGTTGTTTCTGTGCTGTATATTTCTATGACCCTATACTTAAGTTTTCCAATTAAATACATTGCTAGAGTAAGCTATTTTTTTCAAAAACTCCTAGAATGATTCAATAATTGTTGACAGATTAAAAGAGTGCAATTAATCTAATTGCGTGTGTCTGAAGGAAATGTTCATTTTAATCAGGGTAATAATCCCTCTGGGCTTCAGTTGTGTCTCTGAACGTAAACCATAATTAAGTGAGCAGGTGATTGTAAAAGAATTGATACCTCATTTAACAAGAGAAAAATTGCAAGGATTATTCTGCTGTTAAATTGAATAGAATGTATGAAGCTTAAATGAAACTAAATTAAAAATTTGTTTTTATCTATTTATGACTTAGATTTTCAAAGCAGTTAGAAAAATTCTCAGACAGACTTGTATTTGTAAAAAGCTGAGATACTTTCTCGTGCAAGCATTGAGTACAGTTTTACAATGCATATTGTCAAATATTTATGTAATAAATGCATTGTGATTCCTTCAGTTGCATATTCTCCTAGATCAGCTTGATTAGCAATTTTAAGACCAAGGCTCCAAGCATTTTCTAGCTGTGTTAGCCTAATGCCAGGATTAGGCATGTCAAAATAAAACTCTGCAATCATAGCTATTCTGATTTGAATCACTGTTTGCTCTAACTGACTGTGCTAACTGATGGAAGGGCATGGAGTCCCCACTCTTCATGTGGACACACTGGTTATAAAGGCCCAACAACGTGTCTTTTCCCTGAAGCAGCTGAGAAAATCTGGCATGATGGCAAATACCCTTGCCAAATCTTATAGGTCGCCATCAAGAGCATTTTGTCCGGATGTATCACTATCTTGTATGGCAACTGTACCGTTCGGAGACGGTTACATAGAGTGGTGAACCTGGCCCAGACAATCACAAAGGCCAACTTCCCATCTATAGAATCCATCTACCAGGCCCGCTGTCAAGGAAAGGCCGCCAGCATTCTCAAAGATCCATCCCACCCTGGCAATGTTTTTCTACAACCTCTACCATTGGGAAGAAGGTACAGATGCCTGAAGACATGCACCAGCCGGTTTCGTAACAGTTTCTGCCCTCCTCTTGTTAGAATTCTGAATGCACTCTCAAACTCTTGGCATTCACCTGTACCTGTGGTTTTGTGTTTGCTGCTGTATACCTATTATTTACTTATCTATGCTACTTAACTATGTGATCTGCCTGTATTGCTCGTAGCTTTTCACTATGTCTTGGTACACATGACAATAAATTCAAATCAATTCAATTCAGGATTATCCTGTAAAGGCAAGGTGTTTCAAATGTTAGAGAAATAAGTGAATATGCAAGGAGGGGAAATAGGCTAAGTGACCCCTCACATCCGCTGTGCCATTCCTGTCATTACGATCAATGGCTAAAGTTTGTGTATGTTTTGAATTCCACATTCCCATCTACCCCTGATAACCTTGCACAGCAAGAACTTACTGTGGCCTTGGTAAAAAAAAAAGATTTCGTAATTCCAATTCTGTCATCTTCTGACAGAGTTCCAAAGTTGCACAGAAAGACCACCTTGGCCCTCAAGGGTACTCCTAAGTTGCAAACAGTGCAGTCCACAAGAAGAAACATTCTTTCCACCTCCAACTTGTCAAGTCAGATCAGGATCTTAAACTTTAAATTAAGTCACTGTTGAGATGAGATTACTTTTTTTAGATTATTTAATGTGGAAAGAGGCCCTTCGGCCTAATAAGTCCACACTGACCCTCTGAAGAGTAACCCACTCAGACTCGTTTCCCTCTGACTAACGTGCCTAACGCTATGGGCAATTTAGTACGGCCAGTCTACCTAACCTGCACATGTTTTGGACTGTGGAGGAAACCGGAGCGCACCCACTGGGAGAATGTGCAAACTCCACCCAAACAGTCGCCCAAGGCTGGAATTGAACCTGGGACCCGAGTGCTGTGAGGCAGCAGTGCTAACCACTGAGCCACTGTGCTGCCCCCAATCCAGTGGAAGTGGGTCCTGCTGTCCAAATATCCTCATTAAAACAACTGACTGACTTTTTCCAGATATCAATCTCGTTCATCTTTCTCGAACTGCTTGTAATACATTTGCATCTTTACTTAAATTGAGAGACTGAAACGACGCACAGTATTCAAGATATGGTTTCACCAGTGCCTCTTACACCAAAGCATCTCTTTTTTTTATCTTTTTCTAATCAACCTGTTGAGAAATGTTTTCAGACACTCTGAAGGAGGTAGGACTTGAATCCAGGTCTCCTGGGTTCACAGGTCATGGCATATCATCCTTTTGAGTTCATTTCATCTTGTGTCCCTTTAGCTGCCTTGATTAAGTGCAGCATGTACATACGAAGTTTGTGTGACTCCTGCAAAAGAGAACACCTAAATCCTCTGCACCTCAGAATTTTGCAATCATTCTCTTCTTAAGTAACAGTTTGCTTATTTTATGTTGTTCCCGGCAAAGTGATCACGTTTCCTGACATTATACTCCATCGGAAAGATTCTTGTCCGCTCATTCAAACTATTGAAATTCATCTGCAATCTCCTTATGTCGTCTTCACAATGCATTTTCCAATGTATCTTGGTGGTGCCTGCAAGTTAGTTACCATGTCTTCACTCCCCTTATCTGAGTCATGATATCAACTGTTGAGAAAGTTTGAGGCCTCCACACAGACTCCTGCAGAACTCAACTCTCACGTTCTGCCAATCAGATGATCAGAGGCCAGCAATCTTGTGATGCTAATTTGACATACGAGTGGTATTCTCCAGCAACAGACTGCTACTGTCAAGCCAAAAGATGTTCTATCTCCAAGGCAAATGACTAATTACATACTTGTGGTTTAGTGCTTGTGATACCAACAATGTAGGCTGTAATTCCAATGAGTCCTGAGACTAAATCAAAAAGCACTCCTTTGACTACAGTTTTCAGCATGCCAACTGTGCTCAGCCAACCTATGATTGCAAACTAAAAATATTGTGTCCAGCATTGAATGTGATTCTACTATTAGGGAACATTTACTAATTGTACCTGTGTACAAAGAATTGCCCCACAAACCATTTTAAGATTGGAGTAGGACTTGAAGGCTGATTCATTATGAGATGTATGTATTTTCACACAGCATGTAGCAGCATGTATTTTCACACAGGACCCTTTTCTTCGTAGGTAAAAGCTGTACATTCACACATTGTGTCATTTTCACTGAGGAAAGGGCTTCAGAGACCAGCAAACTCTGCATTCCCATGGGTAATCCCCTGACCAATCAGAAATTATTTGGTTGGTTTGATTTCAATCATTTACATAACATTCGGTTCCTGCTGTGTCATTATGCCAACCGTAGCTCAACCAATTAGCATCTCCTTTCATGCTGCATACATAGCTTATTAATTATTAAAATGTTTCATATTTTATATTTGTGGTGATACTGTGTCTTTGAGGTATATCTTGTCCTGGTTCTTATGAAGACATAAGGTTGAGATGGAAGTGCTGATTAATTGACTCAGTGCCAATAAACAGTGTGAAGTCTTGGAGTTTTTCAAAAAAAAGTTGGAACAATAGAAGCAGCCTGAATGGGTGGGGGACAAACTCCTACAGAGCTAGGATTTTTGATTTTAATTTTTCAGTGGAAGTTGCTGGGGTCTTGAAGCTGGGTTTGGAAGCTGCAGTATAACCCTCTCTGCTTCTAAGTTTTCTCTTGATGTTTTTCCTTCTGGACTGGAGAATTGCATGTCAAGCAGTCTATTTTGCTGAATTTGCCTTTGCCAAGAGTGTGGTTATGGGATGTTACTGTTTAATAGTTAAATAATTTATCGTATTGCTAAATTTTGCAATAGTTAAGTTATTCCAATTTATTTTTTTGTTAGATTTTAACTAGAGGTTTATGTATAAAACATGTTTTGCTTCAAGACGGGTAGATTGACCAATGAAATTGCATCTAAAACCTAATGCCTAGTATTTGCCTTTAAAATAAGAAAAAAATCAAGGTCCAGGCTGTCCTTTTTAATTTATTTTAAGGGGGTTTGGTCTGGTCCATTTCAGGCCTAATTAGTGCAAGACACACTGTTGACATCATGTCTCTTCTTTAGAGAGTTCCAGCTGTGTATTTGCACATGGACGCGTGATTCACTGAAGCAGTTGGAATCAAAATCTTTTCTCCTCTTTGCTTCTTCGTCTTTGCACAGGGATCTTTGAAGCACTTTCCCTTATTCTATCCTTTGGTGAGATGAGATGAAAGATTAAATCTGGGATATGTCTTTGTTGTATGTCTCAATGCTATACTAGATGATGCCTTTACTTTAAGAAAGACTGGTCAATGAAGTTTCCAAATCAATCATTAATAAATTAATTGCTTGCAGTATAAAACATCCATATGCTGCAGGAAAGTAATCAGTCTAAGCATACACGCTTGTGTGATAGCCACATGACTGCTCCCCCCGTGTAACAGTCAGCATTGATGACAGACCTGAAGCTGCATTTCTGTTTCCTTGTATTCTGTAGCTTAAATTACAGCTTTTTGAGTAATAGTCTGACTTTTAAAAGACAAAAAAATCTATAATCTACTAATTATTTATTCATTTATTTACACTGGTTAAGTGATTGGTATTGTACTTCATCTGAAATACTCGTGACAGGTGGATTAGATACTGCAAAGGTTGACAAATAGATGACATATCTGTATAATATAAGACAACGGCCAAATTAAAGTGTTCCTTTAGGAAACAAACTTGGCTTTTGGCTGACAGCAGAATGGCAGAAATATAAAATTATCTGACGTCGGAAATGATCTAATTGTATTTAAATTAAATATGAAAAATACTACCAACTAATTTGCCTTAGGATGAAACACCTGGTCTAGATGGGATGCTGATGATCTGCTCGTTTTTGAAGAATTTGAGAGTGATAGCAGGAGCGTGAAGACTTAAATTGAAGTACATTGGGGCAGAATTCAAAAGATTAAGTTTTATTCAACAAACTTCAGTGAATTATTTGAAGCAGCGACTGAGACCGGACAATGTGCTAAATGTAGTGAAGTAAATATTATTTAAATAACTTTTCAAAATACCTTTGATGTGGTGCCACATTGACCAATGAATAAGGTCAGAGTTCGGAGCCAGGGAGCAAAGAACATAGAGTCCCTACAGTGCAGAAAGAGACCATTCAACCCATTGAGTTAGCACCAACCCTCTGCAGACCATTTCGCCCAGATCTAACCCTATACCCTATCCCTGTAAACTTGCATTTCCGAAGGCTAACCCACATAACCTACACGTACCTGGACACTACGGGGCAATTCAACATGGTCAATCCACCTGCATATCTTTGGGGAGTTAACCGGACCACCTGGAAGAAACCCATGCAGATACGACAAGAATGCGTAAACTCCACATAGAGAAGTGTAAAACTGAACCTGGGTCACTGGCGCTGTGAGGCAGCAGTGTTTACCACTGAGTCAGCGTGTCGCCTCACGGTGAATGAAGATCTGACAGAAGGTGGAAAGTGGGTTCTTGCAACCACATGTGCAGAAGTTGTTTTGATGATTCAAATTTTGCAATCGAATCTACGTTTTATTTAGCCGATAGCATCAAATTGAGAGAGGTTGTGAATTTTGAGGATGACTACAATTATTTACAAGGAGCAATTATTAAACTTGCAAAATAAGTATTTAGTTTATAAACTTATGATGTAGCTAAGTGTGAAATATTTCCCCAAATATTGTGATCAGGTGTGGAAAACCTATTTCTGATCCTGATTGGACCAAAACAAAACACTTTTACTCTTTTTGGAGGAGTGTTTTGTACGTTTATCTGATTTTCTGACACAATAGTTGTTCGTCTTAACTGCAACAGCCCAGTAGGCCAAACAGCCAGCAGTACCAACCCATGTCCGTTTTTTCATGACCATTCCTGCTGTATTTTAGGATTGAAAGCTCTTGAAACTGCTTTCAGAGACTTACTTGAATGAATGCAACAGATAAGTATAGAGTGCTTGAATTGGCAGGTGGGCAAGGGTTGGGGTGGCAGCGATATTAGCTCGGAATACTTTGCTGGATTAATATTGGGGGTGGGTGGTGTTGGTACCTGCTTAGTTGCTAAGATGGTCATGGGATGGAAGTGGGCTGTGGTGAGGAGTCAGGTTAGTTTGCTTATGAGAGTATGGTTGGGTCTCTGGGGAGTCAGAGATGGTTGTTTCAATGGGGTGGAGTCTGCAGAAAGTCGATGTCAGGAGTCCACAAGCAGTTGGGAGGAGTGAGTGGAGTGGGAGTTGGTTGAAGGGAGAGCTGGGTGGAGTTTATTATAGAGGGGTGGCAGGGAAACCGAGGTCGGGTTTGGTGGGGGTTGTATTCGGCCCAAGGGAAGCTTGTGAGGGAATTTGCCTGAGTTGGGCATGGGATGTGGGTGCATTTGGCTGTCTGTAATTCTTCTAACTGTTCCTGGATAACTCGATCTCTCAGAATCCTCTAACTTGGTAGTGGGGACATTATCAGCAGAATCCAGAAATTAACTGAGCCCCCGTCAGATGTTTCAACTTGCAGAGCAATTCCCAGGGTGTCCGCTGCAGTAGTTCGGGTGCACAACTCCCATCTGCACTGTAAGACAACTATCGTCTTGAGTGAAGATGTGGTCCATTATTTTTTGATTAGCAAAGTGTAGATATCATATGGTTCTTGGAAAATAAGAATCTAAATGGTTGAAGAGCAAAAGGATCTGATTGTCCAGACATAGAAATTATTCTAAGGAGCCATACAGGTTTATAATGCCATTTTTTAAAAAAGCAAACTGAACAGTTGAGATTTATTTCTAGAGGTTAAAATTGAGAAGTGGAGAGCTCATTTTAAAGATGCTTTGAAAGGTAATTCAACCACGCTTGGAGTACTGTGCATAGTTCTGGTCACTGTAATGCATAAAGGATATATTATGGTCAGAATTGAAGAACTGGCAATGCCAGGAGTGTGACGGTACATCTATCGGGGGGCTATTGAGCAGGCTGAACCGTAAAAACTAAAGCAGAAAGGTGACCAAACCGAGATTTTCACTGTTATGGTAGAGTACGCATAGAGTGTGCTTTGACTTTGGATAGAAATAGAGAAATTGAAAATGTCTACTTTGTTAGAATCCCTACAATGTGGAAACAATTGGCCCAACAAGTCCATACTAACCTTCCAAAGTTTATCCCACCCAGACCCATTCTCCTACCCTGTTACTTGACATTTCCCCTGATTAACACACCTCGCCTACACATCCTGAGTCAAGTGTGTGGGGTGCTGGAAAAGCACAGGTCAGACAGCATCCGAGCACAGCAGAATCGAAGTTTCGGGCAAAAGCCCTTCATCAGGGATGAGGCTTGTGGGCCAAGGTCTGAGAGATAAATGGGGGCCGGGTTTATCTCTCCGACCCCAGCCCACAAGCCTCATTCCTGATGAAGGGCTTAACTTGCCCGAAACTTCGATTTTGCTGCTCCTCAGATGCTGCCTGGCCTGCTGTGCTTTTCCAGCACCACATTCTCAATTCTGATCTCTGGCATCTGCAGTCCTCACTTTTTCTACACATCCCTGAACACTACAGGCAGTTTAGCCTGGCCAATTCACCAAACCTGCACGTGTCTGGACTGTGGGAGGAAACCCACACAGGCTCTGGGAGAATGTGCAAGCTCCACACACAGTTGCCCAAGGCTGGAATTGAACCCAGGTCCCTGGCACTGAGAGGCAGTAGTGCTACCCACTGAGCCACCGTGCCTTCCTGGGAAGGTTTTGGAAATCTCTCTCCTAGGAAGAGGCTCCGGCAAATGGTATAACCGTTTAATGGGAAGTTTGGTTATCATGAGAGAAGAACAGAGGGTTATGATGATGATGAAGTGAGGGCAGTTTGGGAGGGGTGGAGAAAAAAGTTGGAATGGAGTATAACACTGATTGTAGACTGGTTAGACCAAACAGTCTGAGAGCTTCATCTTCCATATAATTATTTCTATATAGAGAGCCTGTAATTAGAAAATAACCATGCTGTGTTACAAACCAGAATAAGCTAAAGAAGGAGCTCTGACAAGATGGGACTAAAATCTTCGCCTTGAGTAGTTTTGAAGTCGACTTTAAAAGTACAAAATGGAAAGGTGGAGAGGACGTCCAATCTGTAGGGCCTTGACAGCTAAATGCACATCCATGAATGTGGATTGAAGAGCATGGGGAAATGCTGAGACAACAGATTTTAACGTCTTTATGGTGGGTTGTTGGGCTGGGGAAGAAGGAAAGGCCCAGTTGAAGCTTAAACTGCTGACAGGGAGTGTTCCTGTAGGTTGGCGAGAAGGTGTCTGTGTAGTAGATTTTTGGATGAGCAGAGGTTCATGGAGATTGAAGATGAGTTTGGAAGGCGAGCAGAGGAATTGCGGGACTCAGGTGGTAACTGACATGCATCAAAGTTTTGACATCAGATCCATACTGTTTTGCAAGGATTTTGTAAGAATTTATAAATTCTGTGTCCTATGATCTTATACTGCACAACCACCTTGAAAAAGCAGCGCTGCGTAAGCTAGTGCTTCCATATAAACCTGTTGGACTATAACCTGGTGTTGTATGATTTTTAACTTTGTTGTGAAAGTGCTGCAGTATGGTAGTATTTAAATTTTGTTGCATTTTTTGCATCCATATTGCAAAATCCTCTGCACAGGATCCTACAACATTCTTGTTCAGAAGGAAGCCATTTAGTCCGTTGTATCTACTGGCTCCTGAAAGAGCTACCAAACTGATTGAGAACTGCACCCTAGCTCTGTAGCCCTCTGAACTTATCACTTTCAAAGACATCCAGTCTCTTTTGAAACCTCTTACTGAATCTGCCTCCACCACAGTCCCAGACAGAGTGCATTCCAAATCCTAACAACTGAGTAAAGAAGTTGATCCACCTCTTACTCCCAGCTATCTTGGTGGCAATTTGAACTTGTGAACCCTCGTTACTGACAGACCAACTAGTCGAAACAGAGTATACCCTTTACTCTGTCAAAATTTGTTAATCATTTTGAACACTTCAGTAAGGTCACCTCTTAATCTTCTCTTCTGCAAGGAGCAGATTATTGCTTTATGCCTGAAACATTTTTCCTTTCTTGCAGGAAGTAAAAAAGGATGCAGATGCAAAAGAGGAAAGCCCAGTGACTAAACGAGAAAAATCTGGAAACGTTGCCAATCTTGTACAGCGCATGAGTCATTTTGGATTCCCAATTGTTGGTTTACCAGTTCAACCAAAGTCTGTCAGAAGAAGTAAGTTACAGCACTTCAATGATTACTGATTGTAATTTAAGACAGTAAAGTACTTCATAGAAATAGTGATTATTACACTTGGGATACTCCAATAGCAAACTTAATGCACAACAGAGCGGTAAAGCACTAAACATGAAAACATAAGAAATAGGTGCAGGAATAACCATTTGGCACCTCACATCTGTCCTGGTGTTCTATAAGAGCATAGCTGATCTTTCCTGGATCTCAGGAATATGGTGGGTCATTATACTCTCAACTCCGTGGTGCTTCAAAAATCTATCCACCTCCTCTTGAAATACTTTCAGTGATTGAGCAGCCACAATTTCTGGAGTAGAAAATCTCTTTTTGCACCACAGTTTTAAATGAATGTCCCCTACTTTGCTATTTCCCTACAAGTGGAAAGATCTACTCAACATTTACGCTTTGAAGCTCCCACAGAATCTTGCACATTTCAATAAGATTACCCTTCATTTCATCTAAACTGTCATGACTAAAGGCCTTATCTGTTTAGTCATTCTTGATTATTAACCTCTTCCTTGCAGTATTCGGTCTAGGTGAATCTCGTGAACAGCCTCCAGTGCCAGTACATCCTTTCTTAAATATGGAGGCCAAAACTGTACTCCGTACTTTGTGGTATCTCCAAAATCATGTGGAGTTGTAACAAGACTTCAAGCATTGAGCATTTGATTTTGTAATAAATGAATGCGGAATGCTGTGAACATTGGAACAAATCTCAGTAAAGCTTGACCAAGTCTGGCAACTTATGCCCAGAGATACACAGTGAGCATTTTATCTGGAGTGTGACTGATATAGTTTCGACCTATTCACTGGTTTTGCATCTTTTGGGCAGCATTCGCAGCCATTTCTGTAGAATATAGACAATGTGACAAACAAGAAACAGTACAGCATCGGAGCAGGCCCTTCAAGTCAGTGCCATGTTTTGCCCTTCCAAACTATAATTAGTCTCATGTACAGGATTCTTATCCCTCTATTCTCTCCCTATTCTGATATTCATCCAGGTACAAGTTCCAGGTGCTACCCACACGTTCCAGATGTTTTTAAACCCACACACACAATACCATGTGACATCACCTTTTGTACCAGGCAGAGTTGGGTACTGCAGATGCTGGAGATCAGAGTTAAGATTAGAGTGGTGCTGGAAAAGCACAGCAGGTCAGGCAGCATCCGAGGAGCAGGAAAAGCACCGCTTTGGCAAAAGCCCTTCATTAGGAATTTAGCCCTAATGCCTGATGAAGGGCTTTTGCCCAAAATGTTGATTTTCCTGCTCCTTGTTTGCTGCCTGACCTGCTGTGTTTTTCCAGCACCACTCTAAGGTTCACCTTTATAGTACCATTCTGCCAAGAAGGAACTTGTCAAAGTAGTCATGATTCGGAGATGCCGGTGTTGGACTGTGGTGTACAAAGTTAAAAATCACACAACACCAGGTTATAGTCCAACAGGTTTAATTGGAAGCACACTAGCTTTCGGAGCGACGCTCCTTCATCAGGACAATCACCTGATGAAGGAGCGTCGCTCCGAAAGCTAGTGTGCTTCCAATTAAACCTGTTGGACTATAACCTGGTGTTGTGTGATTTTTAACCTTGTCAAAGTATTTACTGAAGTCCACGTAGACGACGACAACTGCTTTTCCCTCATTAATCATCTTTGTTACATCCTCAGAAAACCTCATCTAGTCAGTGAGGCATGATCCCCCTGCACAAAACCATGCTATCACTAAAATCTATACACATTTGCTTCTAAATGTGTATAGATAGTGTCACTGAGAATCTTTTCCAATAATTTCCCTACTACTGAGGTGAGGCTTACAATCCTGTAATTACCTGGATTATCCCTGCTACCCTTCTTAAACAATGGGACAACATTAGCTATTCTTCCATCCTCTGGGACCTTACCTTTGGCCAAAGATGATACACGGATGTCTGTTAATGCTCCAGCAAATTGTTCTCTTGCCTCCCTCAATATTCTAGGATAGATCCCATCAGGACCTGGGGACTTATCTACTTTTGAAATGCACAACACCTCTTCCTTTTTAATAGCAACTTGGCTTAGGAATTCAATACTCCCTTCCCTGATATCATCCTTCACTAATTCTTTCTCTTTGGTGAATGAGTACAAGAAGTGTTTGTTTAGGATCTCACCTACCTCTTCTAGTTCCACACACAGATTCTCCTTTGTCCTTGAGTGGGCCAGTCTTTCCCTGGCTTACCCTCTTGCTTTTCATACTTGCATAAAAAGCCTTCAGTGTCTCTTTAATCGTATTTGTTACAACTTTTTGTGACTTCTTTTAGCCCTTATAATTCCTTGTTGAAGTTATTTCCTATTTTCCTTATATGCTTCAAGGATTTCATCAGATCCCATTCTCCTCGACCTTGTATATGTTTCCTTTTCTCTTTTTGATCAAGTTCATAATGTCCCTGGTTATCCAAGGTTCGCATAACTTGCCATACCTCTCCTTCATTTTAGCACGAACGTGCTACTCCTAAACTCTTAACAACTCTTAACAACCATTTATGTTTACGTTTGTTTCCATGTGGCTTTATGTTTAATGGATTTGGCTTTTTAAAAAAATGCCACTCCTCTTTTAAATATCGCCCACCTCAGTCAGGCTCACTATCAACTAGAGGATGTGCCAATTTTGATTAAGGATAATCTTGGTGTAACGTACTAGCAATATAAATTATTTTACTTATGGCATATTGCTGCTATTTGTATTTCAGTCATGTACTATGTCAGCTGAAATTGACCTGAGTGACTAGAAGCAATGATCCAAGTCATACTTTTCGCTGAAAGAAAGTCAGTCCGAGTACCTACTTGTGGTACATGTTGTAGTTTTATTATTTTCCAGTGAAGTTTTCATCTATTGGAGTCAAGTGGTGAAGAGTAGAAGTGAAGTGCTTGGCTGCTCTTTCATGTGCGAGGGGCAACTGGGTGTTTTAACCAGAGGGTCGTCATGTCTCAGGAGCGGGGAAAGGTTGAGAAGGAGACACCTTTATTGTAACCTTAGCTGGTGTAGGAGTTGAACCCATGTTCTGGGCATTACTCTGCATTGCAAACCAGCTTTCCAGCCAACTGAGCTAACAGACTAACTGAATGGGCAAATTACATTTTAAGCTCACCACTGTAAAATTATCACCACCCTTTCTGCTTCCCTCAATAGAAAATCTGGAACAAGCAATAGTTTGGTTGTTTGAAAATCTGAGGGATTGTTGATGTTTCATTTAATCTAATTCAGTTGAGAATGGCAGCCATAGAAAACACATGTTTCACTCAGTAGCCATCGTGAACTGGAATAAATTACAGTTTTGTTTATGAGATGACACTGACTGACTTTCAAAGTCCATGACATGGAAAAACTATTAATAGTCAGCAAGGACCAAAAAATGCAGGAATTTTATTTTCAGAATTATTTTGCTCTGTCTTAATTGTAATTGAAGCTTAGGGCAACTCAGATACTCTGATTTACCAATCTGAATTGCTACAGTGGGCAAGGAGACCATTTAGCTCATCTTGTCTGCACTGACACTTCAAGAAAACATTGAGATTGTGTTAATCTCCTGTTTCCTCCCCATGCCCTTGCCCGCTATTTCTATCCAAACAATCATCCAATGTCATCTTGAATGTCTCGATTGAACTTGCCTCCACCACACTTCCAGCCAGTGTAATTCATACCTTAACTAGCTGAATAACCGTCTTGTTGTCTCAGATCAACATCAATTCTTCTGTATGTCACTTTAAATCGATGCCCCTATCAGCCTCGTTCCTTTAACGATTGAAAGCAGCATTTCCCTACCTCCGTATTTACTCTATTCAGCCCATGCATGACTTTGAACACTTCTGTCAAATCTCCTCTCTACCTTCTTCCCAAGGAGAATGGTTCCAGCTTAGTCAGTCTGTCCTCACAGCTGAAGTTTCTTACACCTGAAACTATTCTTGCAAATTACATCTGCATAGTCTCTGCATTCTATCTTTGCTGTACTGTGGTGCCCACAAATGGGCACATTACTACTGCTGAAATTTAACAAGTGTCTTACGCTCCTTGCTCTTGTATACAATGCCTTTATTAATAAAACCAAGGAAACCATTGGGGTCTATGATTTCTCACATGTTACAGGTCGACTGACCTGAGGTGGCTTGACTCAAACTTTAAACTTGACCTTTCTTACTCACTCACTTGCTCACTTTAATTTCTTAGTCTCATAGTTGCCACCCTTTCATTAATTTCACTTTCCTCCCCTTATTCTAATTTGGCTACCTTTTATACTAAGATATTATTTTAGCTCTTTCTTGAATTGTACACATTTGTAATTTACAGCTGTTTACTACTGGCAGTTCCTAACAGCCAATTAACTCAGGTTTTCTCTGTCACTCTAATTTTTTTCCAGCTCACTGCAGACAGGTTGCAAGCAGTTGGATAATGTGTGCTCAAGGTGGGATCCATTTATGTTAGACCCCGACCCCAGGTTTTTTCGTAAATACTTCAGGGCTGTTTGAGTCATTGTTGTGGCTGCTAATTTGCATAAAATGACCTGTAATCAGAATGGATAGATATTAGGCAATATATTTTAGTTGTTGATATGCAGAGGGACCTGGGTGTCTTTGTGCATGAATCGCAAAAGGTTGGTTTGCAGGTTACTAAGAACACAAATGGAATATTGTCCTTCTTTGGGAGGGGGATGGAGTTTAAAAACTGGGAAAAATGTTAGCTTGGGGAACTATCACTACTTTATCAAACAATGGCAATGAACCCTTAATATGGCAGATTGTGTCTCATTTTCATGTTTCACTTGAAAAGTGTCAGTTCTGATTGTGCTGTCCTCCTCCGTGTTATATTAAAGTATTGAACTGAGTTTTGATGTGTGTAACAGTATTGATTCATGTGAAGAAAACTTATATTTTTGTATATAATTCTCTCTGGAAAGTAGAGTATAGATTCTTTGGAACAATAAAGGCATACATGATCATCTTGACCTATTACTCATTGTTTTCTTTAAATCTCATCCTGTTCTCCTTTGTCCTGCTTAGACTTCCTTTTGAAAACCTAAGACAAACATGTCTATTTATGTGTTAGTATTTGCATGTCATCCCTGAGGCAATGTTTGAACATCTATGCTCTACAGCAAGTACAGTGATGAATGCTTATGATGCTGAGGTTTAATGAGAATCATTTGTTTTTAATCTGCAGTGACTTCTGGTTACCATCATTGAGACCTGGAGCCAAAAATTTGTTAAGTTTAATGCAAGAAATATGAAACTATTCTCTGATTTTTACGAGCTCCAACACTCCTCAATCTATTATCCTATCTGTTTCTGCAAGATAAATCTAGCATTATGAAGCTTTGTGAAGTGCATGTCCGAATAGTCATTTTGTTGTGTGTCTTGTAGGTATAAAGCCGTTTCTTTGCCTTAGATTAGCCTCCTCTCTTGTTACCTGTTAGTTCTGTGGAGATCTTTATGCTCATCTTATATACCAGGATAGGACAGCAAGTTTTCCTGGTCGTTTCCTCATAGTATAAGGTACGTATAGTGATTAGCATCTTTGCCATATCATTGTTGTGCAGAGGGACCTGGGTATCCTTGTGCATGAATCTCAAAAAGTTGGTTTGCAGGTAATTAAGAATGCAAATTAAACATCATCCTTCCTTGCTAGAGGATTGGAAGTTAAAAACCAGCAGCTGTGTAGGATTGGCAAAGAATAAAGGCATTAAGGGTTTGATGAGTGGATAGGTAAGTGGGGCTGAGTCCATGAAAAAAGATCAAGCCACGATCTCAGTCATAGAGATGTACAGCACAGAAACAGACCCTTAGGTCCAACTTGTCCATGCTGGGCAGATATCTGAAATTTAATCTAGTCCCATTTGCCAACACTTGGCCCATATCCCTCTTAAACCCTTCCTATTCATATATCCATCTGGATGGCTTTTAAATGTTGTAATTATACTAACCTCCACCGCTTCCTCTGGCAGCTCATTCCATCTTCTGCGTGAAAATGTTGCCCCTTAGGTCCCTTGAAAATCTTTCCCCTCTCAGTCTAAACTGCCCTCTAGTTCTGGACTTCCCTAACCAAGGGAAAAGACCTTGTCTGTTTACCCTATCCATGCCTCTCGTGGTTTTATAAACCTCTATAAGGTTACCCCTCAGCCTCTGACAGTCCAGGGAAAACAGCCCCACCTATTCAGCTTCTCTCTATGGCCTCAAACCCTCCAGTCCTGGTCTGATTTACCATTCCAAAATGCAACACCTTAAATTTATCTAAATTAAGCTCCATCTGCCATGCCTTGGCCCATTGGCAGATCAGATCAAGATCCTGTTGTACTCTGAGGTAACCTTCTTCCCTGTCCACTACACCTCCAATTTTGGTGTCTTCTGCAAATTTACTAACTATGCCATTAATTTATGTAAATGGCGAAAAGCAGCGGATTCAGCATCGATCCTTGTGGCACATCACTCGTCACAGGCCTCCAGTCTGAAAAGCAGCCCTCCACCACCACGTTCTACCTTTGAGCCAGTTCTATATCCAAATGGCTAGTTCTCTCTATATTCCATGAGATCTAACCTTGCTAACCAGTCTGCCATGAGGAACCTTGTTGAATGCCTTACTGAAGTCCATATTGATCATTTCCACTGCTCTGCCCTCATCAATCATCTTCGTTACAAAAAACTCAATCAAGTTACTGAGACATGATTTTCTTGTTGAATGGGGGAGCAGGCTTGAGGGGTCAGATGGCCTATGCCTACTCCTGTTTATGTTCATGTTCTAAGTGGCCTGCCTATTCATATGAACATATCTTTCAATTCCTTCAATGATCTGATCTTTCCAAACCTCTACAATGTTTTCCAATAATCTTTGGTGCACACTGCCTGTCATAGTAGCTTTGCCAGTCAGTATATTTAACTAATTACACAGTGCATGCATGCAGTTTGGTCTTGAACTGGAAGCAGCAGACAGCGGATGTGTGTCTCAGCAAAAAGTGAAGCAATTTAGCTATGATTGTTAATTGCAGCTTATGAGCACTTAAAGATCAAAATCAATTCACTTAAATTCCTGCATACAATTACAATTGAAGCTGTATTGTGTCTTTTTGGAGAATATAGATTGTGCAATGTGAACTATATTTTGTAACTTTTAATATTCTGTGATCACTGGTTATAAATTGTTTCCAGAATTGCTTGTGTAGCAGTAAACTGAATCATTGTAATATCTCAGTTTGTTTGTCTTTACAAACTGTTGATGCAGTAAGACTGCAGTCTAGTCTTGGATGATCATCTGTTGCTTGCTAGATGTTCTTGAAATATTCTGACTGGAGTGACATATTTCTGATTTTTATTGGACAATTATCAACATTTTGGGTGCTTTCTAATGATCATATTGGATGTTAAGTATGTGATGAGATAGATTAGACATGCGATTAGATAAACATGAGTTGGTTTGGGTTGATATCCCACCTGCTCTAGTGGGAATGTATGTAATAACATGTCTGAAAAAGTTGTTTAGGAAATATCTAAATGTGTGTAGGAAATATCTAAGTGTGTGATTAGTATGCTATTGCGTTGCTGGAGAATGCTATTGAATGAGGTGTGGATATTGTGATTTTGATTTCATATATGTCTTTAATATATCGGATTAAGTTGCCAGTAACTTTTGGCAATCAATAAAGTCTAATTTG
The DNA here is from genome assembly GCF_004010195.1 of Chiloscyllium plagiosum. Lineage (NCBI taxonomy): Eukaryota > Metazoa > Chordata > Chondrichthyes > Orectolobiformes > Hemiscylliidae > Chiloscyllium > Chiloscyllium plagiosum. Next base: position 62,449,191 of record NC_057712.1, on the reverse strand, counting down.
ATGGATTGTTTTGACAAAATGAAACTAAGCCAGAGTTTGTTTTACTTCTGTGTGTATGCACTCAATAGATTGAGCCTGGAATATATTTAAACAAAAACCACTCTTATTTGAGGCCAGCAACTTTCTATGTGAAGGATGCATTTTTCATAGCTTTAATGGAATCCTATTGGAAGCATCTAAAATTTTATGTAATTTTAAGTTTGGTGACCATTCGGCAAAAGTGAAGTAATTGGTATTGCAGTTGATTTGAGCCAATTTCAATTGCCTTTGGAATCTTTATGCATAAATGGACATTTTCAGGATGAGTTACTTTACTAGAACTTACTATTGGTTCTGTAGCTAATTCTGGCACCACTACATTTTATTGTTCATCCCTAGTTGCCCTGAATAGGTTTGCAACTACCTAAGCAGTTGTGTAATTTATAAAAGAGTTTTCTGGACCACTCTGGAGAAGTATAGAAATAAGACCTTGTGCAAATGAGATTATGAACAGAAAACTGAGAAGAGGTGACAGATTCCATTCCTTCAATGATGAGAGTGATTGTCTTCCATCATTTCTGGCAACTGTTGTGTACTGAGAGCGCACTTCAAATTGTCACCTTTGCCTGAGTAATGAGCAGTAATTAATCTAAACTATATTGTTTCAACTTAAGCGCTGTGGACCATTTGTAGTATTCAACAGCTCAAAATGTTTGCACATGTTGGCCAGACTTGATACATGACTAAAAATGAACTTCGCTGAGTAATATACCCACTATGTTACAATTAATTCATGAACGTATTGTTTAAAGTAGCCCAAATATGTAAAGCTGTCATGTACAGCATTATAAGCAAGCCTTTTGTCCTTTATTTAAACAGCTGCTAAACAAAATGTGATTTTAATAATCTCTTTGACTTGTTTCCATGAAACCGACTAGTGGGATTCCTTCAGAGAGATTCAGGTGAAGACTGATAACACCATGGGGAAAACTAGACTTCCCTGCATGCCTAAAGCTTAAAGTAAAGCAGTAAAAGATAAACTTTGATTAATAATTTAACGGTACATCAAATTTGACATAAGTACAGAAAAGAAATGACAAAGCAAGAATAAAGGACAAAGAAAATAGATTTAAAATAAAAAAAATCCATGTTATAAACCTATGTAGTAAAGTGCAGTCAAAGGAAGGGTTGAGTTGATTAGGGACCTAAGAGGATATCATATGGACAGAGAATGTTACTGAGATACTAAATGGGTTTTTTATACCAGACTTCACAAAAGGATGCCACCAGTGGCACAGTCAAGGAAGAGATGCTTAAAGATTGACGTTTCTGCTTGAAAACTGCTAATCGGTCCAGATAGGATGCACCCCTTGCTGCTGAGGGAAGTAAGGCTAGCAACTGCTGAAACTCTGACCAAAATATTCAGTTCCCCTTAGATTGGTTCCATAGGACTAAAGATATGTAAATATTATGTCTGTTTTAAAATGGGCGGAGGAGTAAGTCCCAAAACTACAAACCACTTAGTTTATAGTTGATGAGGAAGATTTTCAAGACAAAACAAAAATTGAAGTGGAAATATGAGTTAATAATGATAACAACATGATTTTCTTGTTGGCAAGTTCTTTTTGGTTATCTTGATTTCTGCCTTTGAAGTCAAGGAGAGTTTGTCATAGGTAGAGTCCGCTCTGATAAAACATGGCAGTTCTGCACCTGTGCGATCCTGTGTTACAAGAAAATTGCATAAGAGCAGCGCCATTTAAACCAGTGGGGCTGGATTGCTAATAGCCAATACAGGTCAGGAAAATTCGCATTCCACAAATAATGGTCTAAATACTTCAATCGTGTTAAAGCTAATTTGCGTTGAAGAAACACTCGTTATCGCAGAACTGACTGTAGTGTTATTGATGTAAATGTGAACTTTTAAAAAGTAATGTATTACAGATTTATATGAAATAAATAAATATATGAAATAAATGAAACCCTTGGGATTAAAGTTGCGGTGTCTGCTCAGGTACAAAGTTAGCTGAAGAACAGAAAGCAGAGAGCATCGTGGCAAATAATTACTTACCAGATCAGAGGGCAATGTGAAGTGATGTGACTTCTTGATCAGTTTTATTCAGCCTCTTGTCAAAGGATAACCCCCTCAACCCAGGGATTGATTTTTGTGAACTTTTGTGTGCCAATTTAAATTGATGTGTATCTTTACTTAAATATGGAGATCAATATTGCTTACACTATCCCAAATATGGTTGCACTAAACAGTGGCACTGCAACAGGCTAGCTTTGTATTCCTTTTATAAGCATACCCAAATCTCTCTCCGCAGTTACAGGTTCCATGCCTTTATTTAAAAAAAATCTACTTTTCCATTCTTGTACAATGAAAAATTCCACTCTTTGCCACATAATGACCCATCTCCCATCATGTTGCCTACTCAGATAGCTTGGCTATCTTTTTATAACATCTCTGCCCTTCCCAGACATTATCTGTCATCTAGCTTCCCAGTCTGATGAGGTCCTTGATCTGGTTTTTAAAACATTCCACTAACCTTAAAAAGCTGCTTCAAATGGTTGTTTATTTTATCTCCATACCTTGGTAGACTCTTGCTCAAAACTACCTGAGGCCAGCTCTCTCCTCATAACTGTGTAACTAGGTTCAAATGTAAGATTCTTGTTTGTGACTGGAGCAAGTTGTATTCGAAGCTAAACCAGATTTAATGATACACTAACAAAACGCCAGAGGAAGAATTGGCAAACTCGTGAAGTAGGCCAACATGTGACGCATAAAGTTTAATGTGAGGAACTGGGAAATGATACATTTCGGTAAGAAGAGTATGGAGAGACAATGTAAAAACACAATAAAATTGTGGGGTTATGTGTATACAGTTGATTGGCACTGGAATATTGTGACCAATTTCTTGGCATCATGCTTTTGGAAGTATTTCAGGGCCTTGGTGAGGGTGCAGAGATTTAATAGAGCAATGCCAATAGTGAAAAGCTTAAAGTGGAGAGCTAAAGGAAATTGGGATTTTTGCTCTTTTGTGTAGAGAAGACCAAAGGAAGAGGCTTGGAGTGAAGTGTTCAAAATTATGAAAAGAATCACGAGTAAATAAGGTTGAACAGTTTCAGGGACAGAAATGTTGGAAGAAAATTCAAGGTGACATGAAGACTTTTGTATGGTATATTCTGATGATGTGGAATGAATTGCCCAAAATAATGGAAGAAAGTTCCATTATAATGTTCAGAAAGCTGATTGGAGAGATACTTGAGATGGAAAGATTTTGAAGGCTGTGGGCAAGGTAGTGAGAAAATTAGGTGTATCCTGTCAAGAGCTGACATGAATGTGACTGTTTTCTTTGTTTTATTATCCTGGGATTGTCCAACTTCGCATATAATAATTGTAGTATTTGCAGATGTTTTCCTGTTATTTTAGTTAAGAACAATCTTGGCTCAAATTCCCAAATTATTTTTGGCCAGTAGATAAGGTAGACTTATTAACTGCTAAAAATGTAATTGAAACAAAATGAGATATTTAATAAAGGGAACATATGGGACATGCAAGGATTGGTACTAGGACCCTACCTATTCATACTCCTGCACTTCAGCCCTCACCACCTCTCTTGTCTCCTGCAGTGGTGAAAGGGTTCCCCTTGTCCTGACTTACCATCCCACCAGCGTCTACGTCCATAGGATCATTAGCTGGCCTTTCTGCTAGTTCCAATGAGATGCTGCCATCACCACGCACACACTCCCCTCACCTTCTGTGGAAAGCATTCCCTCCGGGACACCCTGTTCTTCTCCTTTACTCCCAACACCCTGCCACAGCACCTTTCTCTGCAACTGCAGAAGGCATAGCACCTGTCTGTTTAGTTCTTCACTCCTCAGTATCCAAGGGCCCAAACACGCGTTCCTAGTGAAGCAATGCTTTACCTGCACTTGACACAATCTCATTAATGCACTCCCTGCTCAGTGTTGTTCCCTCTACATTGGGGAAACTAAGCATGCAGTGAGTGACCACTAGGAATGCCTGTATTCTGCCTGCAAAGACCCTAAATGTTCAGTTGCCTACTGCTTGAACACATCACCCTGTTCCCTGGCCAACATTTAAGGCTCAGTCTTGCTGCACTCCTCAGTCAAAGCTTAGCACAAGCTGGAAGACAAGCACCTAATTTTCTGCTTGGGAACTCTGCAGCCTTCTGGACTCAATATAGAATTCAACTCTAGGGCTTAGGCTCTGTCATGTCCTTAACTCAACCCCCACATGCCGGACCTTGTTATCATGTAATCTACTATTACACACTACCCGTTGTTAGCCACTAACAACCCTCATTAATAGCTATTCACCCTTCTAGTTAGTTTGTCTGTCTGTGTTCTTCTCTCTCGGGGTGGCACAGTGGCTCAGTGGTTAGCACCCCTGCCTCACAGTGCCAGGGACCCGGGTTTGATTCCAGCATCGGGCGGGTGTCTGTCTGTGTGGGGTTTGGACGGTCACCCCATGTCAGCGTGGGTTTCCTCTGGCTGCTCCGGTTTCTTCCCACAGTTCAAAGAAGTGCATTAGTCAGAGGGAAATGGGTCTGGGTGGGTTACTCTTTGGAGGGTCGGTGTGAATTTATTGGGCCAAAGGGTTTGTTTCCACACTGTAGAGTATCTAATCTAATCAAATCATCTCTTTGGGGTCTATCCCCACCTATTGTTTATTTTTTACCCCAACCCCACACCTTGACTTTTGCATATAAACCAACATTTTCCGAGCTACCATCAGTCCTGAGGAAGGATCACTGGACCTGAAATGTTAACTCTGATTTCTCTTCAGAGACACTGCCAGACCTGCTGAGCTTATCCAGCAATTTCTGTTTTTATTTGCCTAGCTATTCACAATTTGTTAATGATTTAGATGAGGGAATTCGACGTAATATGTCAACATTTACAGATGACGAAAAGCTAGTTGGAAGAGGGAGTTATGAGGAGGATGCAGAAATGTTAGCATATGATTTGGGCAGGCTAAGTGGGCAAATCCAAGGTAGATGCAGAATAATGTGAGGGTATCACTTCGGTAGCAAAAACAGGAAGGCCGATTATTACTTGGATGAATGAAAATTGAAAGAGACGAACGTTCAACAAGAGCAGGATGTCCTTAGCACAATTGGCTGAAAGTAAGTCTGCATGTAGGCAGTAAAGAAGATAAAGTGTATGTTGGCCTTCATAGTGGGAGGATTCAAGTAGGGAAAGAAGGATGGCTTGCTGCAGTTAGAAAAGCATTGGTGAGACCACACCTGGAATCGCATGTGCAGTTTTGGTCTCCTTTATCTGAGGAAGGACACTGTTGGTATAGACCATGTATACTGAAGGTTTACCAAATTGATTCCTGGGATGGCAAGGCTGATATGAGGAGAGATTGAGTCTCATAGAAACCTATAAAATTTTTAAAAATTCAAAAGTGAAAGCTAAGAGTTAAGAGGTGGGTAGAATAAAGGAAAACGTAAAGGTGTTTTTACATATATTTACAACTAGAGAATAATTGTGAAAGAACAGAACCTATTAGAAACGATAGAGATAGATTCAAGATGGCGGCATGGGGACTGTAAGCCTTTCTGCTCCAGGCAGGCCACATTCTTTTCTTTTCTTCTCTCCTTTTTGTCTTTTTCTATTCGTGCCCCTGATGTTAGGGGGAGGCTGGGAGCAGTGTGGTGGTGACTGGAGTGGGGACTTGTGGCTTCTTTAGCCCACTGCGTGGACTCCTGGAATTGGCTGCGGGATTTTGGCTGCAGTGATGACAGGAGTGGTCAAGAGCAGGGAACTTGTACAAGTCCTGGAGCTATGTCTGGGACCCAAGACAATGAACATGAAGTCTATTTAAGTACTTTCTATTTATTCTTTTGTACCTCAATGGCGACACAATACTTTTTTTTCATTGTGTCTCCCTCAACATAAGTGACAAGAAAGCTCTTTGTCCATCCTTTTTTTTTTCTTCAGGAGATGTCAGCACAGTTTGCATTGGCCTTCACAATGGAAAAGGACACTGCAGGTGTCGCTATCAGGCTGGAGCACTCTGAAATATTAGAAGAAAGTTACATAGAGACAGGAGGTACTAATGCATTTAGCAGCCATTAAAGTGGATAAATCTACAGGCCCAGTTGTGATGTATAAGAGACTGTTAACTGAGATGAGGGAGGACATGGGGGAAGGGCTTGGCGATAATTTTTCAATCCCCTCTCTGGCCACAGGTGAGGTGCCAGAGGAGTGGAGGCCTGCTAACACTATCAGGATGCTTTTAGGAAGTGATTACAAATAATTACAGGTCAGTCAATATAACCATAGTGGTGGGAAAGCTATTAGAATTCTGCTAGGCTGTGCTCAGAGAAACGTGGATTTACCAGGGGTAGTCAGCATGAATTTAAGGGAAAGTTGTACTTGAGAAACTTGATTTGAAGTTTTGGTGGAACTAACCATAAGTGTTGACAAGGGTGCAGAGGAGATTCATCAGTATGCTGTCTGGGCTGGAGAATCTGAGATTGAAGTTTAAGTAGAAAGACTGGGATCGTCTTGGAGCAATGAAGATCGAGAGGGAACCCCAGAGGGGTGTGTACTATTATAAGAGAAATAGAGAGGGTAGATTGGAAAGAGCTTGTTCCAATAGTAGATTTTGGGGGTGGAGTATAAGAACACAAATGTTCTTATACAAAACCCTAGTTAGATGCACTTGAAACACTGAGAAGATCTGGAGACCACACCTTAGGATCAAGATACTGGCTTTGAAGGGCATACAATGTAACTTTATCAGAATAATACCTTTACTTCAGAGGTTAAGTTATGAGGCGAGATTATATAGGCCTGTTTTGTATAGAATTTAGAAGGCTGAGGGATGATCTGATCCAGGTTTTCAAGATAGTAACAGCAAAAGACAGGGTAGATAAAGATAAACTAGTGGAAATAATTTGAGACTGTAGAACTGGAGAGGCTGGTATGAGAATTGCTAGTCTAAAAATTAATGTCAAACAGTTCAGTATTGTAGGGTTCTGGTTTGCAATCAGTTATTTTCTGATTTTAAAGTGGTTGGAAAATCCCTCCGATCCTTGTTTCTAGATATTGGACTTTTTCTAGGGAATGGGAAATGAGGAAGGCAGTAGACAGGTGCTTCGGGGCAAAAGAATATAAATTAAATACTGAAGCTAAGTATAATACAAGAGATCCAGTTAAATGCAATAGACATTGAAATTGACCCAGTCAGCTACACTGAGGATCGTAATACTATTAAATGCACTATTAACTGAACAGACACCATTACAACCTAAAAACAGCAGTTTTAATTGCAGGATCTTGAGTCAGGCTTCTGACCCTTTGAGGCCCCAATGCACTGTTACCACCCGCCTCCCCACTAGCTAGTTTGGAGCTTTGGGACCTTTAGGAGTTTGAGTTCACCATTGAGGAAAGCAGTTTTAAAGTGTGCCCGATTGTTGAGGTTCTAGCCGTTGATTCTCTTCGTTCGGAACAGGCAGGTGTTTGGAAGCAGTTGTTTGGACAGCATTTGGTTGACGTCCTCCTCTCGGAATGTCCATTGTTTTGATGATGCTCTTGGTTTGGTTTTCCCAATTAGCTTCTTTGTTTGGCCTCTGTGGTTCTTGGTTCCGAAGCTGCTTGGGGTGAAAGCCTGTGGGAAAGCAGTTTGTGCAGAAGCTTGTTGGGGGGGAAAAGAAAGGTGCTGTCCCAGGTGGGATCGGGCTGCCAGTTATACCGACTGTACCCTGTTACCACCCCTCAAATCTGTGTTGTCCATTGTGTATCTGGTGTTTCTTTTGATATAGATTGGTTTCCCGATCATTAAGAATAAGTGTGAATGGATTTCGATTGAAGTTGAATGTCCGGTATGTCTGTAGGCCCCATACTGTCTGTGCTGGGTAGCCCAAGGTGTAAAAACTGTCTTGGGCTAGAGCTTTGTTAGTGTCCGTTGATTATTCTTTTGGAGAGGAGGTATAGAATGGAATTCCAGGCGAAACAATAGTTCCAGACAGAAATTTCCTTTCTCCTGGCTCTACTATCTCTTTGCTGCAGCCTCATCAGTCCAGGGTTTTGCCCAGTGTTCCGAAACGGGATAAGCCCCTTTGCTACTTTAAAGCTGACACACAGAGAAGCTCATCTCGCACTGTGCCTCTTGAAATTTAACAGATTAAAGAACTATCCCAGATTTCACTATTTAAAGTAAAAATTAACAATTTTATTCTTTAAGACCAACAGATAACATTAAAACCGCTATTTATAACTCCTTTCTCTTAAACTTATCTTTTGCCTCCCACTCTACAATACTGGTCCAATATGTTAAAAAAAAAACCTGATTAAGAATTAAAAAATAAAATCACATTTAAAAGCCAGTCAGCTTTGCAGGTTTTCCTTGGTAGGTTTTCCTCCGCCATCTCCTCTTCTGTTGCACAACTTTTGCTTACAGACAGGTACCTTTCAGAGAGCTATTTCTCCAGCAGTTTATACTTGGTTTTCTTGGCAGTTCTCCCCCTAACTGTTCAAAATGTCTGTCTGGTTTTATACCCTAAAACGTAAGATCCTTTCATTGGTTTAATGTTATCAAAACACTAAATTCAAATTCAATTAGATTTTGGTATCTGGAGCATAATTAAAATTGGCCAAATATGAATTTGTTTTTGTTCCATGGCAACCCAACTCGAGCTATTTGATTCAAGCAAGTTTTTTTTTTAACCTTGTTCAGCACAGTCTCTGTGTTTTTGGTCAGTCCTTGCTAGTTTCCCCCTTCTCTTACACACTTACACCTTCAAAACATCAGTATTTTAGATTTTGGAAAAGTCTAGAGCCTTATCCAGTGACTTAGATGATGGGAATTTTTGCTTGCTCCTATAGGAGAGAGGTTAGGGAGCAGTTCTGCATACAGAGAATGGTAAAGTTTGGAACTCTAAATTTGTTAATTTTAATTCTGAGCTGGATACATTTTTGTCAAAACAATGTATTAAGACACATAGGCCAAAGGTAGGTATATGAAATTAGGATCTCATCGAATGGTGGAACAGGCTTGAGGGGCTGAATGGACCACTCCTGTTCCCATGTTGGGGTCAAAAACCACAGGATTTAAGACCAGAGGCACAAGATTTCAAACAGAGTTCAGGAGAAGTATTTTCAAGTTTGCTGGCAATGCCACTGATGGGTCAGATCTCAAATAATGGTAAGACAGAGTCATTGAGTGTTTGGAGGCATGGTGTGAACATAACAATCTCTCCATTCACATCAGCAAAATGCAGGAGGTTGTCATCGACATAAGGAAGCTGAGTGGTGAACACACCCTGATCTGCATCAATGGTGCTGAGGGAGAGATGATAGTGTGTCAAATTCCTGGGAATGATGATCACCAACAATCTGTCCTGGTCCACCCACATTGCTCTGATCAAAAAAGCAAAACAATACCTCTATTTCCTTAGAAGGCTAAGGAAAGACACTTACCAAACTTTATACTGAAAGCATCCAATCCAAATGCATCCGAATGTGGTATGACAACTGGTCTGCCTAAGACCATAAGAAATTACAGAGAGTCATGATCACAGCGCAGTCCATCCCGCAAACCAGCTTTCCTTCTATTGCTGCCATCTGCACTCCCCGCTGCCTTGGGAAAGCAGCCAATATCCTCAAGCCCCTGCCACCCCAGTCATACTCTCTCTTGTTCCCTGGATGCTGCCTGACCTGCTGCGCTGTTCCAGCAACACATTTTCAGCTCTGATATGCCCGAAACGTCGATTCTCCTGTTCCCTGGATGCTGCCTGACCTGCTGCACTGTTCCAGCAACACATTTTCATACTCTCTCCCACCCTGTTCCATCACACAGAAGATACAAACGTTTGGAAACACGTGCTAACAGATTCAAGAATAGCTCCTTCCCCACTTATCAAACTTTTGAATAGACCCCTCAAATATAGAAGTTGATTTCTCTCTTCACTTTCTCTGTAGCTGGACCACTGTTCTGCATTTTGTTCGAGTCGCCTGATGTATTTGTGTATGATTTGATCTACTTGAACAGCATGAAAACAGTGTGTTTCACTCCATTTCAGTACATGTGACAATACCAAATTGAATCACTCAGAATGGATGCAAGTCCAGAACTCATTGGAAGAGTGGTTGAGTCAGTAATTCTCATACCAGTTAACAAGTACTTAGATGTGGATGTGCATTGCCATAGCTTCTGGGCCTTTGGGCCAAGAGGTGGAAAATGGACTTAGTGTAGTCAGAACTTTATTGACTGATGTGGACATGATGGGCTATAAAAAGCTGTAAGTCGACAATGTTCTGTAGAGAGGTTCAAATGCCACAATGGCAGGGAGTGAAATCTGAATCTAGTTAAAATCTGGAATAAACATCTGGTCTAATGGTGATCATGTTATCATCTATGACTGTCCTTTTAGACAAAAATCCCATCTCATTCAGTAAGGTCCTTTAGAGAAGAAACACTGCAATCTTTACCCAGTGTAGGCTACATGTAACTCCAGACTGGCAGTAATGTGAATGACTCTTACCTGCCCTTGAGGAATTTCGGGATGGGCGATAAATGATGGCCTAACTGGAGATGTCCACCTCCCTAAATATTTTGAAAAACTATTGCTTTATAACAAGCTCCCTACTTCCCAGTATTATAAAGAACTGACACCACATACTGCAGGGGTAAGGATTGGCAGCTGAGGCAATTAGCAATCAGCAATAAATGCTGATTCCAACAGTGGCACTCACATAACAATAAGAAGTCAAAACACTGTCTTTAAAAATTAGTTAATTTGAGATAATGTGAAGTTTTACAAGTGAAATACCAGGGCTGCATTACAAAGACAATTTGTGTGGGTATACGACATGGGAATGCTTTCTTCCCTGGGGATTCTGAGCACAGCTCAAGTACTTAGTGCAAACAATAGCAGATCCAAATTGAATGAAAATTTGAATACAAAATGTGGCCAAGCTTTGGCAATTTGAATACACAATTGGATTGAAGGTTGGAGACAGAAGGTGGTAGTGGAGGATTTTTTTTTTGGACTTGAGGCCTGTGACCAGCAGTGTGCCGCAAGGATCTGTGCTGGGTCCACAGCTTTTTGTCATTTATATAGGTAATTTGGATGTGAATATAGGAGGAATGGTGAGTATATTTGGTGTTATCTGTAAATATCCTCCTTCGCTGTCCACTATACAACCTGTTTTGGTATTATCTGCAAAACAGGTTGTATAGTGGACAGCGAAGGAGGATATCTGAGTACAAGGAGAGCTTGATTAGTTGGGTGAATGGGACAAGGAGGGGCAAATGGAGATTAATTTAGGTCAATGTGAGGTGCTGCATTTTGGAAAGGCAAATCTTAGCAGGACTTATCCACTTAATAGTAGGATCCTGGTAGTGTTGCTGAACAAAGAGACCTTGGACTGCAGGTTCATAGCTCCTTGAAGGTGGAGTCACAGGTAGACAGTATTGAAGCAGGCTTTGGTACACTTGCCTTTATTGGTCAGTATAGGAGTCGGGAGGTCATGTTGTGGCTGTACGGGACATTGGTTAGGCCACTTTGGGAATACTGTGTACAGTTCTGGGGAGGAGATTCTCCCTGCTATCGGAAAGATGTTGTGAAACTTGAAAGGGTTCAGGGAAGATTTACAAGGATGTTGCCAGGATTGGAGGGTTTGGGCTATTGGGAGGGGCTGAATAGAGAGGGACTATTTCCCCTGGAGCGCTCGAGGCTGAGATTATATAAACCTTACCGAAGTTTATAAATTCAAGACTGGCATGGATAGCCAAGGTCGTCTTCCCAGGGTAGGGGAGCTTAAAACTAGAGGGCATAGGTTTAAGGTGAGTGGGAAAAGATTTACAATGGACTCGGGGGCAACTTTTTCATGCAGAGGGTGGTGCGTGTATGTAACGAGCTGCTGGAGGAAGTGATGGAGGCTGGCAGAGAAGAAGAGGAGATGGAGGATGTGACTAGTGTATTCAGCTTTGATAAGCTATAATCATATTAAACAATGGAGCTGGCTTAAGGGCTTGGTTGGCTTAACCCTTCTCCTATCTTCTGTACTCTTTTTACCAACATGTTCACCTGGTAGTCAAGTATGGACGCTCAAGTGAAAGTTCTCTTCCCTACCGTGGGGGTGCTGAATCGAATGGTAACAACAGTAAGTGTTAACTAACTGTCATCTGTATAGCACAGAAAAAGATTAAATGTATATATCATTACCCACTGTTTTTTGTCAGTGCTTTGCTTAAATCACTCATGGGATGTGGGCATTACCCGCTGGCCAGCATTTATTGCCCATCCTAGCTGTCATCTCCCCATGACTTTTAACGTTGATATCATTACTTTAGCCACTGCCATGAATATTGCAGGGGGTTATCTTTGACCCGAATCTGAACTGGACCAACCATATGAATACTGGAAGTGCTAGAGCAGGCCAGGGGCTGGGAATTCTGCAGTGAATAGCTCACCTCTTGAATCACTGTAGCCTGTCCATCATTTCTATAGGCTCATCAGGAGTGTAATGAAATACCCTCCACTTACCTGGATGGGTACAGTTCCAAAATGTTATCCAAGCAGCCTGCTTGATTAGCTCCCCGTCTACCGCCTTTGACATTCATCCACTTCAGCTTTCCACATTGGTGTAGGAAGCATTGGATTTATAAGATCGGCTGCACAGTTTCTCCGACACTACGTAACAGCACCTTTTGAATCCATGACAGCAACCTCCTAATAGGACAGGGGTTATGAATGCATGGAAATACCTTTTAACTGCAAATTTCTCTCCAAACTGCAAATTTTCCTCCTTATCACCATTCCCCTCTTATCAGTGACTCAAAAACCTGGGACTCCGAGTACTTTTATTTTAAATGTCACTGCATTATGTGTTGAGTTGCCTTCAAAGTAGAAATTGTTTTCACCAAAGGGAGTTTCAGAGGATTTTTCTGAAAGGGGAATATTGTAGAATTTGAGAATTACTCAGCAGATAATACAAACTGCTATACTTTGAGCAAAGGTCAGTCATGGTTTTAAAAACGTAGTTTCCAATGGTGACATCTGGAACTTTAAGTGTTGGTAAACATAGACTTCAGCTTTTTCATAAATGTGTTCTGAAATTGACAAGTGCAGCAATTTGTGTTGTTGTACTCTTGCACTATAATTAGATAGTTTGGTGCTATTTCAGAAACTTGGTGCAGCAGAGAGTGGGAGGGTGATAAGTGAGGAGCTTCCCGGGAAAGCTACTTAATTTGCAAACCAAATTTTCTGCAAATTTTAGATTAAAATTGTCATTTATTAGGTTATAGTTGAGCGACAGAGCTTCTTGTAAAATCAATTCCAGTTCATACCACTGAAGGAACTTTGTGATGTCAATCCCAACAGGAAGGTTGAAGAAGAGGCAATGCGAAACACTGTTTGATTATATCCCTCAAAATGAGGATGAATTGGAAATCAAGACTGGAGATCTCATTGAAATAATTGAAGAGGTAAGGTTTTTTTTTGTCAATTGAAATATTTTCTTCCGTAGGTAACAGTGGTCAAAAATTTTCGATGTAAAATTGTTTTGTGATGGAATACGCAATGGAAGGGAGATGTATAAACTTTTGTCAAAAGTTGTGTAGTTCTGTTTGCCTGCCACCTCATGCACACACGTTTGTTTGGAAAATGAAAAGTTTGTGTTTAAATTTTCTTGCTTGAAGATGACCTCCACTCTTGAGTTAATTCAATTACAACTGTTTTAAAATTGTCGTCATGAAGTTGCCAAACTGGTTGCAAACATTCCAGTTTCAGCTCATGTCTTGGTGAATACATGGTATTTTCTCTGCGTAGGCTTCAATAGAACAGAAAGCATTATGAATTCCTGTGGCACAATGGTAATATTCCTACCTCGGGGTCAGGAGACCTGAGTTCAAGTCTCACCACCTTCAGTGGTGTATAATAACATCTACGAACAGGTTGATTAGAAAATATCTTTTTAAAAAGCACGCACTGATTTTCATGTTAATTGAGCAATAGCACAGGGTGTATCTAACTACAATAACAGGAAGTTATCTTTTTCCCATGTTGCTTGTATCGTTAGTTAAACATCTGTTCATTTTGGAGAAGGATTGAAAAGATTTGTCTTTTTATGGCTGGCCAGTGCAACATTGCAGTAGTCCTAAGGACAACTAACCTAATCTACAAGATACGGGAACTTAATGAAAGCTTGAATATTTCAATGTATATTGAACACAAAATAGGGATTTCTGCTGTGGAATGAAGTGTTACATGGTCGAAGTTCTTAGAGCAAAACTAGTGTTCCTCAGCATTATGCTTTTTTGTCAGTATTTTATGGATTTGGATAACTTTTTCCATTTATTTTTCCTGCTTCTTGCCTCAGCTGCCCTCCATCCCTCCCCCTTGAGAAATTGATGACACAAAGTAATGTTTGTGCCTTTTTCAATATTACTGAAAACAAGGTGTTTCTTTGATAGTCCTGTCAGACTTCCTGAGAGTTATGACATAGACCCAACTCTCTTTAGTTGTCTTCTCCGTGACCTTGTGTCAATAAAAACACAGTGACTACAAGAGCAGGTTAGAAACTAGGAATACTGCAGTGAGTAATTCATGTCCTGTCCACCATCTACAAGGTACAAGTCAGGAATGTGATGGAATGACCTCCACTTGGCTGTATGGGTGCAGCTCTATCAATACTCGAAGCTCGACACCATCCAGGACAAAGCACCCTGCTTGATTGGCACCACATCCGCAAGCATCCACTTCCCCCACCACCAACTCTCAGTATTAGCAGTGTGTACAAGATGCACCATGGAAATTCACCAAAACTCCCCAGACCGCACCTTCCAAATCCCATTTCCACTTCCTTCTAGGAAGACAAGAGCAGCATTTACATGGGAACACCACCACCTGCAAGTGCCTCTCCGAGCCACTCACCATCCTGATTTGGAAATATATTGCTGTTCCTTCACTGACACTGGGTCAAATTTCTGGAATTCCCTCACAGGTGACAATGTGGATCAAGCTACAGCATGTAGACTGCAGAGTTCAAGAAGGCAGCTCACCACCACCTTCTCAACAGCAATTAGTGAGGAGCAGGAAATGCTGGCCAGCTAGGGATGCCCACATCCTGTGAATGAATTAAAAAAAAATGTGCTGAATCCAGTTGAGTTTCTGGTCAATGGTAATCCCAAGGATATTGTTAGTGGAGATTCAGTGGTGATAACACTATTGAATGTCAAGGAATATCAAGTGAAACTGGATGAACCACCTAGCATTGGAAATGACAGTGGCAAACTGAGCGAGGTCAACCCTGAGGATAGGAATATTGTGGTGAGCAGCTCACCACCTGACTACCCAAAACCTGCCCACCCTTTACAAGGCACCAGTTAGGAATGTACTCCCCACTTGCCTTCATGAGTACAGCTCCAACGACAATAGTTGACATCGTCCAAAGCAAAGCAGCCCATTGGATTGACATCACATCTGTTCCCTCTACCACAGATGTGTGCAGTAGCAGCTTATACCATTGGGGCGGCTCAGTGGTTAGTGCTGTTGCCTCACAGCACCAGGGACCTGGGTTCAATTCCAGCCACAGGTGACTGTCTATCTGTTTGTTTGTGTGGAGTTTGCACATTCTCCCAGTGTCTGCGTGTGTTTCTTCCCTCAGTCCTCTGTGCAGATTAGGTGAATCGGCACTGTTAAATTGCCCATGGTGTTCAGGGATGTGTAGGTTAGGTGCATTCGTCAAGAGAAACGTAGAGTAATAGGGTAGGGGAATGAGTCTGGGTGGGTTACTTTTTGGTGGGTCATTGTGGACTTGTTGGGCCAAATGGCCTGTTTCCATACTGTAGGAATTCTGTGATTATTCCAGCTCCTATCTATGATCCTTCATCTAGAAGATGCATGGCAGTTATTCACCAAGATGTTTTTAAAAGCACCCCCAAAACCTGCAATCTGAACTGCCTCGGGGGGAAAAGGGCTGTAGATAAACAAGCACCCACAAGCTCCCCTCAAGTCTCGCACTATCCTGACCTTAAATGATATTAAAGATTCCACATCATCCCTGTATCAATAGCCTGGAATACTGTATATCATTCAAGTGTCAGTAGTACAAAATGCATGAGCTACCTCTTTATTGAGGACAGGTGAAACAACTGCATTTACTTCTGTTTGCCTCCAAACTGCTTCAAATCAGAGTAAAGTAGCTGTGTCTGAGAGACTGGTTAGTACAGTCATGAGTCATCTGGAGAACTTAGCCTTTACATCCAAATGGTTTCGAGTTGGTTCTCTGGATGCTTGGAACACAGCAGATTTAGGAAAATACCAAGTTGTGGATCCAGCAGCTAAGTGTGTTACTAGCATGGACTCCTAAAATGCAAGAAGCAGCAGTGTTGGCCCAAAGTATCTGCCCTAACCTACCTTACCCCCTCAATTATCTCTTGTTCCAACCCTGAATTGTTTCTTGTTGAGGGGATGGTAGTGGGAAATTTAGTGTATGTAAGAGTCACGGGATTTGTGACCTTGGCATGCTTATACAGAAGAAGGGCTTATGCCCGAAACGTCGATTCTTCTGTTCCTTGGGTATTGCCTTACCTGCTGCGCTTTTCCAGCAACACATTTTCAGCTCTAATCTCCAGCATCTGCAGTCCTCACTTTCTCCATGCTTATACAGACTACAGTCTCAATCCACAGAACATGTTTGTCTCTCTCTGCTGCTGGACCAAAATGCTATCTATGGAAGATACCTCGATATGGTTAAATAAGTTTGATGTGAAAATGGGTCGATTGCATGAAGTTCATTTTCTACAGATAAAATAAATAAAATTTCGCCCTATTAGGATATATTTTTTATGATTTGTGGGAGTTGGTAATTGGAATGAATGTCCTTTGTATTTTTATGCATTTTTTAAAACCATTCTTAAAATGTGTAGTGATTATCACAAAGCATCCAATTGCACTAACTAAGCTAAATGAACAGTATTACCACAATGCACAGTTGTGTAGTGGTGAATTCCTGCAGCAGGAATTAACTTCATACTGCAAAACAAATTGTAAATAGCTCACTTTGTTGGATTTCTCTTGTGAAGCAAAGTCGTCATGATTTAGGTAAGGCCTACTTTAATGAGATCGAGACTGTCCACTGCTCATGGGTAAAACAACTGATGAACAGTGGAGGATGTTTAAAAAACACTTAATGTGATTTGAATTTGTGCTATTGGTTAACTGAGTTACAGAATGCAGCCTGATGATTAAATATCTAAATGTGAATAAATAAATACTGACAGGAGCTGGTGAGCTGCTTGCATCCACTTACAAATTGTAAATGCAAGCTGCAGCAGGGTAATTGGAGGGGGAGTTTGTATGTTTTTCAAGGGATATGGGCATTGTTGGTTGTGCAAGCATTTATTCTTGACCAGCACTGGATTCTTAATCAGTAGGGGAATCAAAGATAACAGGGTAAGGGCATTACAGTGTTTGTAAGGAATCTCAGATCAGCTACGATTCTATTGAATGTGTGGAGCAGGCTCGAGGGACCGAATGGCCCACTCCCAGTCCTATGTCACATAATACAAAACCAGTTTATACCCCTGAGAGAGTAAAGCTCCACATCAAGGGGTGGGGGGGGGGGGGGGAATGAAAAAAGAATCCATGGACAACTAAAGAGATAAGGGACAGCATAAAACCAAAAGAAAAAGTTTGCGAAAAACAGCACAGATCCTGCCGAATGGGAAAGATACAAAGACCAGCAACAGGTCACATAGCAGGTTATTAGAGCCACTGAAAAGGATTATGACAAGAAGCTTGCCAGGGACTTCAAAATCAATAAGAAATTGTATAGTTACAAAGAGGGGAAGCTGTTCATCAAGTATAGTATTGGCCCATTAAAGACAAAGTGGGGATACTGTCAATGACTGTGGAGAAATGGAAGATCTGTTAATGATTACTTTGCCTTAGTATTTGCAGTAGAAAAGGATAGCTTGCTAGATAGCCCAAAGAAATTAACAACAGATCAGGGAGTGAGTAAAATTGACTTAAGTAATAATAAACAATAACCTGACGGTTTTCATCCAAGGATGTTAAAGGAAGTAGGGCAGCACACATAGATGCCCGGTTTGACAGTTCCTAGATACAGGCGTCATCCTTCTGGATGGGACGATTGCACACATCACTCCATTCTTTTTTAAGAAGGGCAAAAGAGAAAAAACAGGGAATTATGGACCAGGTAGCCTAACATCTGACATGGGAAACTTGTTGGAGTCTATGATCAAGCATGGTGTAAGTCAATACCTCAAATTTTCAATTAGTCTGGGACAGATAGCATTGGTTTGTGACAGTTATGTCATGCCTGAGAAACCTAATTGAAGTGACTATGGTAATGGATGGGAATGTCTATGAATGTTGTTGAAATGGATTTCCAGAAAACATTTGATAAGGTCCCACATAAGAGGCAGTCAACTAAAGTAGAGCAGAGAGCAAATTACTGACATGGCTGGAAAATTGGTGAGTTTGACAAAGTAAGGATAATGTGTCGATGCTCAAAATGGCAGGATGTAACCAGTGGTGTCCCACAAGGATTTGTGTTCAGGCCTCAATTATTCACATTATTTATTAATGAGTTGGATAATGGCATTGAAAGACATTTTTCCAAATTTGCTGATGACACAAACGTTAGGAGCAATTGTACAGAGGAGATGATAGATTGATATCTCATTATAATGTTATGCTAAGTGAATAAACAAACAGTAACAGATAGATCACCTCACATTTGCTTACACTGAAATCTATATTGGGCCAAAAAAGGATAGATTAGGATATTTTCTAGATGGTGTGAAGTTAAATACTGTGGTGTCCAAAGAGACTTGTGGGTTCAGGTGCATAATCTTTAAAATGCCACAAATGTGTAGAAAATAATCAAGAAAACTAAAGGGGTGTCATCGTGGTTAGCACTGCAGCCTCACAGCACCAGGGACCTGGTTCAATTTCAGCATCAGGCAACTGACAGTGTGGAGTTTGCACATTTTCCCTGTGTCTGAGTGGGTTTCGTCCAGGTACTCTGGTTTCCTCCCACAGTCCAAAAATGTGCAGATTAGGTGGATTGGCCATGCTAAATTACCTGTAGTGTTAGGTGCATTAGTCAGGGGAAATGTAGAGAAGTAAGGGAGTAGGGCTGGGTAGGTTACTCCTCAGAGGATCAGTGTGGACTTGCTGAGCCTAAAGGCCCTTTTCCACACTGTAGGGATTCTAAGTAATTGTAAGTAATGGAATGCTGGCCTTTCGATTGAGGACTGGAATAAAAGTATGCCAAAGTTACGCTGCTGTCAAACAAAACCCTGATTAGAGCCCACTTGGAGTACTGAGAGCAGATCTGGGCACCATGGCTTAGGAAGGAGGGAATACAACATAGGTTTATGAGAAAACCGTTGAAGTCCAGGTATCAAAGTTATAAGGAAAGTAATACAAATCAGTTCTGTTTTCTCTATATTTTAGAAGATTAAGGGGTAATCTGATCAAAGTCTTCACGATAGTAACAAGGTAGATAAAGTTAAACTATTCCCACTGGTTGGGAATTCTAGAACCAAGGAGCTTGTTCAAAACATTTGGGCCAGATAATTCAGGAGAGATGTTTGGAAGCACTTCTGCATCAAAATGTGGTGATGTTGAACCTCTTTCAGAAATAGCAGTGGATACTAGGTCAGTTTTAATTTTAAATTTGAGATACCTTTTACTTAAAACTATATTAGGGAATGTAAGGTGGGCCAAAGATCACCCATAATCTCATTGAATTCCTGTTCCATGTTGCTATATTGTGTAGCAGGCACCTTGGCAGCAACTGGGTCGGCCGGAAACTAAGTTAGAGCATTGGGAGTAAGGTCAGTGGATAAATACTCAGGCAAGATTGAGAGACTTGGGTCAGGTTTGGAAGTAGTCAGATTGTCTCGAGTTTGTGCTGTATCTGGTCAGAAATGTGTCAACTCTGGTGTGGCAGTTTGGAGGATGATGTTGGGTTCAGCTTTGGGTATTGTAGTTAGCTCTCTGGCTCGTTGGTCTAGGCGTATGATTCTCGCTTAGGGTCCTTTACTGTGTCGAGTTGCGAGAGGTCCCAGGTTCAAATCCCGGACGAGCCCACATCAGAGTGTTACAAGGGGACATAAATTTAAGGTGAAGGGTGGAAGGTATAGGGGAGATGTCAGGGGTGGGTTCTTTACCCAGAGAGTGGTGGGGGCATGGAATGCGCTGCCTGTGGGAGTGGTAGAGTCAGAATCATTGGTGACCTTTAAGCGCAATTGGATAGGTACATGGATGGGTGCTTAAGCTAGGACAAATGTTCGGCACAACATCGTGGGCCGAAGGGCCTGTTCTGTGCTGTATTGTTCTATGTTCTATGTTCTATATTAGGTAGTCAGTCAGGCGTTCGGTTTTGTAGTTGCTAGGAGTAAGAGTAGATTTTTCATCCTCTAAGTAACTGTAAAGCTAAAGAGAATCAAAAACCTCTCAGTCTCTGATGTTTTTTGATGATTCCAGATGCACATGAAAGCAATTTCCCAAACAATTTCCGTGGCGCCAAACTTAGCAGGATGACATGGAATTCGTGACATGCAATTCACATCTACTCATTGAAATAGCTGGCCCAGTTATTCAAATGCAGTCAATTGCACCATCTAGTGGCCTAATGCATTAAACCATTGAATTGTGAAATGATCATGTTAACTGTGCCTCCAGACTTTTGTGCTACTTACGTTTGTAGTTCTTCCATTATGAGACTTTAATGGGTTGTATTTCCTACAGGTTGAGGAAGGTTGGTGGAGGGGAATCCTGAATGAGAAAATTGGGTTGTTCCCATCCAATTTTGTGAAGGAGTTGATTGATCAGGCGGAAGATGGAGACTCGAATGAGGTGTTAAGTGAACCAGGTAGTGATTTATTTTCTTACAAACCACCAGCTCAGAAGTAACTGTGAAGCAAATTATTTCATATGTTCAGAATAAATCATAGCATGTAATGTGACTTAAAATACTGAGGCATTGTAATAATTAGGCAGCATAAAGACCTTTTCAATTTAAGATGTTGGGGTGAATTTTCATTTCTATTGCCTGGACATATGTGACCATTGTTCTCTGCCTCTTAGATTTCTATTCTTTTCAATAGTCCAGGTAAAATCAGGTAGATTTTGTTCCCGTTCTACAGTCTCTCTCTCTCTCTCTCTCTCTCTCTCTCTCTCTCTCTCTCCCCCCCCCCCCCCCCCCCCCCCCGGCCATATTTCCCTGGACAGCCTGGGAAACATGAAGAGTGAAATAATTTACTTGTGGCAGAACTAGATGTAGAACGCTTGGGTTTAAGTCCATAGTGTTGGGGGTCATGTCAGGGAAGGGAGAGGTGAAGTGATGAGTGAGTTTAATAATTATCTAGGAGTAGGAGCAGGTTTCAGGATTCATTCCTCCATTATTTGATGTATAAGCTTGAGTGAGTTGGAATCCTCTGCACATCTCTGCATCTAGCTCAGAGTTGAGGACTTTTGCAGAGCATTCTGCATGTCTGTCAGCTACCACAAGGAAATTTCCACAGAATGAGTTCGAGTCATAGAGATATACCACATGGAAATAGACCCTTCGGTCCAACTTGTCCATGCCGTCCAGACATCCAAAATTAATCTTAGTCCCATTTGCCAGCATTTGGCCCATATCCCTCTAAACTCTTCCTATTCATATATGCTTCCAGATGCCTTTTTAAATGTTGTAATTGTACCGGCCTCCACCACTTCCTCTGGTAGTTTTATTCCATCCACGCATCACCTTCATCTGTGTGAAAACATTGCCCCTTAGGTGCCTTTTAAATCTTTCCCCTCTCACCTTAAATCTATCTCTCACATTGCAATTGCACCGGTCTCTTGTTGAAAGTTTTTCCAGTTTTGTACCATAGTTTGGCTGTGGTCAAGGAATGTTATTGGTCTGGTTTCGATACACAGCTTGTATTCTGTGGTATTGTTGTTAAAGGTCACATAAGCAGATGAAGAGGTTTTTTGAGAAGAATTCGAGAGGTGTCTGTATTTGCAAGTATCATCTCTCCTGTTGTGTGAATGGTTCTAAGGTTAAAGAGCCTCTAAAATGGATTCACCAAGAGATGGAAAACTAATGCATCTACATCTGTTTTAAATTGGTTAGCGGACACATTAATTTCTGTTTCTGTTGTACTAAAGGTGGATGGATTATACGAGAAAAATAACTGTTTTATACACTTAAGCACATTTTGTTTGCTCTAACAGATGTGCCAGTCAAGGACTTAATTGGACTAGGACCTACATCACCGACTGAAATCCCAGTGAATGAGAGTCCAGGAGCTGGAACAACTGCCCACCCCAAGAAAATCCGTGGTGTGGGGTTTGGAGACATATTTAAAGAAGGATCTGTAAAACTCAAATCAAGGTTATCCAATTCTGATTTGGAGGATAAAAAATCAGAGAAGGTAGGCTAAGTATTACTGGAGAAATATTGTCCACAATAATTGATTTGTCTGTATTGCTTAAAGTGAGAGATGCTCAGACATCCAAGGACTTAACTGATACTCAAACTAATAGAAAACTATTTCTTTTGGGTGATCTATTAACTAATTTAACTCCTGATGATGAGCTTGTCATTAGATTTGGCAAGACGATAGTCTAGTGGCATAAATGCATGTCAGCTTGGTTTAAAGGTGCACTCTTCATCTCTCTGATTGTATAATGGAACTTTATTTGAGGGTTTAAGTTTGTTATTTTGTAGGAGTATAGTATGGTCAGAAGCGCCCTTCAGAAAGACTAGGTTTGCAATGTCTTTTTTTATAAAATGGGTGACCTTTTGGTGAAAGTTGACATGAGGTGTTAAATACTGAGTTGTAACCAACATTTATTTGTTAATTAACAGTACAGAACAGGTAAATTGATCATCCATCCCAACAATACAATGAAAACCGTGCACCTAAAATCCTGTCCTGCCCTTATAAACGTGTGAATTATGAGCCAAAGTAGGCCATTCAAACCCTGACATCCTTTGATATTCTTCACGAACAAGAATCTATACATTTCAAAAGTTTAAACATATCAATGGTCCTGCTTCCACTCCCTTTAGACACACTTTCAAAGAACGTGTCAAGACCATTTAGGATTTTATAAACCTGAATCAAGTCAACGCTCACTCTTCTTTGAGTGAAAATAGCCCAGCCTGTCCAACCTATACTCTTAAGACAGTCTGCTCATTCCAGGTGTCAGCTTAGTCAAATTAAAGCAAAATACTAAAATCTGAAAATAAAAACGGTATGTGGTGGGTCAACTCAACAGGTCTGGTTGCATCTGTGGACAGAGAGTTGTGAAGAGACAAATTGGACTCAAAATGTTAACTCGGTTGCTCTGTCCACAGATGCTGCCAGATGTAGAGCTTTTCCAGCACTTTCTGCTTGTATATCTATCTAGTAAACCATCTCCAATGCATTCTTCCTTAAATGAGCAGACTGAAACAGTAGTGTTAAACAATTTCCTATATAACTAAAGCATGATATCATTTAATGTTCTTTTCCTCTTACACTAATGGACAACTTCTCAGTAGCTGCCCTAATAATTTGCTGTATGCATCTGCACACTAACATTTTGAGACCTTTGTATTAGAGCACCAACATTGCTCTGCACCTCAGTTCTGTGTTACTCTCCATTTTAATAATACATTGGTGTTTTGAGTCTTCCTGCTGAGTGAGAAGCTTCACATTTTCCTGCATTATACTCCACATGCCAGATACCTGCTCACTCATTTAATCTATCCAAATCCATCTGCATCCTTGTCACATGATCTTCCCAACATGCTTTCCTACCTACATTTGTGTAATTTGCAAATGTCGTCACCATGTCTTGTTTGCCTCATCAAAGTCGATGATTCTTTTAAAAAAAAATGTTAGCACACGAGAGACATGTGTTATGCTACTCATCATATCCTGGTGACCTGAATCGGACCCATTTGTGCATATTCTGTTTCCTGCCAGCCAGCCAATCCTCTATCCAGGTTGGTGTATTAAGTCTAGACCATGAGCTCCAACTGTGCTCTATAATCTTAGATGTAGTACCTCATCAACTGCTTTCTGAAGTTTCAGCACATTCCTTCAAATATTTTACATAGTTGTTCCTGTGTGGAATGAACTTCCAGAGGAAGTGATGGATGCGGGTGCAATTGCAACATTCAAAAGACATTTAGATAAATATATGATAAGAAATGTCTGGAGGCATATGGGCCAAATGCAGGCAGGTGGGACTAGTTTATTTAGGGATTATGGGCAGCATGGACTGTTTGGACTCAAGGGTTCTGTTTCTAGACTGTATGACTCTGATCCTATGATTTCTCTTTCACAATACTCTGCTGTGCCTTTTGATTACCTTGAGTTATTCTGAATAACCAGTTATGATCGCCTCAAAGACCGATTAATTCTGAAACTTTCTCTGTGATTGACGTCAAGCTTAAGGTATTGTTTCTTTGCTGCTTTCTTCACTTCTTGAATAGTGATTCTTATTCCAGGATGATGGAACCTTTCCAGATCTAAAAGAATTTGGGAAAATTAACACCAACTCATCTACTACCTCATTAGCCACACTCTTTCGAGGATCAGCATTCTACTAGCAGCAACTCTCTTGCAATCTTTTCTTGAATTCTAGCTCTTAAGCTCTAATTTATTTTGAGATATTCTCTGCCATTCTTTGTATTTCAACATTTATTTTCTGTGTAAGTGTGTTTTATCTAAAGTTAAATGTTCTCCTTAACTACTTAACATGAATTATTGGCCCGCACCTTGAAATTTTTCTTTCCAGTAAGATTGTCATTTTTCTTATATTCTGAAATATCCCTTTAAATGTCTGCCACTACTTCTCTGCATCTCCTCAAGTAATATCCCAGTTCACTTAAACTAATTCAGTTTTCATGTCCCCTGGTGCTGTTTATTTAAGTTTAAAATAAATGTCTTAAACCCAATCCTCCCCCTTTCAAATTGGATGTAAGATACAATTGTGTTATGTTTGCTGCTCCATAGAGTACCTTTTACTCAGATCAATTTTAATTCTGTCACATTGCACAATGCTAAGTCTCATTAAGTTTAAATCATTCTGTCTGGTTTGAGAATGTGCTGCTCCAAGAAATTATCTTGAAAGAGTCTACACACTCCTCATTCAGGCTACCGTTGCCAATCTGATTTTTTCCAGTTTATACGTAGGTTGAAATCGCCCACAATTTACTACTGTCCCTTCACTGTGAGCACCCAATATTTATTTGTGTATACGTTGCCCTACCTTGTGGTTACTGTTTGAGGCCTGGAGGCCATTCCCCAAGTGATGACTCTTTCTGACTATTACACCTATTCATCCAAACTGATTTTACCTCCTGATCCAAGGTTACGTCCAGATATTTCATTACTGCCATCTTTGAGAAGTGCTACATTTGGCCTTTTGATGGGTTTCTCTTCTCCTTGAATTTTACATGCTCCTTAGTTTTTAGAATCTAGTTTTCCTCATTCTGCAGCCAAATCTCTGTTTCACTTGTTGTCTATATTTTCACTTCGTTATGTGCTGTCAATTCATTTAGTTGGTCCTGAATATTTAGTTAAGACTTTTTTTTTTAAATGATCTTTTTAGCTTTTAATCTTGACTACTGGTATATTCTTGTTTCCTTTTCTTTCTCTGTCCCTGGCTGCCATTCAGGACCTTCATTTTTCACATTAATATTTTGGTTTCCTGCCTTGATTTGATTTACCCATTCTTGAACCTTGCCCCCTTGTTCCCTAGTTACTCAGCTCATAAGAACCCTACACCAGGCATGTTTTAGGTGTTGACTGGCCCTACTTGGGAAAATTAACGACGAAGAATCTACAACATTCAAACACCACATTCAATTCCTTGACATTCCAGTTTCCCCACGACTGGGACTGATGAAGCAGAACATGCTTTTCCAACCTCGTCTTTGAATCAAACATTCATCTCTCTAAACCTATTCACCTTATGCCAATATGCACGTGGCTCAAGTGTTAAATGAGAGATTATTATCTTTTTGAGATACTTTGTTTTTCAGTTATCTCCGAATTTCTCATACTGCACAGCTCTTTCCTAGCTCTGACCATTTCAGTGGCATCAACATGGGCCATGGCTGTTTTGAACTAAGTTCCCAGGTGTTGTCACTCAGCCTCTCTCTCTCTTTCAGTCTAAGTATCCCTCAGATGTACCATGAGCTCTTCAGCTCAGTATTCATGCCAGTGCCTTTCAGAATCTGTGGCCTAAATTCTGAAATTTATCTACCTAACTTTGCCGCCTCTTCTCCATGAAACCTAAGCTTCTGATTACTTGTCCAAATACGTAGTTTTCTGCTTCAGAAAATTAGTTCATGGAATCACTTTGGGATGCTTTACAGTGTACTCGGCACTCTACAAACGCAAATTGATATTCGTCACCCTGCTGTTTGCTTCCAAATTTGCTGCCACGTTTACTTACACTAGAGCAGTGGTTATTCTTCTTAAGTAGTGTGCAAAACTTGGAGACATTTCGGGAGCTTAAATATTGGAAGGAAGTAAATATTTCCTTCTGTTCGTTGCCAGTGTTGGCGTCATATGGAGATGTGCAGGGTTATGTATGACTGCCTCATTATCTATGGTGCTTACATTTCATGAGCCAAATAGGAGGAGGAATGGAAATGCAGCTGGGAGGTCTGCCTGGGGATTTCCCATGATTGCCAAACCCCTATGCTGTCTCTAACCTCTTGTGCAAGTACTCTCAAGAGGAAAGAAACAATATTAATGGGACCACAAATATTTTTTATTTGTTGCCTGTATCCCGTGGCTTTCACCTTTATGGTGATACCCTGCTTGTGCAGAACTGCATGATGATTAGGCTGATAGTCGAGAAATCACTGTCAATGAACCCACCATAGTGACCAGGATTACTGGTGAATAAAGGTAAAATGCTGTGGATGCTGTAAGTCTGAATGTAAAGAGAAAACACTGGAGAGACTCAGCAGACATGGCAGTATCTGTTGAGAGAAACGAGTTAATAGTTCAAAGACTACTCTTTGCAATAAATTTAAGGCTATACTTCCAACAAGTGCTGCCTTTTTGACAAATGGGATATGCACAGTTGCAACAAAGTGGCAAATCAGTCATGATTGTATTGGATGAGGGAGTAGGCTTGAGGGACAAATGATCTATTCCTGTTCCTATTTACTCTGTTCTTGAGTATTAACAGGTCCCAAGTAGCTCCAAGTGTCTTGATTGGTACTGATTGCTGGTAGCACTCTTGAGTCTCTGGCTTCTGGCCCTGAAGTCTCACTACAGGGTTTGAGCACAAAAATCTGCACAGACCATCTTGTGCAGTACTGACAATGTGACATGATCAGAGGTGTCATCTTTTGAATCAAGATCCTAATCAGCAGAGTTATCCCAGGAAACCTGACCGGTATTTATTGTTCAATTACAATCTCAAAAGAAAAGAAGGAATTTGCTGGTCATTGCTGTTCATGACAGTTTGCTGCACATGAATTGGCTGTCCGAGTTCTCACATTGCAACATTGACTGCCCTTCAGAAGTACTTGACTGGCTGAAATGTGCTTGGTCATGTATAGTTGACATGAGCAGTACTATATCTAGGCAAGTCTGTCTTGCCTTATTGGGCAGAAGTTCTCTGTCACTTCATAAGCAGACAGAATTGAATCTGTTCAGTTGCTGACATGACACGTTTAGAAACTGATTAAATGTTGTTCTTACGTGGTGACAGAGGAGGTCAGTCAATCAGTAAATAAAATCAAAATGATTCTATTTGACAAATTCTAAAACAACATTTAGAGTCAGCAAGAATTGCTTCATGTGGTGTATGATCTTTGAGAGACTCTCGGAACACTTGGTAGAATGCAATTATTAGATGCTTTACCTTTATATGTTCACTAATTCCATGCTATTTTATGTACTTTTACAGCAAGTAACTCCAACCAGTAATGCTGAGGCTGTGAAACATGAACCAGAAAATAAACATAAAGGTATATTTCAGAAACCCTAATAGAACAAGTTATTTACAAGTTGTTTCCTTATTTTCAATCCCACTTACTAAGGTTTTGACCTTCCTTATCTCTAATCTTCAATTCCATAATTCCTCTAATCTGGCCTCTTATTGCCTTTCCAGTTTTAATTGGTGGCCAACCTTCAGTTACCTAGGCTTCAAACTCTGGAGTGCTATCCATCCATTTCCACCTCACTTGAATTAAAGTCTCCCTCTGTCATCTGATCTAATTACTCCTTGTTTGCCTCAGGATTGTATTTTTTAATAATAGTCCTGTAAACCATTGTGGGAAGTTCCATTACTTCAGAGGTGCTATAAAAATATTAATTTTATTTCCAACCAGTTTATTTTCACAAGTTAGTTATATTTCATCATCTCTTCCCTTGGTAGCTGGATGGATCACATGTTTGACTAACTCAATAGAAATTACAAAAGGGCGTGGGAACTCAGTATAACTAAACACAGGATATTATTAATGTTAAGAACAAGGATTATTTCTAAATGATGTCAATAATCAAGGATCTTTGAAGATTTTTATGCATTGGCCCAAAAAACTTTAGTTCTGCTTTGAATGTGAATGTTAGCTACCCTCTGGAGGAAGTGACTAGTTTCATAGTAAGTCTCTTGAAACAAGCTTGAGATAAAGAAAATAGATGAAAAGCCACAGTTAATCATAATGATCAAACTGATCAGATCCCAACAGTTGTGCAGTGCAATCAGTAAGGTTGATACATGGCACACCAACATGCAACTTTTCTTCTTCCGCAAGCGGTTTCCAGTTTAAAGCTTTAGATGCACTGAGAGTCTGTCTGAGTTCAAGGATGGAGACCATTCACTTAAAATTATTGACTTGGTCCTGATTTATTCTCTCAAGTATCTCCAATGCTGTTTAATTCTCTCGCTTTGAAGCAGCTTTCAAAACTATTTTAGCCTCACGATATTCTTACCTTCTGAACCTGAAATTTTGGGTTGTTATTATGCTGTATTGTTTTGTTTTTTAAGCTTCAAATTCTGTTAAACTGCTATACTGTCTTTCCTCTGGGGATAGCAATGACAAAATAATGAAATTTCAAATCCAGGATGAGGAAGAGCAACTCTGATCTTAAACCAGTCTTTTCATCTGAAAAAATAAACTACGGTTACAGAGATGTGGGAGAATATAGTAAGGAGAAAGTCACTCGATGAGCAGCAGTAGACATTTTTTTATTTCATCGTGCTCAGCAGAATTTATTCCAGTCAAAAAGGTGGAGTTGCTGAAAAGCGTAACCACATATTGTTAACAGATACAATCAAAGAGAGTATCCAATCAAAAACTAAGGCAAACAATGCAGCAAGAGTAATGATGGGCCAGAGAATTGGGAGTTTCTTTAGGAACCAGCTAAAAAAGACAAAACTAATTGTGAAAGTAAATTAGCAAGAAATATAAAACAAACAACAATGACTTCCATTGGCATGTAAGAGAGTGGCTAAAGTAAGTGTGGAATCCTTGCAGGATACAACTGGGGAATTACCAAAAGCAGAGAGACAATTTAAATCAATATTTTGCACCAATCTTTGTGGGTGGAGGGCACTATAAATATTCCAAAAATAATAGGCAACCAAGGTACTAATTGGAGGAAAGATCTTGCAACAGTCTCTATCGTGAGTGACAAAGTATTTGGCAAACTTAATGGGACTGGAAGCAGATAGGTCCCAGGATCTGATGTCCTGCACCCAAAGATTTTAAAGCAAGTGCCTGCAGAAATAGTGGAGCCATTTGTTGAATTATTTCAAACTCTCTGGATTCTGGGAGGGTTCAAGCTGGTTGGAAAAGTGCTAATGGGGCAACCCTGTTCGAGAGCAGAGGGAAACAGAACAGGAGACTGGAGGTTATTTGTTGTTGTGAAAAAGTTAAGACTTCATTATTCAGGAAGAAATAGCAGGGCAGTTAGCAAAGTTTAATGTAATCAAACAGACTCAGCATATTTTTATGAAGAGGAAATCATGTTTGACTAGTTTGCTAGAGTTCTTTGTGGATGTGACAAACTGAGATGATGAAGGAGAACAAGATGGACCAAATGTGTTTATATTTCTAAAAGGCATTGTTGTTGCACAAGATTGAAGCTCTCAGTATTGGGAACAAAGTATGAGCGTGCATTGAAGATTGATAAACACATAAGACAGAATAAAGATGATTAGGTACTTTTCAGGTTGGAAAGATGTAACTAGTGGAACTTCACAAGGATCACTCCTGAATTCTCAACTATTTACTATCTATATTAATGACTTGGAGCAGAGGCAGAATGTAATGTACAGGGGGGACCGCAAGTTACAAACACAGTCTCCTGCAGTGGTGTAATTTTAAAGATCTTATGTACAAACATATCCTGTGCTTATGAGTGGCTCCTTTGTATTGAGTTTAAATATACTGGAGTTTAAGTGTAAGAAAATATGAGGTCGTGCACTTAGGAAGAATCAAAAGGCAGACATTTACTTAAAATAAAAACACAGTGCAGTTGGATCTGAGTGTTCTTGAGCATGAAACTCAAAGCACACAACTGCTGTCAGTAAGAAGAAGGCAAATTGAAGTTTAGTCTTTTTTGCTAGGGGATTGGTGTTTTTAAGTAGGGATGTCTTGTTACACTACGGTGTGTTAGTGAGGGTGTACTTGGAGTATTGTGTGCAGTTTTCATCCCCATATTTAAGAAAGAATGTGCTGGCATTGGAGGGAGTTCAAGAGGTTCACTGGGCCGATTCCTCAGATGGAGCAGTTGATTTTTTTCAAGAATGGCTAAAATTTATTCATTCGGATGTAGAAGAATGAGGGATGATCTCATTGAAATATAATAGTTTTAGAGAGGGCCTGACAGGATAGATATTGGGATGTTTGTACCAGTGAGTGAATTTTGAACTCTGTTATAAAATAAGTGGACAATAATTTTAACACAGATGTGAAGGAATTTCTTCTCCCAGAGGGTAATGAATGACTAGAATTCTGTACCTCAGAGTTGTGGATGCTAGATCGCTGAAAGTATTTAAAGAGGAGGTAGGTAGATTTTGGAAATATTGAGGAGTTGTGTCATGATCTTCAAAAAAGACGAGTTGGAAAAAAAGAGGATCTGATAAGCCATGATCTGATTGAATGGCAGGGCAGGCATAAGGGTCTGAATAGCCGACTACTATTTTAAAAAAAAAAGTTCCCAATTCTGTCGCCTCAGTGTAAGTAACATTAACAGGCTTTAACTCGGTTACTATAGCTGTGCCTCTCAATGTGCTTACTATGACATGGTACTCTTACATGATAAGTGGTCCTCCTTTATGTCGTATCTTTATCAGATTGGAGCCTTGCCTAAAGGGATGTTTAACGTTTCTTCCCAAAGCTCTGAAACAATTGTTTTTCAGCCAACCCTTCAATTGGGACTCCCCAAGCAGATCCTCCTTGAGATCTGAGGAGCTGCTCAATTGTGACTAAGCTTTTTTAACTCTCTCATTAGCCCCACATTCTGTGGATAATACAGAAGTCTCCAGAGATCCTGATCATGCACCAGGTTTCTGGTTACTGATTAGAGCAGTAATTCCTTGAAGGAATGGAGCATGACTCGAGCCCATGGCACCACATGTGGCCCAATTGTAGGGATGCTGTGGGGAGAGTGAAAATAAGTGGCCAAGAAATAGTGACTGGGGTTCTTTACTTTGGAAACGGGCATTTTTGTGGCTTTCAATATGATTCCAGATTGTGTGCTTTCCTCCCTCATGCTAGATTAGATTCCCTACAGTGTGGAAACCGGCCTTTTGGCCCAACCAGTCCACATCAACCCTCCTAAGAGTAATCCACCCAGACCCATTTCCCTCTGACTAATGAACCTAGCACTATAGGCAATTTAGCATGGCCAATTCACCTTATCTGCATATCTTTGGACTGTGGGAGGAAACTGGAGCACCCAGAGGAAACCCACGCAGACACGGAGAACGTGCAAACTCCACACAGACAGTCGCCTGAGGCTGCAATCGAATCTGGGACCCTGGTGCTGTGAGGCAGCAGTGCTAACCACAGAGCCAACCGCTGCCCCTAGTGATGTGACAGAATTGCTGCGGTATGATGTTCCAGTGAAAGTGGAGCAGCCAGAGGACATTGTCCCCACTGGATCCAGTAGCGTAGGCCGGAAGAACATGTGGCTGTGTAATCACATGTTTGAGAGCAAAGTCAAAAATTAGCAAGCAGAGCTTCAATAGTAGTCCTCTCCAAATTACTCCCAGTACCACATGCAAATGAATACCAAAATAGGACGATGCATCTGATGAATGAGTGGTTGGAAATGTGGTGCAGGATGGAGAATTTCAAACTTGCGGAATACTGGGGCTGGCTCTGGGTCCTGTATAAGTCAAACAGGTATCTGAACGGAGTCAGAAATCAGATCCTTAAGTCGCATTTTGCTTATGCAAATAGGGAACATTTAAACTAACTCAGAGATTTGGGAGCCAGGGGAATGTTGGGGAGTAATGAGAGGGTGCATAAAAAATTGGGAAAAGCAGATAACACCAGAATAGAGAATAATAAGTTGGTAGATGGATTCAGAGTGAGAAAGAAGGTGCTGGAGTCTTAACACCAACTCTAGAAGGGCTGGACTGGTGTTCAATGTGCCTGGTTGAGAGATGTTCAGAGAGAGCCGGAAAGGAAAAGTTGGAGCTGTGCCATTTTTGGTTCAAGAGAACACTGTAGTTCAATGAAAGGTTTGTAAAGATTGGCCCAGCTATTACAGAACTGTCAGTCTAACTTAGTTGAGGAAATTTCAAGAAGCACTTAATCCTATTCCAAATGATGGAAGAATGGGTGGATTCAGGGTCTGAAAATGTGTTGCTGGAAAAGCGCAGCAGGTCAGGCAGCATCCAAGGAGCCGGAGCTTCAGGGCTCATGCCCGAAACATCGATTCTCCTGCTCCTTGGATGCTGCCTGACCTGCGCTTTTCCAGCAACATACTTTCAGCTCTGATCTCCAGCATCTGCAGTCCTCACTTTCTCCTGGATTCAGGGTGTATAATGTACTACCTGGGAATGTGGTGGGAATAGGTTCAATTAAGGCATTCGATAAACATTACGCAATTATTGAGATGGATGCATCTTTGCAGGGTTACAGGAGGAAACATAAGAGATTGGTATGAAGCCAAAATGGTCAGAGAACGGGTACAGACTTGATGCGCCGACTGGCCTCCTTCATAACAGTTCTATGATTCCGGTGCCTCTTCGCTGGGGTGCAAGTTTTTATTTGGATTATTGCTTTTGTGCTGCAGTTCTTTCTCCGAGTTCTAAAGTTTCTTTAAACACTTGCAACTGCTGACTGCCTGGGCCGCCTTTGTGGTAAAAATTATTTTCTGGAAGTCTTTTATCCTGCTTTGAATGATGATACTTTTCTGCTGTTTATCTTGAGGGATTTATGTGATGTTCCTACAGCTGTTCACCGTGTTGCATGTTGCAGAACTAATCTCTGACAGGTTGTGATTGGGGTGGAGTGCTCCCAACCAGCTTCCTTTACCTACTTTCCATTCCTCCTCTTCACTCTCTTCTTTCTGTTCTTTGATCCAGATCGTGACTCTTCTATCCCATGAATAAATAATTTTTTAAAAAAGTTATTGCAGAGGACCTGTTCAGTTCAGAGTGACAATGGAGAAGCCACTAATGAGTCTTAACAAGAGAGAGCAGTAATCATAGAAACAAGATGTTTATTGCCCGATAACAATAGGTACAAGTTATAATGATTTGATTTGTTTGACATCATTGCTAAGACTATTCAGAGCCAGAGATGTCATGTCTGACTACTTGAACCTAAAACTATCTTAATTCTCCACCCAAGTCTGTGTGATATAATGCAATAAATTCTCTGGACTTTAACTCTTTCGGCAACATCACTTTAGTCACCAAGTAGTGATGTCATATTCCAAAAGTGAGCATTGTACAGGATTATAACAAAATCAATCTCTGATATGTTAGGCCTTGTGTATATAATAGAAAACAACATGAAGCAGTCAACCTTAACATTTCTTGACCTGTATTACGTTGTGAAGGAGTGCAGTAACCACATGCTGCCAGTTGGTTTGCTGTGCTTGGTCAGTAACCTGTTCTGCCTTTTGAATGACATTTTTGGTTATATTTAATGTTTTTTCTATAATATAATCCATCATGTTTTCTTTCAAGTGGATTGCCCTGCATATTTAATTGTCTTGTGCAGGGGATTGCAATTTGATAATGAAACCATCCTCAACTATTTAATTTTAACTGATCTGGTTTGGGTGGTACAGCATGGATTTTCAATAATTAAGGGAAAACTGGCTAGGGAGAAGAGTGTGTGGCTGAGAAGTTAGTGCTCCATTTGGAATGTTGCAATTTGGTTGTGATTGTATTTCCATTCTTAAAAAAAGTAAAATGTAGTGGGAAGTGAGACATTTGAAATGTTTTGCATAATATGAATTTCAAAACTTTGTTAATTTTCATGGAGAAATACAATAAATTATCATAATGACTGTGGGGGTGTTCCTTTTCAAGCATAAACAATCTCATCTTAATGCAGTTCATTTCATTTCAGTTAAAGAATTTTGCAAAGCAGTTTTTGCATTTGAAGCAACCAATTCTGATGAACTTAGCTTTAAGGAAGGAGATCACATCCTGCTGACAAGCAAGGTAAGCTTTCCCTAGGTTGGAAAAGTATCAATTTCTAATTTCATAAATTCTTCATCACTTGAGATATCACATTAATGACTTACCCTTAATTTATGGCCCAATACGTTTGCGCTGATTTGGATAAAGTTGCAATCTCAAGGGAAATCACTAACTTGCAAAAAAGAAATTTAAACTCCCAGCAGAACGTAAATAAGATTGCATAAAACTTGAAATTTTGCTCCAATTTTTAGTGTAATGCAAAAGCAAAAAACAGCATTGACTAAGTACAGTTCTAAAGTTTAATGTACTCTAAATTACAGCAATTATCCCCTTTTCAACACAAGAGGAGACTGAAAATCTCCCTGTTGTACTTCACCCTGCCCTTTAAGTAGACGCTGCATTCTTTGAGTGAGTCCAAAATGGTTCCCAGCCCCTATTACCTTTTCCTTGAACTGCTGTCACAACATGAATTATCTTAAGGATCTCTTCCCCCAGCCAAAGTTGAGTCTTCCAACTCCACCTGAGTCTTCACAACCTTGGTTCCTTCAAATGGACCAAGAGTTCTTATCTGCTTTGTGCGGGGAACAAAAGAAACTTAGCCTCTAACCTGCTGCCATTGTTCTTGTGACTGCATTTTTGCCACTGATCTTGTCTGAGCTTCAGTGATACTTAGGAAAATCTACAACATGATCTAACAATAGGCCCTCTATACATATAGAAATATTAATGAGACCATAAGACCATGAGAAATATAGGAACAGGAATAGGCCATTCAGCCCTTCAAGCCTGTGCCACCATTCAATAAGTTCATGGCTGGTCACCACTCCACATTTTCCTCTGTTTTCCCCATAACTCCTGATTTCCTTGACTGATCAGGAATCTATCCATCTCAGCCTTAAATATACAAAGCACTCTGCCCCCACATATCTTGTGGCAAGAAGTTCTCAAAGCACTCGGAAGAAATTCCTCCTCAATCCAGCCTTCAATTCAAGGTTTGTGTAACGTTTTGTCACTCGGGTGCTAGTTGTTGTAGTTGAGGGTATGTTTGCTGAGCTGGGAAGTTGATTTGCAGATGTTTTGTCCCCTCTCTAGGTGACATCCTCAGTGCTTTGGAACCTCCTGTGAAGCGCTGCTGTACTGTGTCTTCTGGAATTTATCTGGTTCCATTCCTGTTGCTTCAGGTTGTTTGTTATAATGGCTGGTATATTGGGTGAGGTCTACGTGCTTGTTGATGGAGTCCATGGATGACAACATCAAGAACATAAACACAGACAAGGACAAAGCAATTGTCTCATTTGATGTAACGGCACTGTTCATTTCAATTGACAAAGCCCTAGCCAGGGAGACAATAGCCAACCTCCCATACAGGCAGAACAGACAACATGATGGGAACCGATCAACAAGGACTGCATACTCAAACTGCTAGACCTGTGCATGACGACACACTTCACATTCAACAACCAAATATACGAACAAATCAATGGAACACATACGGGCTCATCCATCTCTGGGCTCATAGCAAAAGCAGTGATGCAAAGACTGGAACAAACAGCCCTACCACAAACCTGACCCAAACTCTGGATTAGATAAGTAGACGACACTTTTGTAATTATGAAGAGAACAGAAATCAAGAACACATGCTGGAGTATCAACGCCATGCTCACAAGGATCAGATTTATATGAGGAGGAAACCAACAATCAACTCCCACTCCTGGGGGTGATGGTAGAAAGAACAAAAAAAACAGTGGAAGCACCACAAAAGTGTACAGAAAAGCCGCACACACTGACCAGGTCCTGAACTACAACAACAACAACCACCCTAACACACACAAGAGAAGCTGCATTAGGGTTGTGTTCAAAAGGACTACAACACACTGCAGCACTCCTGACCTACAAAGGGGAGAAGAATACCTCTCCAGAGTATTCTCCAAGAACGGATATCCCCGCAACATCATCCACAGATGTCTAACAGACAACGCGAAGAGGACATACCACAACCTAACTCACTAGTCGTGCTACCTTAAGTTTAAAGAAAAAGTCTCTGAACTGACCGCCAGACTTCTCCAACCACTGGGATTTGTGACAGCCCATAAACCGACAGACCGGTATGCTCCGACAACAACTCACCAGGACAAAAGATCCGATACCCATCATGTGCAAGACAAACGTAATTCACAAAATTCCATGCAAAGACTGCATGAAACACTACATAGGACAAACTAGCAATCCTCATCCACTAACACCAACTAGCCACTAAATGCCACGACCAGCTGTCCCTAGTAGCCATACACACAGCTGACAAGGACTACAAATTTGACGAGAATAACTCAACGAGCATTGGACAAGCCAAACAGAAGATAGTCAGAGAATTTCTAGAAGCATGGTACTCCACGGACTCCATCAGCAAGCACATAGACCTGGCCCAATATACCAGGCACTACAATGAAGAACCGGAACTGGGTAACTGGAAGCAGCAGGAACAGAACCAAACTCATTCCAGAAGAGGCAGTACAGCAGCACTTCACAGGAGGCTCCAAAGCACTGAATACATCACCTAGACAGGGGACAAAATGACTGTAAATCAATTTCCCAGCTCGGCAAACATACCCACAACTATGACAGACTTAAATTGGCACCCTTTAATTCTGAGACTATGCCCTCTGATCCTCAACTCTCCATGAGGGGAAACATCCTCTCAGCATTTACCCTGTCAAGCCCTTTAAGAATCCTGTATGTTTCAATACGATTTGCCCTCATTCTTCTAAACTCCCAACCCATTTAGCCTTTGCACACCATACCAGGGTGAATATGCTGAGACTGCCTCCATGAAATAATATGTTTGCTTATGTAAGAAGGTCAAAACTGTCTCCGTGTTCCAGATTTGGTTTCGCCAGCACCTTGTACAGATGCAGGAAGACTTTTTTACTCTCACACTCCCTAGTTATTCTCTCAACTCACAACTCCATTCTCCTTTGTTACATTTACATCTAATTAATTTAATTACAATTATAAAACCTGACAATAGTAATGTCTCCTTGGAACTTGGAACCGAGTAATCTCTCCCTCATCAATATACGTGTTGGAGTTATTTTTGACAGTAATGAATATCTTGCACCTTCCACGTAAAGCAGTCTGGGCCCCTCTTCACCTTCTATACTGATTGTCAACTAATCATTTCCATAAAAATAATTCATATTTGAAGTCTGTATTTCTAACTTTTTATGGAGGGTGTCAGTTTGGCTTCTATGATAAATAATCTGTCGAAAATAAAACTTTTTTAAAAAATTAACATATAAGCCTGGTGTGTTCTTGAAAATAGGCATTCAAAGCCTTTTCAAAATTGCTTTTAGATTTAGTTTCTGTAAACTGATCTCAACAATTGATTAGTACCTGGTAACTGTACCTTGTTTTTTTGTCAAATTCCTTTTGCACATTAAAGGTTGTCCAATTTGCATTCCTTTCCAGGATACAGGGGATAAGGGATGGTGGAGAGGAGAACTAAATGGCAAGCAAGGGGTCTTCCCAGACAATTTTGTGGTTGTAATTGCAGAAACTGAAAGAGAGGTAGGTACATTGATGAGAGAGGTTCAGGCAGAGCTTTCTGTCCTGTCATTGCTGTATAGCATTGGGCTTTTTTGTCATTACATTTCCTGGTATATTTCAAATCATTTAACTGCCTTGACATATCTGTACAAAATGAATAAATCCATTTTTCAATCCTAGTGACATTCTGAACTGTTGTTCATTAGAGCTCCAGAGCAAATGACAGAGACCTTTCCCATATAGTGTCTATTTTTTTAATGATGAGAACAACAGGAAGAATTGTGAACCGGAGTTGTAATGTAAAAGACTAACAGTAAACGGTGTTGAGAACTTGGAGCTATATTAAGTCAGGAGAATATAAATGAAGGGAACTTAACAGTATTATATAAGGGAGTGATTGAAGCAGAGTGGGGAAAGTAGAAGGGTTAGGTAGACAGGAACACAGGTTAGATACGACATAGTTCTCCTGTTTAATGTTTGTTGTACGTGCTAGGTTTCTCTGGATTGTGCTGAAACAGGCATTTTCTTTTGAATCCGGAGCTTTAAATTTGAAAACGGAAATAAATATGATTTGTTGTTATTCAGGCAAGTGTTTAGCAAACATGGTTACATGAAGGTTTGGAGTAAATGGTGGAACAAAGATACTGGAGGAAAAATAGTGTAAACGCAAAGTTATAATTTGTATATGCTTTAATATTTTAGAGTTTGCATTTTATGGGTTTAATGATTAACTTGTCATACTTTCGGGAGCTGTGAATTTTGTGAAGCCAGTATGAAGGGAAGAGTCCATGAGGTTAACATTGGAAGAGTTTTAGGAACGGAGAGAATCGATATTAAGGAACATTAGCTTCTTTCTGTTTCCCAGGATCAGGTTTTTTTTGTCCTGGGAGAAAAACCCATAGCTAAAAATACTTTGTTTTTCCATTTGCAGATGTCCTGTTGGAAATTAGATGTATGAAACAGTTTCTCCTGAAGAGAAGTGAAAAGTTAGAACTGTTCAGAAATAGATTCTTTGTATAAGGATTTAAGTTGGAGAAAGTGGGGATTGCAGATGCTGGAGATCAGAGTCGAAGATGTGGTACTGGAAAAGCACATACGGACAGGCAGCATCCAAGGAGCAGGAGAATCGATGTTTCGAGCATAATCTCTTCAGTGTCAGGATTTAGCTTAGAAAGTTCCAAACCAGAAGTATTGCGTTAGAATTCTGAAGGAGTTACTTGGGTATTAAAAAGGTCTCAGCTTAGTTGTGCGATTCATCAAGGTGTAGAGGCTGTCAAACTCTCAGGGCCAGGAATTGAAAAATACAGTTATGTATGTTAGATTAGATTAGATTAATTACAGAGTGGAAACAGGCCCTTCGGCCCAACAAGTCCACACCGCCCCGCCGAAGCGCAACCCACCCATACCTCTATATTTACCCCTTATCTAACACTACAGGCAATTTAGCATGGCCAATTCACCTGGTCTGCACATCTTTGGACTGTGGCAGGAAACCGGAGCACCTGGAGGAAACCCACACAGACATGGGGAGAACGTGCAAACTCCACACAGTCAGTCGCCTGATAGAGAAAACTCTTTCTGGCACAGAGTAGAAAGGATCATATATTTTGCCTTGTATTTGAAAATCTTAGAATTTGTGACCTATGCCAATGGTTTGGTTTATCCTGGTATATCGTCATCCCTTTGCATATTAAACTTCTAATTAATTGTTAAAACCAAATCTGCAGCATTGTGCGCTTATGTGGGTGAAAGACCACCATGTTAAATAGAAAACAAAGCTAAGTATAATTTATCAAGGCCAGATTTCAGTTTGGGATCTGACTTTTGTCCAATCATGATCACTACAATAATTGCTTACAATAATTTTCTGGCCATTTTGTATGTCACAATAGTCACTTCTTTGATCCCAAAGAAAATAAATCATCATTTATTTTAGGTGTTTTACATTTGCTATGAAAGTTAAATAAACAAAACTAACTTCTGACTTCTACAAAGATAGCTGTAGATTGATAATGTTACTGTTCTTTTTCTTCTCTTGTTCTTTCTGGAAAAAGAATTATGACACCAATTTCTTGCACAGTATCATTTCACAACTAATACTGTAATAAAAACTCAAGTCTCTTTTTATACAGGTTATTACTGTTCCCAAACCTTCAGCAAAATTACCTTCAAAATCAGAGCTTGATGATGTAAGTTACCTGAGGGGACAAACAAATGATCTATTGTAGGATGTTCCTATATGACTTTAATAAATTGGCCTGTAGTATAGTACCCGTGGGTGTTTCAAATGAGCTGCATGTAGTTGCACATAAACATGTTAAAAAGACACAGCAACTTTATTCTAAAATGAATAATCATTTGTAAGTGTTTTGTATCCTGATCTCAGGGGAAAATATAGTGTGCAGAAGTTGGGGGGGGGGTGTTTGGAGTTATTTGATTTTCCTTCCTCCAAAACAAAGGAAAGAAGATCTATACTGAATTTTATTGTAATAGTGAGTAACTTGTGTGGAGGAGTTGAGTATTATCTGGTGGTTTTTTCAATGATAATGAAAAATTGCACACCGTTCTTGAATGCGTGCAGAGATATAATGATTTTAAATCATTCTGATCATTGTGTTCCCTAATTGTTTTCATTGGAATACTTGGGTGACTTTGTCTCAGCGTGTAGCTCCTTTTTATATTTTTGCAATTAAACAACACGAATACGTATATCGTAGTTTTAATGCGGCTGGCGTGTGCGAACCTTGTCAGCCATGCAGCTTAATAGGAATATTGGTTCTGACCCACACAATTGTAAAGTGAAGAGAAACAAAGTGAAAAATATAAATAAAATACATTATATCAAATGGTTTTTAAAAAAAAAGTTATTCAATGTTTATGATTGTAAATTTCGAGGCAAAAGATCCTTCTGTTAGCAAAGTGATATTTGAATGCTCAATGAACATTTTTGGCTAAGGATAAAGAAAAACTTATCTAAACAAAATATGGCACACTCTCTCACTCCTGGTCTTTCTAAAGTTTCTCTTTGTTACTACAAGATTGAACCACTTGCATCATCAGAAATAAGTATCTACCACTAGTTACTTATCCAGTTAGAAAGATGTGTCAGGGTGTTTATTTTCCATCATAGACACGATAGTATTTTAAATACTAAAGGCTTGCAATTTGTTTGGAGTTAGATATTCTGTTACTCAGAAGCAGGCTGTGATTAACTTCAGTGTTGATGCGAGTAGCAGGAAAGGAAGTTCAGAGTTGTAATGGATAAATTTAGTCATTAACAACTGTAAAATGAGTGAATGTGTTTTCACCAGTGTGACTTACACGAATGCATAACTTTGAGAATGTACTCTTGTTATTTGGGCAAATGTAGCCTTTTCTTGCACAGAAATGGCCCACAAAGAGCAAAGGATTTACTGATTGTATCATCCATTATATTTGGGGAAACTGACACCAACTGGTTTTGTGGTTCTTCTCCATCTGAGCCTGCTTTTATAATCTCAGTCTTTTGGCTCTGTATCTTCATTATGCACCAACATTCGCATCAGTAGCAGAAAATAGATTAATAGTAAGTTTTTTTTTATTACCTCCCAGGTTTTTCATTCTTTTCTTTTCCTCCAGAAATAGACCTCAGTTATTTATAATTTGTGACACTAATAACTCATATTTTTGCCATGATTGGGATACACTTGAACAAGTGGATACAGTTTAAGAATACTACAACTCTTTTTTTGTTTCGAAACAGATGAGAATCTTTTCCCCCCACTGTGTGTCATTAATAGATGGAATTCTATTCTCCAGAAATCAGAGGTGACTGAATTTCTTTAAGCTTGAGATGGGGTTCCTGGGGTTTGTGGTGATGTCATTTCCTGTTCATTTTCTGAGGGGTTGATAGATGGTATCTAGACCTATGTGTTTGTTTATGGCGTTGTGCCAGGCCTCTAGGAATTCTCTGGCATGTCTTTGCTTAGCCTGTCCCAGGGCATGTCTTTGCTTAGCCTGTCCCAGGATAGATGTGTTGTCCCAGTCGAAATGGTGGTTTTTCCATCCGTGTGTAGGGCTACGAGGGAGAGGAGGTAGTGTCTTTTTTGTGGAACCCCCTTTCCAGGAACCCCATCCAGGACAAACATAGAAATAGAAAGCAGGAGACAACAGCTTCACTTCACTTGGAGGTCGCCACTGATGATGTTACCTTGCCAGGTAATGAAACGTCTGGATATCAAACCTACAGCTCAGCGAACAATCCTACACCCTAAACCTCAACCTGAGCTACAAACCTTGCAAAAACCTATGGGCGCAACATGCTACAACTTGCCCGAAGATGGGAAAGGAATGCCAACCGAGAGAGTTCCACCCGCGAACAACTGTACTTCCTGCATGAATGTTTGAGAAAACAGGTACTGCCAAAATGTCTCCAATACAAACCACCGATTTAAAAACACCTCAAGCCAGAAGTTTAACAGAATGAAATGGCCGCAGAATGCTCTGAGAACTAATCAATGACGCCCACCACAGACTCCGAAAATACAATGGGGAAATTGCGCGCCAAAAACAGTTATTCAAACAAGCAACAAATCAAGAATGGACAGACGTGGTAGAACAAGCCATAAACACCAAACAACAACAAACACAGATAAAGAAAAATTGGGACCTGAAGAAAAACTTGACAAACTCACAAACAAAGACAAAACCGATAACACAGGGGCATGGAGAAAGAACTTATCAGACACAGAAAAAGCGGTACTAGTAAAAGGAGTATTTACTAGTAAAAGGACTAATTACCGGGGCGCTGACAAGAAGGATTTCCTAGCGGCATTGGAAACCACATTGAAGGACAACAAACTCTGGGAAGAAACACAACAAAAGATCAGACAAATGGTTGCACCTACTCTGAGCCGAAAGAGGGAAGAAAACAAACTGAACACACAAGAAAAGAAAGCCCTAGAAAACCTCAAAAAAAGACAAAAACACTGTTATATTACCTGCAGACAAAGGTCGGCTCACCGTCATCCTGAACAGAAGGGACTACCTCGAGAAAGCCAATGCACTACTCGCAGACACCAACACCTACCAACAGGTGGTGCTAGACCCAACCCCACAACTAGGAAACAAAATTACATATCTCCTAAAGAAATTACACAGTTCCGGACAATTAAACAAGACAGAATTCAAGAAAATGCAACCAGATGGGACCAACACCCCACGATTCTACGGACTATCAAAGATCCATAAACCAGGAGCCCCCCTCAGACCCATAGTCTCACTACCCGGAACACCAACTTACAGACTGGCCAAAGAACTACATGCAAGACTGAAATACCTAGTAGAAGAGTCACAGCACTCCATCCACTCCACCCAGGAATTCCTAAAAATCATCAAAAACACCAAAATAGAGGAAGACGAAACAATGATCTCATTCGACGTAACAGTACTGTTCACCTCCATCAACATCGACCT
>NC_057712.1:62370069-62404781 GCF_004010195.1 Chiloscyllium plagiosum | reverse complement strand
ATACACAAACACCAGCTAGCCACAAAAAGACACGACCCTCTCTCCCTCGTAGCCCTATATACGGATGAAAAAAACCATTTCGACTGGGACAACACATCTATCCTGGGACAGGCTAAGCAAAGACATGCTAGAGAATTCCTAGAGGCTTGGCACTCCAACCACAAGGCCATAAACAAACGCATAGATCTAGATACCATCTATTAACCCCTCAGAAAACGAACAGGAAATGACATCACCACAAACCCCAGGAACCCCATCCAGGTCAAACCTATAAATAGAAAGCAGGAGACAACAGCTTCGCTTCACTTGGAGGTTGCCACTGATGTTACCTAGCCAGGTAATGAAACGTCTGGATATCAAACCTACAGCTCAGTGAGCAAACCCACACCCGAAACTCATATACTCGATTACCTGGCCTGCACAGTCTTCTGTGGCAACAAATTCCAAAGATTCAACACTCTCTGGCTGAAAAGGTTTCTCCTTATCTCCATTCTAAAAGGTCTTTCATTTACTGTAAGGCTGTGCCCTCAGGTATTAGTCTCTGAACAATGGAAACATTTTTCTCTATTTTGAATTAACTAGGCCTTATCCTAAAACTATGATTACGCTTCACATATACAGGGCACTGGTGAGACTGTATCTGGAGTACTGTGTACAGTACTGATCCTCCACACTATGTAAGAATATACAAAATAGAAGTAGGACATATCACCCTTAAAGACTGTGTTCCACAATTCAGCAAGATTAATACTGACTTGGTTGTCTTCACTTCCTGCTCTCCTCTCATACCTCTTGATTCAATGACCCAATTTTCACTGCCCTTAGGGATTAGTTCCAAGTATGAATGTACCTCATAACCAATTTATCCTCCTATTCATCTTAAATTGGAAATCCTTTACTTTGAAACTGCCTCACAATTCATCTTCAAAGGTGTACATCCTCTCAGTATATATCCTGTAAAGTCCCACTACATAGTTATTTGTTCACTCCAATATCTCTCATTCTTTTACTCTCCACAGTCTGCTTGAACTTTCCCCATTAGCCAACCCATTCACACAATCAGCCGAGTGAACCTTCTCTGATCTGCTTCCAACTCAAGAAACTCCTTTCTCCTTCAGTTCTCTGCCCAAAGGCAGGGCCAACTTAAAACTGCAATATCTCCCAAGTGTTCATTTAGCAAAGTGCTTTTTTACTTGTGTGTTGTAACCCTCGAG
The DNA here is from genome assembly GCF_004010195.1 of Chiloscyllium plagiosum. NCBI lineage: Eukaryota > Metazoa > Chordata > Chondrichthyes > Orectolobiformes > Hemiscylliidae > Chiloscyllium > Chiloscyllium plagiosum. The sequence goes on along the minus strand of NC_057712.1, from coordinate 62,403,567 downwards.
GTATGGATTGTGATAGTAGAGTCTCCAACCTGTTTGCTTCACTTGGCTGATCAGGAATTTGCCTGCATTTCTAAGCTGCCATATGTTTCTGTTGGAAAGTTTACCGGTTCATATCTAACAGATTTGCCCAAATTGTTATTTTAGTCATTCGTGGGATGTGGCCTTCACTGTCAGACCAACATTTATTGCCCCATTCAGAGGTGTCCTGAAGAAAGTGAAAATGAGCTGCTGTCGTACACGGCAGTCTATCTGTCGGCAGACCCGCAATGCCATTAGGGAGGAACTTGCAGGATTTCGACCTAGCACCATTGAAGGAACAGCAATATACTTCTAAGTCAGGATAGTGAATGGCTTGGAGGAAAACTTGCAGGTGGTGGTGATCCCATGTATCTGCTGTCCTTGTTCTTGATAGCAGTGAATGTGGGTTTGGAAGATGCAGTCTGAATCAATTTCTGTAGTGCATCTTGTAGATGGCACATGTTTCTGCTTGTAAATCAGTGGTGGTGGAAATTCATGGTTAAGGGTGGATGTGGTGCTAATCAATAGGCTACCTTTTCCTAAATGGTCTTCATTGAGTGTTGTTGGAGTTGCATGTAGGGGATATTCTAACACTCCTGTGCTTTGGAGTTGGTAGGTTTTGGGAGTTGGAAGTGAGTTCCCTTCAGCAGATTTCCTAGCCTGCTCTTGTAGCCGCTGTATTTATATGACTAGTCCAGTTCAATCTCCGGTCAATAGTAAACCCCCAGAATGTTGTTTGCTGAAGGAATTCATAATGCCATTGAATTTCATAGGACAATGGTTAAATTATCTGTCTGTTGGTGCCTGGCCTTTGTTGGTTTGAATGTTACTTGCCATTTGTTACTCCAAGCCTGAATATTAAAAAGTGAATGCACTGCAGACGCTGTAAATCAGAAACAAAAACATTAAATTGCTATAAGACTGAATATTATGCACGTTTTGCGGCATTTGAACATAGACTGCTTCAGTACCTGAATAGTGATTAATAATGCTGAAGCAGCTGTCCGATCATCAGAAGTAAAAATATAGCTCAAGCTCAAGCAAATTGGTTTATTTCCTCTCTTCAGTTATTTTAAGCTGTGGCTTCTAACCAGCAAGTCAGACTTTACAAGTATCTGGAGAAGGAAGAGAGCAAGCCGTCCTGACCGGCCAAAAGGATCATCTCAGAAATCCCTGTGGTCAGAAGCCATAAGTTTTCTAAATGGCTTGCTGTTACTTTTTTCAGTATTATTTAAATATCACAATTTGTTAGCATCTTCATATTTTCCTATTCATATCTCAGCGTCCAAATAATACTTGTACATTGTGGATAACAGCAGTTGTCAACTACTTTTCTAGAGTTCCACTTTCTCCTTTCAGAATCTTCCTAATCCCTTTTGTTTTCTAGCCATCTTTCAAATCATTGTTCTACATGGCTCTTGACTCTTATGAACCTTGCTAAGTAAGTCTTTTCAAGTTTAGCACCGAAATTACAGGCAAACCTGTGTTTTATCTTGACTTTTACCCTTCCTTCACTTTGAGATTGCATTCGTTTATATTAAACTGATTAATAATTAATTTAGACTCCAAAATTAATGGTTCAGGATAGTTTATTTCAGTTACTTGTTATTCAGATGCCTTCATTGCTGTTCAAGGTATCATGACACCTTGATCTTATTGATGATCAATGAGAAATTGGTCTTATAATTTACTTAACACAATGAATAAAACTCATCGAAATATTTGGAATTGTCTTTTTTAAGCCTTTCTTGAACGTGTCAAATTTTTACTTTTACCCATTAGTAAACTGGTCAGTTATTTCATTTAAAAGAAAAAACTGTTTTTGTGAAATCTGATGGGCCAGTTTAGTCTAATAACTAATAAACTCAAAGGGGTGAAGTCACAGCAATGACGGTTGGCACATTTGAACAGCATGCATTCAGCGGGGGGGAAAATTATTGTTGTCAATATTCAAACTCTGATTTCTTTTTTTCTGTTCATAGAAACCAAAAAAACCACTGTTATCAACAAAAGTCCAAGGTAAGCTTTATTCATCGTCCATTGAAATGAAATATTGCACAGTTGTAACCAGTGACTGATGGGGTGTTTCGCACATTGTGCATGCTAACTTGATTCCATTTTAGATTAATTAGCAAATGATGGGCATCTTGACAGAAGGAGCAAAAGAACTACTGCTTCAGTAAGATTTAAGAAGGAAATGTTTTTTCAGCAAAGCTCTCGGCCAATGAAGTACTTGTTACTGCTCATATGGTAACAAAGCAGCCACTACTGGGACTTTCAAGCAACGATGAATAAATATCCAGATCATCTGGTTGACATCATCTGGAAAACCTATTCTGTCTCTAAGATGAAAGCTGCTATTAATCCAGTCTTTGCTGATAGCGTTGTAGTTTCAATTAACAGTCATTATTAGAGCTTTGTTGAGAGAAGGAGCACATTATATGAAAGAAATCCATTAAACAAATGTAGCTTGATGTTCATATTGCCATTATTTTGACTTCACTAGTAAGCTCCTCCCAGTCATTCACCACACTTCAAGGTGACTTTGAAGGCATCTTTCAAGTGTTGTCTTTGCCAGTCACTGGAATATGGACCATTTGAAAGTTGAGAGAACAGATTCTGATTGGAGGCACACTGTTTCTGGCTGGCTGAAAAATGTCCAATTCAGTTGATTTTGCAGGAGTTTTGCCTGAAAGCTTATAGAGTTGGCTTCAAGAAGGAAGCTAGCATTTATTCAGTGGTTCCCTCATTGAAACCAGATTATCTGGCAAAGGGATTGTGTGGTTGGAATTTTACTCTTATCAGGGACACAAGTGAGTTACAGTCTGGGTCTCAGACAGTGCAGGAGGGTGGTGATAACAAGCCTGTCTAAATGTTTTAATTAACCTATTCAGGCATGTTATGGCACATGTTTTGGGCAGGTGAGATTTGAACTAGATCTTCTGACCACAGGTAGGGACACTACTACTGCATCATAATAGACTTACAACATCTCTGTGCAGTGGGAGCTGTGAGCTGGTGTGGCTGATCTCATGCTGGATGATCTCACTAATGGTGGACTTTTGAGAAAGGTGCCTGGAAATAGAGTCATAGAGATGTACAGCATGGAAACAGACCCTTCGGTCCAACCCGTCCATGCCGACCAGATATCCCAACCCAATCTAGTCCCTGCTGCCAGCACCTGTCCCATATCCCTCCAAACCCTTCCTATTCATATACCCACCCAAATGCCTTTTAAATGTTGCAATTGTACCAGCCTCCACCACATCGTCTGGCAGCTCATTCCATACATGTACCACCCTCTGTGTGAAAAAGTTGCCCCTTAGGTCTCTTTTATATCTTTCCCCTCTCACCCTAAACCTATGCCCTCTAGTTCTGGACTCCCCCACCCCAGGGAAAAGACTTTGTCTATTTATCCTATCCATGCCCCTCATAATTTTGTAAATCTCTATAAAGTCACCCCTCAGCCTCTGACGCTCCAGGGGAAACAGCCCCAGCCTGCCCCAAGTCTCTGCTTCAACATTCGTAGGAATTAGAATCATTGGCTGACCAGGTCTTAGTTGATAAGAAGCTTTATTTTGTAATGTTTGGGGACAGGCTGAGTTTCTTAAATGAAGAGTTGAAGAGATCAGTTGAGGCTAGTGCAGAGCGAACCATAATCTTCTGCATGATGTAGATCATGTTTGTCTATGGTGGTGGGTTTAGTTTTGGGGCAAAGCTGATTGAGTTTCGCGTTTTCCATCTCAATGACTTCATGACTTAAATATTTGAGAAGGTGAATAATTGCTGTCAACTAGATTATAAATGGTGCAGGGAATAGTACATAACTTTCGTGACACCAGTCTGAATTTTAAAGGCATCCCTTTCAGTTCACTGACTTGACAGTTGCAGTCATATTTCATGAAGCAGTTGTAAAGTCGGGGTTAAAATACTTTCACTATCTAATTATCGAGAGTATTGTCCACAGAACCTTGCAATTTATTAAATCAAATATGTCGTTCAGTTTTCTGAATACAGTGCAGAATTCCTGGTGGTGTTCCTGTCGTTTTTCTTGAATTGTTCTAGCAACAACGATCCTATTCGAAGTTCCCCTCTGGAAGATTTCAAGCCACACTTGGCCTCTGGCAGGAGGTCCTCAGCATTGAGAACTTGACAATACAGGAGAACATATTTCATGGTTTACAAATAGTGGAAATACCTTAGACATTTTCATAGCTTGATTTATCTTTCTTGAAGACAACAAATTGCCTCATTTCCAAAGTTGAAAGAAGTAAAGAGAATTATTTTCTTTCCTAAATCTGCAGAATGAGTACATATCTTGATATGAAGAAGGCTCACCGGTTTTGAAGATCTCAGCTGTGATTCTTTGAGCCATAGGTTTAATTGTTGTTCATCCATTTGATTTCTTGTTGCAGCTCAATTATTTTTGGTGGTTCATCCATGAATTTACTAGGTAATAGTCTGCAGAGTAACAACTGTGACTGCGGATTCTCAGTTGTTTGAAGTTTTTTTTTTCTAGTGTCAACAAATGGCATTATTATTCTTAAAATGTGAGACCCTCCCCCACTTCCTGTAACTCGAGAATTCTTATCCATTTGACCTTGGTTCTGTAGGTGACCCAGGTGTGGTTTGAAAATGCTTCCTTTTTTGCAAAGTTAGCCGTATAGCTGGTTTTCTCTGGCTTCCTCTTCTCATCTTTAATCTTTTGTCTTTGTTGCCTTTGTCTCAAAACTAAACTCTCCACTTTCGACATACATGATCTAAATCATGCAGAAGATGATTGTTCACTCAGCACTATGATCTGTTGAATTCTTCACACAAGAAATTTAATTGTCCTCGAACATTACCCATGCTGAAGGGTGGCACGATGGCTCAGAGGTTAACACCACTGCCTCACAGTGCCAGGGATCTGGGTTCGATTCTCACCTTGAGTGTCTGTCTGTGCAGTTTACACATTCTCCCCGTCTCTGCGTAGATATCCTCCGGGTGCTCTGGTTTCCTCCCACAATCCAAAGATGTACAGGTGAATTGGCGATGCTAAATTGCCCATAGTGTTAGGTGCATTAGTCAAGGGTAAATATGGGTCTGGATGGGTTACTCTTCAGAGGGTCGGTATGGAATTGTTGGGCCGAAGGGCCTGTTTCCACACTGGAGGGAATCTAATCTAATCTAATAGTAACCAAGACCTGTTCAATCAATGGTTGCAATTCCAATCTTGCCTGTGATCTTTTCATTTTATCTTTGGGAATCCACTTTGAGTTGTGGTGATGTTGCTTCTTGATGGCCAATTTTGTATTAATCTGCCAGGTAGTGAAAAGCTGCTTGTTTTTCATGGAGGACTTTGAATGATTCTGCATCATTTTTGTTCAGCCAGTTCTGGTGTTGAAGATGTTTGAACCCAGCGGTCAGGACATGACTTCCTACTACAGCACACTGTACTTGATGGTATTGTTTTGAAAAGTGAGATGATTTTCAAGACTGGTTGCAATAATATTTCTTTTTGGCTAAGGAGATATGCAGTAATTCTTCTGCTATCCTTGAATTGACCACCAAGGCTAAGTTAAACCTGTTGGACTATAACCTGGTGTTGTGTGATTTTTAACGAAGGCTAAATGCAGCAGTCTTTATGGATCACTATGCTGTGCGTTGAATTTGGGGTTTAACTTCGAAAACAAAACAGGAAAATAGTGTTATCATCTTTCACGTGTCCCCTGTCATGAGTGGGTGTACTTTTGAATGTTGTTTTCTTCAGCGTGGTTCTTTTGATAACGCGAATAAGACAGTACAGGTAATGGTCTTGAGCAACTGTGATGTGATTTGACAGAGTGTGATTGTGATAGCCCTGTGTTTTCCTCTTCCTATCCTGCTGTCTTTGGATAGATTGATGATTTGAGTCAATTCCAAAAACCAGGCTGTTGGGTTCATAGAATTACCAGTTGTGCATATGGTTAGTTTAAGTCAAAGGAAGTACATCTTTATTTCATAATGCCAGAATGTTCTACTGGAAAAAAAAAGTTCTTTTTCCAACAGTATCTGAACTTTGGTATATTCAACATGTCGGGTATCTTACCTGTTATTTAAACATATGGCTAAATTGCACAATACAGTTTTATAATTTGCAATTTGAAAATAGAAGTTAGACATTTATTCCTAAATGTCATTTCAGGGGAGGTTCTCATTATCCATCTGTTAAAGTGTGATTCATAATTTGACATTGCTGTTTTAATGAGCCACATTTAGAGGTTTACATGTGGGAAGCAATGTCAGCCGTCTAACGAATTACTTACTTAATTTGACAGTTAGTGTTTTGAAATGTGAGCATTAAAGAAATTTTAATTTACAAAGGTAACTGGAATCATTAATTTTGACCATTCCTGGCTTGCATACAAGGATAATCTTAACTCTGCAAGCCGGTCTCTTTTTAGATCCTGTTTCCAATTTACTTACAAAGGACTGATCAGTAACATAGGAGATCGTACATAGGTTAGAATTAAACTTTTGAATTAACTTCGAAAAGATCATCTTAATTCAAAAAAATCTTCAAATCCAACCAAAAGTGGTTGAACAAATTGTGTGTAGTGATTGGAAAGATGGACTATGTTTTGATGCTAAGTATGAGATGAGTTTAATGAAAATGCAGTTTGCGTAATATTACAGATTTTATAGTTTGTAAAATTCTTCTGTTTTACTGTTTGAAATTCAGTGAAATAAATAGTCATTGTTCGTAACTCTCTTCAGTTGCTTTTTTTAATAAATCCTGCCCCTTCTTTCCCATTGGCCCATTTATGTATGTAGATAAAACACAGGAAGTTACTACTTAACTGCTTACAGATCATAATGCTTTTTTCTTCTGAAAAGAAAACACATAATTAAATAGCTTTCAATTACTGATGGAAGGAGTTTTTGATGCCTGAAAAAAGGGTAAAACAACTTAGATGAAATGTTGCATCTTTCAGCCTCAAAACCTGAACCACCATCTGCTGAGAAGAAGCTTGAACTTAAAAAAGTCCTTCCAGACAAAACTGACTCTGTTTCTTCAAGGAGTGAAGAAAAAGGTGACATTTGGATTCCTATTATGAAAACTTGTGTACATCTTTTAAATTCAAATTGAATATTTAATTGCATTTATGTAAACTGTAGTGTAATTAAGAATAAGTGAAATTGCCTGCTCTATCTTTTTAGAGTTTAGTTTTTTTTAAGCAACAGATCTAGCCTTCCTTGATATTCTGAACTGAGTATAAAAATTTGAATTTGAATTGCTGTGATCGTAGAATCCCTAACATGAAGAAAGAGGCCATTCAGTCCAACGAGTGTGTCCTAATCCTCTGAAGAGCATCTGATCCAAACCCAGCCCCCTACCTTACCATATCCAATCATTTTGTCTGCATATTCCTGGACACTATGAACAATTTAGCTTGGCCAATCCAACTAATCTGCATCCTGACTGAGAGGGGGATCCAGAGCACCTGGCAGAAACCCACGCAGACATGGGGAGAATGTGCGACTGCACACATTGTCCCTGGTGCTGCAAGGCGGTAATGCTAACCACTGAGCCGCCCATTCATTTTGTTGGGCCTTTCCAATAGTGCAGTAGAATTTGACTTTGTGAAATAAATGTTGATTTGTTATATTCATCTCAAAGATTTCATTGTAATTTCTTTTAGAAGATCAAATTGCGCCATGTTAAATTTTGTCTTCAGTGCTGTAGAGTGAGATTCAGCTCCTTTTGCCTTAAGAAAAAAGGCAGCTCCTGCTATGAACTGGTCTTGATTTTGTTTGCCATGATCTAATCATGCATTAGTTTCCCAACAGACATTTTTATTCACATGCTTATATGTGGACATCAATTTATTCTCTTCCCAGATCTACCTCACCAGAAACAAATTCTGTTTTAGTTGGTTTGAAAGGAAATTGAAATTGAAGTTGCTGTTGTGTATTAAGTAAACATTCCCATGGTTTCGACTAAATCGAAACTAATATGCACTCAAATAAAGTTTGTATTTAATTAGGATTTAGTTCTCGAGAACAAAGAAGGAATGAATCTGGGAAAGATTATATAGTCCATCTCCTCTACTCTCCCTTATATTTCTGTGTTCTCACGTTATTTTGCATAAATAATGAGACAAATTTTACCTGACCATATTGTATTTTTCTCAGCTTGATAGTGTTGACTCTTTCTAGCGGGTGCCAAAACATTTGATTAAATAACCTCATTAATTTCAGAACTGTAATAATTTGTTGGGGGGAGGGGCACATGGGGTGATGAAGATTGACAAATATTCCTCAATTTATTTTTTTTTTCTGAATGGCAACATATATATACCATAATTATACAGCAATGGAGCTAATGGCTCAGGAAATGATATGTCATTGAAAGATGTTTGCAGCCTGAACAATGCAGATTTAAAACATGACTGGTGAAACTACAGTCAATGGGTGGAAATGAATTTTTTTGCAAGTCCGGCTTGTATATTTTGCTTTGGTCAGCCATGATTTGTCCAAACTAATGTGTGACATGGAAAATTACGCAGAATAAGAAGTTTGTGGTAAGCCTACAGAAGGCAAGAAAATAATGTTGCTGTCACAATTATGCATTCTGCCATAAATCGGGTCAGGAAGTGGTTTGGCAGTGTTATGATGAAGGGTTTTTTTAAACAAATAGGTCAGAGCTTGAATGTCAACTTTGAATGTTCTTGAGAAACTGAGCTAGTTTCTACTTTTTTTTTCTAAATTAGGATATAATATTTAAAAAATGAACATTAATGCCTCTTTGTCACATTCTGCATTTGAATCATATTTCAGTAATAATTCCACGTTTTGAATCTCACTTTTGTGCTTTGCCTAACAATTAAGTGAGGCTATTATGATATTTGAATAGTTTTTTTTCTGATTAGTTTCACTGTATTTAAATTACTCAGTACTTAAGAGCAGGTGTTGATCTTTTATCCCTTTAAATTTACGCCAACCTTTTGAGATCATGAATATACTTATTAATTTTATTTTCAAATGCAAGTGTGTAGCCACATACAAATTTACTAATTGCCATAGTTGAATGGTTATCTCACAGCGACCAGTCATAATACAGAAGGGAGAGGGAGGGTTTGGTGACGTGGTGTAATGAGGCCCACATTTTTTTCTCACTATCAGGAAAACAAAAGAACTGATCACTGACTTTAGCAAGGAAGGAGGAGAACATGCTCCCATCGACACCAACAGAACTAAGATAGAGAGAGTGGACAGTGCCAGGTTCCTCAGAGTGACGATAATGGACAGCCTGTCCTGGTTTTTCCATATAGTTGCGACAGTCCCAGTGCATCCTTCAGGAACCCTTAGCATTCCAGAGGATTTGAAATCTGACAATATGGCACTTTTTTTTTTACAAAGAGAAGACAATAAACAAGTAACTATCGATCATTAACTTAACGTGTGTTGTTGGGTAATTGTTAGCATCTGTTATGAAGAATGTAATAGCAGAGCATTTAGAAATAAATGAGTAAGAAGAGTCAGCATGGCCTCATGAATGGAAATAATGCCCAACAAATGTACTATAGTTCTTCGAGAGGTTACAGTAGGATAGAAAAAAGCTATTTTGATTTTCAGATAAGTTTGATACCACCCGTTAACAAGATTAGAGACCATGTTATTAGAGTTAGTACTTTAAAGATAACTTAGAGGATTGGGTAACCAGTAGAAGATAGAGTTGGGAGAAGGCAATCGGAGAATTAGGGCATTTTCAGGATGGCAGCCTGTAACTAGTGCTGTGCCACAGAGATCAGTGCTGAGGCCCCAATTGGTTATAATTGATATTACTGGCTTGGAACAGGAGTGAATGTAGACAATAGGTACAGGAGTAGGCCATTCTGCCCTTCGAACCAGCACCACTATTCATTATGATCATGGCTGATCATCCTCAATCAGTATCCTGTTCCTGTCCTATTCCCATAACCTTTGATTCCACTATTCATAAGAGCTCTATCCAACTCTTTCTTGAAAGTATCCAGAGACTTGATCTCCACAGCCTTCTGGGGCAGAGCATTCCACACACCCACCACTCTCTGGGTGAAGAAGTTTCTCCTCAACTCTGTTCTAAATGGCCTACCCATTATTTTTAAACTGTGTCCTCTGGTTCGGGACTCACCCATCCGCGGAAACATGCTTCCTGCCTCCAGAGTGTCCAATCCTTTAATAATCTTATACGTCTCAATCAGATCCCCTCTCAGCCTTCTAAACTCTAGGGTATACAAGCCCAGTCGCTCCAATCTTTCAACGTACGATAGTCCCGCCATTCCGGGAATTGTCCTCGTGAACCTACGCTGCATTCCCTCAATAGCCAGAATGTTTTTCCTCAAATTTGGAGTCCAAAACTGCACACAATATTCCAGATGCAGTCTCACCAGGGCCCTGTACAGTTGCAGAAGAACCTCTTTGCTTCTATACTCAATTCCTCTTGTTATGAAGGCCAGCATGCTATTAGCTTTCTTCACTGCCTGCTGTACCTGCATGCTTGCTTTCATTGACTGATGTACAGGAACACCTAGATCTCACTATTAATACCATCTTCTATATCATTAATATATATTGTAAAAAGCTGCGGTCCCAGCACTGATCCCTGCAATACCCCACTGGTCACCGCCTGCCATTCCGAAAGGGAGCCGTTTATCACTACTCTTTTGTTTCCTGTCAGCCAACCAATTTTCAATCGAAGTCAGTATTTTGCCCCCAATACCACGCGCCCTAATTTTGTTCACTGGCCTCCTTTGTGGGACTTTATCAAAGGCTTTCTGAAAGTCCAGGTACACTACATCCACTGGAACTCCCTTGTCCATCTTCAGAGTTAGATCCTCAAAAAATTCCAGAAGATTAGTCAAGCATGATTTCTCCTTCATAAATCCATGCTGATTCTGACCTATCCTGTTACTGCTATCCAGATGTGTTGTAATTTCATCCTTTATAATTGACTCCAGCATCTTTCCCACCACTGAGGTCAGACGAGCTGGTCTATAATTCCCTGCTTTCTCTCTCTCTCTCCCTCCTTTCTTAAAAAGTGGGACAACTTTAGCCACCCTCCAATCTGCAGGAACTGATCCTGAATCTATAGAACATTGGAAAATGATCACCAATGCATCCATGATTTCTCGAGCCACCTCCTTCAGTATCCTGGGATGTAGACCATCAGGCCCTGGGGACTTATCAGCCTTCAGACCTAACAGTCTCTCCAACACCATTTCCTGGCAAATATAAATTCCCGTCAGTTCAGGTCCTTCAGCCACTATTATCTCTGGGAGATTGCTTGTGTCTTCCCCAGTGAACACAGATCTGAAGTACTAATTCAACTCTTCTGCCATTTGTTTGTTCCCCTTAATATATTCCCCTGTTTCTGTCTTCAAGGGCCCAATTTTAGTCTTAACCATTTTTTTCCCTTTCACCTACCTAAAAAAGCTTTTACTATCCTCCTTTATATTTTTGGCCAGTTTACCCATGTACCTCATTTTTTCTCTCTCTATTTCCTTCTTAGTTATCCTCTGTTGTTCTTTGAAAGCTTCCCAGTTCTCCATTTTCCCACTCATCTTTGCTATGTTATACTTTTTCTCTTTTGATTTTTTTATGTTTCTTAACTTCCCTCATCAGCCACGGCCAGCCCTGCCTCCTCTTAGGATCATTCTTCCTTTTTGGAATGAACTGATCCTGCATCTTCTGCATTATACCCAGAAATACCTGCCATTGTTTCTCCACTGCCATCCCTGCTGGGGTATTGCACCATTGAACTTTGGCCAGCTCCTCCCTCATTGCTTCATAGTTCCCTTTATTCAACTGAAATATTGTCACTTCCGATTGTACCCTCTTCCTTTCAAACTGCAGATTAAAGCTTATTGTATTATGGTCACTACTTCCTTATGGCTCCTTCACTTCGAGGTCCCTGATCAAATCGGTTCATTGCACAACACCAGATCCAGAATTGCCTTCTCCCTGTACTTTTACTAAGTTTAACGGTAACACCACAAAAGTGGGAAGGCAAGTGATGAGGATGACCTGTAGAGTCTGCTGAGGGATACAGACCCATTAGGCATGTGAATAAAGACTTTGCTGATGGAAAATAATGTGGCAAAATATGAGGTCATGCAATTTGGCATGAAGAATAGAACAGCTCAATATTGTTTAAATGGAGGAAGACTGTAGAAAGTTAGAGGAATTTAGGTGCCCTTATCCATGAATTGCAAAAAGCTAGCATCTAAGTTTCATGGGTCATAAGGAAGGCAAATGCAATGTTGGCTTTTTTCAAGAAATAGTGTATAATAATAATGAAGTCAGGCAAAAATAAATTCAAGCACTTGTCAGATCACATTCGGAATACTTTGAACAGTTTTGGACCCCCTATCTAAGAAAAGGAAGATACGCTGGTGTTGGAAGCAGTCCAGAGAAGGTTCATGATACTGATACGAAGTACGGAGTGACTGTTATTAGGAGGCTTGAGTAAGGTGGGCCAGTACTCACTCGAATATAGATGATTGAGAGGAGATCTTATTGAAACATAGGATTCTTGGAGGACTTGACAGGGTAGATATGGAAAGATTTCCTTTTGTGGGAGAGTCTAGGACCAGAGAGCATAAAACAGAATATAAGTCACCTATTAAGACGTACGTGAGGAGGAATTTCTTATGTGGGGGTAGTGAAACTGTTTAATTCTTTACCACAGAGGATACTGTTGAGACTGTATCATTAAGTATACTCAAGACTGAATCATCTGTCTATCTCAATCAGTAGAGGAATCGGGACTTACAGCGAAAAGGCAGGAAAGTGGAGTAGAGAGTTATCAGATCAGCCGTGCTCTAATCAAATGATGAAGTCGACCGTGGGCTGAATGGCCTACTTCTGCTCCTTATAGTGTCAAAGACAAACAACAAAAATCATTTTCCAAAGACGTGAAGGCAAAACTGGAGTTTCTACATGACCGGAGCAAACAGTAATTCTGTGCTGGTTTTCGACTGTCATATTGATTGCAGACGGTCTCCATCAATGTGTGACATTTTGGTTTTGCAAATGCTTAAGGATTCATTATTAGTCTGTGTATTGAGTTCACATTTCATGCTTTGCTAAACATTGGACGGGAGGAGTAAATGTTAAACTTTACACCTCTCTTACTTGAGGGTCAGAATAAACTTGTTAAAATTGCAATGCCTTCAGATAACCCTAGAATGGTCTGAACTGTGGAAGAGTACTTAGGGTTATTTGCTTAATCCAGTGTCCAGGAATGATTATATTTCATTATACCTTATCATAATTTGCAGTTTTTCTCCTGGGATTTATTGGTACCTTTAATTTTATCCTGATGCTGACTTGTTCTCTCTCATCTTCTGAAATCTTGGTCCCTTTATTTTCTCTCACCAGGGCTGATCTCCCAACCAGGCCCATGTCTTTAGTTCCTCAAGTCCAAGGATGCAGACTTGAGCAAATTCATTGCCTCAGATCTGGCTAGAGTATCAAATGTTATCTTCAAAAATCACCCTGGAGGGCAAGAGGAAAACTCCCGTCTATTTTTCTGTTATTAAATCTTTATTAATCATAGTTTCTTTATCCTTTTTCTCTCCATTATCAGTTTCAATGAAATAATCATGGACAAGCTTCAGGAGGATTGAGACCATTGTATGACTTCCAATTCTACTGCTTCTTGCCCACCTAGCCAAATGTTCCCCAATCATTTTATGTCTTAGAAATGAACCTGCTTTTCTTACTTCTCTCTCTTCGCCTGCTTCATTCTCCGCAAAGCCTCAGCTAATCTTGCACTTGAGACTAAGTTGTTTTTGCTTCAAAAAGAAGCTAAAATTGTGAATGTTTTCCCCCCCCCCTCCATTATTGTCCATCTCTTATTCAATGTCATACTTACCACTTCCTGTTTAAAAACAGCATTTTCTATCCCCTACAATCAATGCCCCTTTCAAAACTTTTTTGAGTTTAAAAATCACACAACACCAGGTTATAGTCCAACAGGTTTAATTGGAAGCACTAGCTTTTGGAGCACCGCTCCTTCATTAGGTGGTTTTTCTGAGTTGCATGTGTGGGTCCATATATATCTCAATGTAAGTTTGGATGTTTATGGTCAGGTCTCTGCCCTAATGTAGCAAATAAGTGGTCCTAACAAAAGCACAGCAATCTTTCTGCACCTTCAAAACAATTGATTGCACAACTATCTTCCAGTGTTTATCCTCTGTTATCCAGGTTTATCACAATCTTGGGGTCTGTTAATTAAATATATTATTTCAACCTTTTGTTCTAATGCAACTCAAAACTGAAACATTTTCTTGAAGAGGTAGTTTTGATATCTGCTCACTTTATATTGGCTGCATTTTGCATGACTTCAGACTATCAAGAGAATTTAAAATAAATGATCAACTGGTGTCTCCTCTTTGTCATTGACTTGATCCTTCCTTGAAACTCTTGATTTTAAATTTGTCTGTAGAGAAACAAAGGATAAAAACATTCACGAAGTTCCCCAAGTCTAGAATATAGACCAAACAAGTTGGGATACAGATGACTAACCAGGTTCTAAATACATCTTTTTTGAAAAAAAATTATTATGACACTTAATTGAGTTAATCCCATTATCATGCTTCTCTCATCGTCATAAATGTTTGGAGAATATGTCTCCGGTTTCTCTCAAAATTTGAAAGGATATTTATTCCATTTGAAGAAATTATGCAATCTAAGGACATAGTCCTCACACCTGATACCAATGACTAAGTACATCTGTCTGTTAAAGGAAATCTAGTGAGTTTATATATTGCAGTGCTAATGATTTGATCCATACAGAAGGTGTTCATGGAACTACAATATTACGAAAATATCTTCAAACAATTTAGCAGCACACCTTATTTGGTAACACTGTGTTATGAGTTACCAGTTTCATTTTAAGCAATTAGTTTTCAGCATGACAATGAACTAACTCAGCATAAGGCAGAAAAATAAAACTTACTTTTTCTTTGTGTCATTTGAGTTTAAGGCTCATTAATAGATGTTATTGCCAATTACTAGTTTTTTTTCCTGTTATATTTGTTGTAAATTGGATTAGTTTTCTCACCACATAGTGGCTGGAATAAATTGGACTGATTTGATAAAGCACAGGTTTCATGCATGAGTAAGATGATGAGTTGAAAATGTGAAGCCAAATGAAACTGGTAACTCATAATACACAGTGGCAACCTCATGGCTGAACTGTTTCACTATGGAAGAGTAATTGTGCAAGAATATTAAAACTAATGTGGAATCAGCTGTGACATGTAAAAATGTGGCATGGTATTCAAGCAGTCAGATTTGATTTTGTTGCTCATCAGTCCTCGCTTGACCTGTATTTGATATTTTCCTCATCACTGCAGTTCAGTCCTGTTTGTCAGCTTTGCAGTTTGTACTTCACAATCCAGGTACAGATCTTGATTGTTCTCGGAGTTGTTCTTTGCATGAAGAATAAGATCCTTATTCTGGTCTGCATTCAAGGGCTTAAAAAGTTGTAAAGAAGACCTTGTATCAACTGAGTATTATAATTCCAGAAGTTCTCAATAATAATACAATAATATTGACTTCCTCCACCACCAACACAATGGCAGCAATATGCACCATCTACAAGATGTACTCCAGCAACTTACCAAGCAGCCCTGGACAGCACCTTCAACACCCATGATCTCTGCTACCTAGAACAACAAGGGCACCAGATAAATGAGAACGCCATCACTGCAAGTTCCCTTCCAGCCCCCAATACCATACTGATTTGGAAGAGATGTACCATTGAAAGCCTACTGTCCAGATGCAAAACGGCCTGATATGGCAACTGCTCTGCCCAGGACCATAAGAAACTACAGAAGGTTGTGCGCACAGTCTAGACCATGACAGAAGTAACCTTCCATGCTGTGTGATTGTGCTGAGATCATGCTGTGTACCTACACTTTTAAAGAACAGTTTACACTTGGGAACCTGAAAAAAGGTTTATTGGACTTGAAATGTTAATGTGGTTACCCTCCACAGATGTTGTCAGACCTTCTGAACTTGACACACATTGGTTTTTTTAATTCCATTTACATGGCTTGCTGTCATCGAAAGGTTGCCAACATCATCAAAGATCCATCACACCCCGGCAATGATCTCCTACAACCTCTTCCGTCAGGGAGAAGATACAGAATCCTGAACATGTACCTGCAGATTCAAGAACAGTTTTTTCTGGCTGTCCTTAGACTGATGAATGGACTGTATAGCATCAAATAACACTGATTTTGCTAACATTGATCTCACCATCACACATCCTGTGCAATGTAATCTGTATGCCTCTGCCTAAATCCTTTTGATCTATACATACTTGCTTCCTACCATCAATCTGTACTGCTCATTAAACAAAGCTTTTCACTGTATTTTGGTACATGTGACAGTAAATAAATCAATCAATTTCTTCGCTGTTACTGGGTCAAAATCGTGGAACTCCCTAGCACAGCACAGAGTGTGTGATATATATATAGCAAGGACTGCCGTGGCTGCAGAACACTGATCACAACCTACTCAAAGACAATTAGGAATAGACAGTAAATGTTGGCCTTCCAGTGACACGTTTCATGAACGAATGGAAAGCAATGCATTTTCTGAAGAGTCCACTGACTAATATGGTAATACAATGAGGCCACTCTTCACTCAAGCTGACTTCATTTTGTATATGCAAATGAACAAAAACAGTGAATTTCAATTTATTTCATTCATTTGCATTTTGTGGCGCATCAAATAACCGTGTGTGGCATATTTAACTTGTCTGGCACTAAAGAAGAGAATCTTAAATCCATCCTCATGTCTGACTTCAATCCCAAATCCCTCAGACTATCTATTACACTGTTCCCTTTCTGCTCTGGCCCTTTTGAGGAAGTAAGTCTTAGAATTCTGAATCTGACTTTAAAGTTATTTTACGCCATAGATCACAAATTTGTTTCAGCCCTAATAGTTGAAAATCTTGTAATTGGACAGCAAGATCATGCCGTGTGCCTACACTGTTAAAAGAACAGTTTACGCTTAGGATCCTGAAACAAGGTTTATTGGACTTGAAATGTTAATGTGGTTTCTCTCTACATATGTTGCCAGACTTTCTGAACTTTACCCACACCGGGTTTTTTTCTTTCAGCATCTGCAATTTTTTGCTTTTATTTTTGTGTGAATTACTTTCCTTGATTTGCTGAGGTGCAACAAAAGAGCATGTAGGAGGGCCGGGTGCAAAGAAATAACTCGTAAACCTCAATACTGACATCAGAGCCTTAAAATACTCCACTGTCAGAGCAATAGTTTCTGAAGTCTGTAACTGCCTCAGGATTTACCTTTAGGGGTGGATTCTGGATTAAAATGGGGAACTGGATGTTGGGGGGTGGGGAGCGGTGTACGTGCAGCACTGTATTTCATTATCAGAAGAGAGTATAATTCTCTTAGGCTGTCTATTTGCCAAAACCCAAACATATTGGAGCAGTTGGTAGTTAAACTTTAAGTCCAGCAGTACTGCAAGTGATGTCTAAAATATCTAAAACAGTTAGAATGCCTCCCAGTTTCATGCACAAGGCCTTTTATCATGCTTCAATGTTAATTTTGCCAAAAATCAGTTGAGGAAATATGCTTCAGAAAAACTTATAAACTGAATGTGTTGGCACCCACTTGTATGTCAAAGCTAGTTTCTTCCAAAGATTGAGCAGAACCTGGCTATTCTTCCCCTTGAGCCTGCTCTGCCTGAAGTGCCAGAACTATCCAGAATACACAAGGTACATCCTCACCAATGTTGTATATGCCTTCCTAGTTGCTTGCTTCGAAGAGGTTATAGATATTTTTTAATGATGTTTTTAAAAAGTGCACTGGCACACATTGGACTCAATGTTGATTCTGTTCTCTCTCTACAGATGCGGTCAGACTTGATGAGTTTCTCCAGTACCTTCTGTTCTAACTCCTTACATGTCAAAGTCTTCTTTCTTGGGCGGGGTAGTCCAAAACTAGAGGGCATAGGTTTAAGGTGAGAGGAGAAAGATTTAAAAGGGACCTGAGGGGAAAATGTTTCATGCCGAGGATGCTGCACATATGGGATGCAGTGTCAGAGGTAGTAGTGGTAGCAGGTACAATTATAACATTTTAAAAGGTATCTGGGTGAATATATGAATAGATAAGGTGTAGAGGGATATGGGCCAAATGCTGGCAAATGGGACGAGATCAGTTTAGGATATCTGGTCAGCTTGGACGAGTAGGACCAAAGGGTATGTTTCTGTGCTATATAACTCTGACTGTTGAGTCGTGAAATATTCATAAAGTGGTTCTTCTTTTATCTTGACATGTTAATTAACTTACATTATGATAAAGTCAGATGAAGTAAGGGTAAAAGAAATGCGATTTTCTAATATGGTTACCTATTATGCATTAATCCAACAATGTTCAGCAATGTTCTGACTGGATATCATTTGCCTAAAAATAATCATTCTGTGCTTTGTAGAGCAATAACACTTGAAAATGACGCTGTTTCCAGGAAAACAAAACATGCAACATTAACCTAGTCCTATCTACTCACTAGTTAGCAAATAAATAGGAACTTAAAAGCAGAAGTTGGCTGTTTGGGCCTTTGATACAGTTCCATCTTTTTGATCAGACTGTGTCTGATATTGCTGTGATCTCAAGTCCCCTTTCCTGTCTCCCCGTCATAAACTTTGACTCCCCTTTCTATCAAAACTCTTAACATTTCTTAATATGCAGTAAATGACTTAGCCTGGACTGCTTTCTGGGAAAGAGCTAAGAGAAAACCATTCACTTCATTCCAAAAATGTGTCTAGTCTTCCCCAGAAGAGGAAAGATCCTCCCATTAACCACCCTATCATATCCACTTGGAATCTTTCTTGTTTCATTCAGGTCATTTTGCATTCTTCTAAAGTCCAATGGAAATAGAGTTTGCTCAGCCTTTCTCTATCCCTTAGGCCTGTCACCCAGAAATTAGTCAAGTGAAACTTCTGTGAATGGCTTGTAACTCTTACTTGATAAAGGATATGGGGACCAAAACTGAACACCTCTGTTGATGTGGTTTAACCAGTGCCCTGTGTAGCTGCAGTAAAATTCCACTACTGTTGTATTCCATTGCCCCATAATAAACACAAATCTACTGTCTTCCTTATCACTTGCTGTACCTGCATGCTAATCTTTTGTGATTCATGTACTGGGATACCCAGATCACTGTATGCCATTGAGTTCTATAATCTCTCTCTATGCTGTGGTTCTGTTCGCGGTGCTGGAAGTTTTTGTTGCAAACGTTTCGTCCCCTGGCTAGGCGACATCATCAGTGCTTGGGAGCCTCCTGTGAAGCGCTTATTTGATGTTTCCTCCGGTGTTTATAGTGGTCTGTCCCTGCCACTTCCGGTTGTCAGTTTCAGCTGTGCGAAGCGCTTCTTTGGTGTTTCCTCCGGTGTTTATAGTGGTTTGTCCCTGCCGCTTCCGGTTGTGAGTTTCAGCTGTCCGCTGTAGTGGTTGGTATATTGGGTCCAGGTCGATGTGTTTGTTGATGGAGTTTGTGGATGAATGCCATTCACATGGCATGGCATTCATCCACAAACTCCATCAACAAACACATCGACCTGGACCCAATATACCAACCACTACAGCGGACAGCTGAAACTGACAACCGGAAGTGGCAGGGACAGACCACTATAAACACCGGAGGAAATATCAAAGAAGCGCTTCGCAGGAGGCTCCCAAGCACTGATGATGTCGCCTAGCCAGGGGACAAAACGTTTGCAACAAAAACTTCCAGCTCGGCGAACAGAACCACAGCAACGAGCACCCGAGCTACAAATCTTCGCACAAACTTTGATCTCTCTCTATTTAAATAATTTTCTGCTTTTGTGATCTTCCTGCTAAAGTGAACAAGTTCACATATTCTGACACAATACAATCTGCCACATTTACCTACTCACTTGCCTATCTGTTTCCATTCATAAACACTTCATCCTTTCTGGACATCTTATTCTCCAACTAAAAATAGTATATTTGGAAATTTAACTACTACATAATTATCTCCTTCATCCAAGTCATTGTGTAGATTGCGTATAGTTAAGGCTCTCGTACTGATCTTTGTAGCACTATACCATTTATAGCTTACCAACCTGAAAATGAACCACTCATTCTTAATCTCTCCATCCTGTCAACTAACCATTTCTATATCCAAGCAGGAGTTCCCTTTCAAAATGCCATGTTGACTCTACTTGATCCCATATAATTTTTAAGTATCCTGTTGTAACCTATTTAATATTGGGATATTAGCAATTTCCTCTGTGAGAGATGTTAGGTTAACTGTACAAAGGTTTGCTTTCTCATTCTTTTTCCTTTCTTTGAACAAAGGTGTTGCATTTGATCTTTGCCAATCCAATGAGAGCCTCCTAGAACATAAATGAATCTAAGTTTCTGAATTTAAACTTTTGCCATTGATAAATGATAAGTTTGAGAACATATTTCCTGATATCTATTGATG
The DNA here is from genome assembly GCF_004010195.1 of Chiloscyllium plagiosum. Taxonomy (NCBI): domain Eukaryota; kingdom Metazoa; phylum Chordata; class Chondrichthyes; order Orectolobiformes; family Hemiscylliidae; genus Chiloscyllium; species Chiloscyllium plagiosum. Next base: position 62,383,049 of record NC_057712.1, on the reverse strand, counting down.
TTTATTTGAATTTGAGGGCAACAATTTGGACTACAGGTGGACAGAGATGAAATTTTATGCTGTCTTTATTTTTCCCTCTGCACAGATGATCAGAAACCAACAAAACCAACCGGCCCAATGGTACCACCCAAAAAGCCCAGCCTCCCTTTGAAAGGTCATCCTTTTAGAACATCTGTGCCTCCTAGACGACCAGAGAAACCCTCAGTGCCACTGCCTTTACCCAAGTAAGATTATTTTTCTGAGACTATGCTTTATTGTCAGTGTTGTGAATATATTTTGGGTTGAAGTAATGGATAATAAAAGTCCATTATTGAAGGCATTTACTGATTTTATCATAATTTAGGAAGACAGATTTATGGTTACACCATCAAAAAACCTCACTCTTAAAAGGGTAAATATTACATTAAAAGAGCTTATTAGAAGAACTGAGGTTCAAATGTTTTGCTCAGCATATTCCTCCTTGTTTGCTATAGGGTGTTCAGTTAGCTCAGTTGGCTGGATGGCTGACTTGCAATACAGAGTGTCACCAACAGTATGGTTTCAGTGTTTGCACTGGCTGAGGTTACTATGAAGGACTCCCCTTCTCAATCTCTCCACTTGCCTGAGACACCAGGTGAACTTCAGGTTGAACGACCACCAGTCACCTCTCTCTCATGATGAAATAACTTTTTATTTTTATCCATTATATGTGGAATGAGCAAAAGTGTAAAAAAGTACACATAGTGGCATACTGGGATATGAATGAGATTTTACTGCTGACTGAGTAGCCAATGAGTTTGCAATAAATTTGTTCATGTTTCCATTCTTGCTGTTGATTTGGCAAATGAAAGCTCATTGTTTGACAATGGTTAAGGATGTTAGTAACCTTATCAACCAGAAGTAATATTCCAATCGTTGTTAACCTGGGCTTAAGTAGGAGTTATAGTTGACCAGAAATGTAAATACCGTGCCTACAATAGCAGTTGAGAGGTTCATAATTCTGTCACAAATATTTCAGCTAATTCCTCAAAGTAGGGAATATTGGATGAAATACTGTCCTCTTACTGAGATGAGTCAAGTTCCAGTAATTCTGAAGAAATGCCATCTAGGGCAAAGCAGTCCAATTAATGAACTCCTATTACACTTTAATATTCATTCGCTTTGTCACCATTCCACAGTGGCTGAAGTGTGTAACCTGCTAAGACTCCTCCAGTACCTTCCAAACCTGCAATCCCCACCACACAGAAGATCAAAAAGAGCAGGTGCATAGGAAGACAACCAAGTACATGTTGCTTTCCAAGTCATGCACATCCTAATAAAGAACCATATCACTATTTGCTTACTGGAACTTGGTCAAATTTCTAGAGTTCCCTTAACAGCACTGGGGACTTGACTGTACAGGATAGGCTGGGATTCCTCAAGCAGATAGCTCATCATCTTCTCAAGATTACTTGGGGATGGGGAACAAATATTGGTATTGCCAGAATTCTCCAATTTTTATGAAATTATTTTAGAAGATATGCAATGATGGGTATTATGTTATTTCATGGGGAGGAAATATAGCATTCCAGAGTTTAATGACTTGAAACCAACTATTTTACCAACCAAATCTGCATTTGAACTTTTCTGCTTTTTGGACCACTTTGTGTAAACCAAGTCCTGCCATCTACTACATCTACTTAATGTTTTCAAGCAACAAGGAAAGTGTTTAATAATTTATTGACTCTGGCTTCATCTAAGATTTGTAGCAGAGAAGCAAAGAAATTGTAGTAAAACTTTTATAGGTTGTTGATGACATCTCAACTAGAGTATTTTGTCAATCTCTTGTGCACCAAACTTTGAGGACATCAGAACTTTAGAAAAACATGGATGATATAGGGTGACCACTATATGCACGAGAGGTACGTTTTGAGATCTATCATGGAAGCCCAAAACCACTGATAGCAGCGAACTAATTTATTTAAATGGGAAATTTACCTCCCCGGCAGCCCCCGCCTGCTTCTGCAATGTTCCATGTAATATGTTCAAGCCACGGGTAACTGAAACCACAGTAACCAGACCCACGGGTATGGCGGTTGCTCCGTATTTACGAGAGCCATTATATGAAATAAGGATTTGCATTGTATTAAAAGACTAAAGCTGCTGAATTTTTGCTTTGTTGTAAAAGAGGTTGAGAAGAGAGTGACTCAACTTTGAAGGCTTGTGAAAGAGAACTGGACACAAAGTGTTTACATTGACAGGCCAATAACTCTGGTATACCAATATGATTTTATTTCTTATATAGTGATTTATGATCTGTAAAGGTGATGGAGGCAGATTCAGTGATGACTTTCAAATGGGATTTGGATGCTTACATCTGTGGGAAAAGGGCAGAGGAGTTGATGCTAACTGAATGCCTGCTATAAGGAACTATCACAGGCTCAATGAGCCAAAGCACCACCTTGTGCTATGCTGCTCCATAAACCTTCATTCCACTTGCCCTTTCTAGAAATAGCTTTTTTCTGATTTCAGTTTTGTTGGGAATCTACTTCAGTCTCTGCTACATTTCCATCACACCAACTAATGAAAGCAGAATAATACTGTCTTTACCCGAACAACCTTCACCTCCATTTAGTTTGCCTTCAAATAAATGACTTATGAGATCTGTCTTTGTCAGTGCAATATTTTGTCGCTGATGATTAAATAAATTTGAATTCCTATTGCTACTTTTGTATCCTCCCCATAATGGGTGGGTCTAAGAGAGTCACAGAACTGTAAGCATACATAAAGAGACCATTTGGTCCATTTGTGTTCAAGCACTCGGAGTCTTATTAGAAACATTCCACTAATTTATTTTCCCACTGCATTGACCTCCAAGATCTGTGGCTTCTAGAAATGGAAGCCTCCTGAGGCCTGAATAGAGCTTCCCACAAGCTGCACAGCCGCACAGCTCAGTGGGAACATTGGTCATGACTTATTGCCATTCTCTGGCCTTTCAATTAATGACTCTGAAGATTCTTCCAGTTTGAACAATTATCTGATGTCCTCCTGAATGCCGCAACTCAATCTCTCCCCACCGTGCTTCCAGGCAGTGTGTTTCAGACCCAAACTACATGTTGTGTGGAAAACAGAAATTGCTAGAGTTCTGTTCAGATCTGTTCTGTAGAAGGGTCACTGGACTTGAAACATTAACTCTGATTTCTATTCAAGGTGCTGCTAATACTACTGAATTTCTCTTACAATTTGTTTTTGTTTGATTTCCAGAATCCATAGTTCTTTGCTTTATTATTATGTTTGTATGGAAAGGTTTTTTTTTTCTCACATTGCACTTCTTTGGGTAAATTACCTTTAATTTGTGCCTTCACATTCTCAATCATTTCATGAGCATGATCAAGTTCTCCTCATCTACTCTGTCCAGCTCCACAGATTTTGAGAATTTATAACAAATCTCTGTCTTCTCTTCAAGAAAAAACATCCCACCCCCTTCAATATCAATTGAAGTTTCTTATAATTAGAATTATTCATGTAAATGCCTTCTACACTCTCCAATGCGTTCACATTTTTCCTGAAGTGCAGTGCCCAGAACTGTACCCATTACTCAAGTAGAGATCTAACTAATGTATTATCCAAGTTCAACATAACCTCCTTTCTCCATACTTGATGCCTGTTATGGAAGCCAGATATACCGAATCCTTTAGCTGCTTGCTCTTGTTACAAGGTGGAAGTTGACCCCCATGATAACTAAAGCCAAAGCACCCAGAGAGGAGCACCTCGCCTCATAATCTGTTAAAAGAAGTGTGACAAAGGGTATAACCTCCCTCTCACCACCCAATCTGTTATAAAGGAGGTTAACTGAAAGGAATCTCTGATACTCACTTTATCAGTAACAAGTAACAATTTATTTATCTAGCTTCAATAGTGAACAAATTAACAGAATTCCTAACAAACTGAACAATTACTCCCTAACTACTATCTATTCTCAAACTGAATGAAATTCTATTGGTATGTTGTTTCAATAACCTAGGTCCCACTTACTTAAATCCATGTAATAAGAAACAATAAATTAAAACTTAGTCTCTCAAAATTCGCACTGAATGTGTCTTCTGGAATGTTTCTCTCCCTCTCACTGATTTTGTGATTGGGAAGTTTTCTCAGAAATGTTTCTATTCTGAACGCCTCTGTCCTTTGAATTCTGGTGTCAAGGATATTCGCTAAACGTGCCGTGTACCTTGATAAAAAGATTCTTTTTCCTGAGAGTGGAGATTTCTTACCTCTTCAGATGGCAGTTGGCGCTCTCCTCACTGTCCAATCTTTTACACCTGTGCTGACATATTACTTTTTTTGCATCCTTGATTGGTCCGATGTTGTCAACACTATTAGATTTAAATTTAATTGGTCCTTAGACTCCAAGTGCCTTTTAAAATTAATTAGTTGAATTTGAAAAGGCTTGTTGTCTTTGGTAAAAATGCTGATTGAAAGTTTGATGCAAAATGTTTGAGGCAGCAAAGGTGGCTCAGTGGTTAGCACTGCTGCCTCTCAGCACCAGGGACCCAGGTTCAATTCCTGCCTTGGGCCACTGTCTGTTTGGAATTTGCACATTCTGTCCATATGTGCATGGGTTTCCTTTGAGTGCTCTTGTTTCCTCCCACAATCCAAAGATGTGCAGGTGAGGTGAATTGGCCATGCTAAATTGCTCATAGTATTCAGCGATGTGTGGGTTAATTGCATTTACCAGGGGTAAAATATAGAGTAGATGGGGAATGGGTCTAGGTGGGTTACAGATTGGCCGTCAGTGTGGACTCGTTAAAAAATTATTATTCTATTGAAGGGTGCACAATGGCTCAATAGTTGGCACTGCAGCCTCACAACGCCAGAGACTCTGGTTCAATTACTGCCTCTGGCCACTGACTGTGTGGAATTTGCAAATTCTTTCTGTGTCTGTGTGGATTTCTTCTGGGTGCTCTGGTTTCCTCCCACAATCCAAAGATGTGCAGGTCAGGTGATTTGGCCATGCTAAATTGCTTATAGTGTTAGGTGTATTAGTTAAGGGTAAATATAGGGTAGGGGAATGGATCTAGGTGGGTTACTCTTTAGAGGGTCGGTGTGGACTTGTTAGGCCAAATGGTCTGTTTCCATACTGTAGGGCATCTAATCTAATCAAATCTGTGTACCTGCACTTTAACTGCTGTTCAGACATCAATTTTAACTCTAAGCACTGAAAAGAACACCATCTTTGAAAGGGATGATGCAATGCTTTTCCCCATTTTATACTTTTCCCATTTTTACACACTAACTTCGTAACACCTTTGCTTACCTGCTTCCATTAATGGTTTACACCTGTATTCACTGGGGTCTTGCTGTTCCTGTGCACCCTTTAGGGTTGAGTTAGGACTGTCAACTATAGGATTAGACTTTAATTAGTTCCTTACAATCATATAAACAATGGCCAGGAGTAGGCCATTGAGTCCCTCAATACTGTTCTGCCATTCAATAAGATGATGGCTAATCGGTTTGTAACCTAAAATCCTCATTTCCGTCTCTATCCGATACTCTTGCATAGTCTTGCCGAAGAAGAGTTATCCACCAATGTTTAAAAATGTTAAAAATCAAAACTGAAGATGAGCCCTATCAGTCTGAAAACATTAACTGTCTTTCCAAAGATGCTGCCAGATCAGCGGAGATAATATAATTTCCAGAATCCACAATATTTTGTTTTGAGTCTGGGAGTTGCCTTCATTATATTCCAATCTAACAGGACCTTCCCCATTTCAAGGGCATTTCGGAAACCTTTTCTTAGAAAAAAAGCTCAACTATATCACTAGCTGCTGCTTTTAACATTTCAGGATAAAGTCTATCAGGATTCAAGGACTTGTCAGCTCACAGCTCCAGCAGTTTACTCAGTGCCACTTCTCTAGTGATTGTAAATTTCCCGAGTTCCTCCCTTCCTTCTGTTTCCTGATTTATAGCTGCTTGTGAGATGTTACTTGTATTCTCTGTAGTGAAGATGACTGAAAAGTACCTGTTTATTTCATCAGCCATCTCTTTTCTTCTATGATTAATTTGGGTGGCACAGTGGCTCAGTGGTTAGCACTACTGCTTCACAGTACCAGGCACCCAGGATTGATTCCAGCCTCGGGTGACTGTTGGTGTGTGGAGTTTGCACTTTCTCCCCGCGTCTGCGTGGGTTTCCTCCCAATATCCAAAAATGTGCAGGTTAGGTGAATTGGCAAAGCTAAATTGCCCATAGTGTTCAGGGATGTGTAGGTGAGGTGCATTAGTCAGGGGTAAATATAGGATAATAGGGTTAGGGAATTGGTTTGGATGAGTTACTCTTCGAAGGATCGGTGTGGACTTGTTAGGCCGAAGGGCCTGTTTGCACACTGTAGGGATTCTATGTGTATATTATAATTGTTAAGACTTACTTTCCACAGATCAAATGTTTGCTTTGCTAATATTTAAAAATATTTATAAAATCTCTTTGCTTTTACATCTCTGGCTAGCTTTTCTTCTACTCTAATTTTACCCATTAATTTTGTGAACTTTTTTTATTTTTTTGTATGTTTTATCCAATCTACCAATCTGAAACTTGTATTTGCACAATTGCATAATTTTATTCTTTACTTTGTTACCATCTTTGACCCCTTTCCAGTCAACCACAAATGGTCAATCCATCTCTTGGAATTTTTTTTAATCTTCAGAATGCTTCTATTCTGTGTATTCTGAAATGTTCCCTGAAATGTCTTCCACTACATATCTGTTAATCAAATCCTTTAACCCAATTCATTTTAACCACTTCTCTATTCATACTGTATAAATTATCCTTATTTAAGTTTTTAAGTGTCTCAGATTCTTTCCTCATCCCCCTCCTTCCTTGAGTATTTACCAGAAAATAGTCAAACTTGTATATCACGTTGACTCTGATTACTACTTACTATTTCAAAACTGATTATTGAGATAAAACAGTCTAGAATTCCCCAATGCCCACTACATTGAGTGGAAGGTTTTACACCAGTACACTATAATCCTCGATTATCCGAACGGGACGGGTGGGGAGTATTCTGTTCGGATAACTAATCTCCTCATAAACAAAGGAAGTAATTATGTAAAAAAGCATGTTTTCAGAGTTTTTTTTATTTCATTCAATCAATAAAATGTGTACAAAGACTGGATATTGCTTAAAAATGCATGATATTTTCCAAATAAAATCACTTTGTGTGAATAAAATTCATTGCCGTGGAGATCAGTAATTAATTTTCAAAGAAAATATCTAGTCACTGTTGCTTGAGCTGCTTGTGTTTCTTTGCTCTACGGTTCCAGTTGAAGCTTCATGTACACTTCAAATGAGGCATCTATTAAACGTATATTGTTGGCGTCAATTTTATCAATCTTGGATGAATATATCTTTTAGACGCAACAATATGCCTCACAGGTATAAGAGTCACAATAATTCTATCTAACATGAAGTCATTTTTAATTTTAAATACTTAAAATTAGTTACAACTTAGTAAATATGATATTTTTGGCAGTTTTGCTTGGTCATAGTTTCCAGCAATGAAAACATTGGAAATACCAAAGCCAGCTTTTTCATCACCTAATACAAACTCCTCACTCATCCTGATTTCATTTCATTTGCCAGCTTTCAAATTGAAACAGATCATTCAAAATTCTCATTGCAATTCTGACAACACTCTCTCCATTTCAGACCAGGTGAAATCCTATCCATTCAATTGCAATCTTATTTGATAACTGCAATGCTCTTCCAACCGTCCTTCAAACCACACCCCTTGCCCCACCTCATAAACATTTAGACCATTTAAAATCCCATATGCTGTTGCAGTCCACCCATCGCCCTCACTGATGCACCCAGATTTCCCAATTGCAATTATCGCACCAGTGTCATTAACACCTCTTTGATGTAACGTTTTCACGGGACCTTGAGATCTTGTTTGGATAATCTGAAATTTGGATAATATTCTGATAACTGAGTCTGACCGTATATATTCTCATCTGTCAAAAGTATTTTGCATCTCTCACTCAAAATAATTGAAATAGCTTCAGAAGTCAAAATTTGAGAATTGGAACCAATGTGCTCATCACCACGGTACCATTGGTTAGATACTAAGCTCCACAGGTATGGTAAGTCCAAAGCTGGTGGATTTTCTTGAGTAAAGCTAGATGACTCCAACTGTTTTGGGCTTGATTTTCTAATTGCAATGACCTCTCTTGTATACCAGTTGAACAGTTTATTGACACTGACTAAACATGTGCATAATAAAAAAATACTTGGCTGAAATACTGCAGAATTGTGAAATTTTCCACCAATCGATCATTAGAAAATGCTGTGTCACAATGATTCCATAGAGTTTCTTTTGTGGGGAAATACAATACTACCACATTTCTCAAGTACTGTTTTATTTCCGGCCTTTTGAATTTGGAAAGATGGATTATGATTGATTGGAAAAGTTTGGTTGTGGTTTGGATTAACTTGGGTAATTTCACCAGCAATATTTCAATTGTACTCAAACAGAAATACAGTCAAATCCTAATTAGGTCCCATTATTGAGAGGCACACGGTTTTACCCTCCCTTCTACTTGATTAGCTTGTCAAAATTGTCATGTTAATTAATAGTTCTTCAACTAATTTCTATGTTGTTGAAGCTTTTCATCTTGCATTCCTAGGAACTAGGGCACAAGAAACCAAACTTAGAAAGGGAATAATAATTTCTACAGTTTACAAAAAGCCTGCAAATACTTCTGGACAAATAAGGGTGCAGGTTGCTATTTGACAGATCAACCTGTTCCACTAAAATGTGGACCTGCCCTGGAAATATAATTTTGGCAGCCCACATAACACCATTCATAAAGTAACTAAGTGGTTGATTATTACATTGGTATTTAGGCAAGTGAACTATGGTGGCATGACATTTGTGAAATCACAATATAATTAATTATATGACTCTGACATCAGTAAGACAGAAGATACCAGTCCAGAATGAGCATATGAAGAGACAGCTTTTGGTGCTGTATGTGATAACCTCCTCTGTACACATGTAAATAAAGGAGCATTACAGTCGATAGCGTTGAAGAGCCTTACGTAGAGACAAAGAGAAGCCTCAGAGACAGTATGTACAGACACATGGGCATGGTATTATCACGTACAAATTTCAATATTTGCTTTAAACATAAGATAAAGTGTAATCCGGCTAATCATACTCTCTCATTTTTTGGATTGCTATGCAGAAAGCTGACCTGGACTGAGTGGACGACATGGCCTCCATCTGTGTTATGGAGACTACTTGAGAATGAAGACAATGGGACTGTGTCATCCAGCTTTTTGGACAGATGACTGTGATTGACTCTATGATACAGTTAACTACATGATAAATTCTTTAATAATTTCTGCATTGTTATTTCAACAGAATAAATGGAGAGGTGCCTTACAATCGATCTAAGTCTGATGTTGAATCAGCTGTGCTTAGACCAAAATCTGAGATGCAGTCGTCAATCATTCGACCAAAATCAGGAGAAGTTGAAACTGACAAAGCTCCTGAAATAGGTGAAGCATACAATAATGTTTAAGATAAATTTGATTGGTGAAATCATTTGGTCATCAAGGTTAAACAATTTGGTTTGGTATTTCTATTCTTGAATGATACTTTTCCAGATACGTGCATACAAAAAGATGAATTGGGAGCATGAGCAAGCAATTAGGCACATAGAATCTGCTCAAGCCATTCAATAAGATTATGGCTGATCTGATTGTAACCACAAATCTGTATTCCGACCTATCCTGATGAATGTCACTGTCTTGTTTAACAAAAATCTTTCTGCCTATTCCTGAAAAAGTAGTGGAAACCAAATCCTGGATTGTTTTTAAATAAGGGAATTCCGAAAACTGACTCATGACTGTCTCAGTGAAAATTTCACCTAACCTCTCTTTAAATATTGCTATACCTGATTTTTAATTAGTGACCCCTAATTCTATATTCTCCTGGATGAGGAAAAGTCTTCCCTGTTAAGACTCTCAGGATCATCAATGTCTCAAATCAATCCACCTCCTCTAAAGTGTAATGGATTCAAATTTAGCCTGTCAAACCTTCCCTCTTATTCTAGGTGTTAGTAGGTCTTCTGTGATTTTCCTCTAAAATGTATTTACTTTGTTTCTTGAGTAGGGTAGCCAATATTCTGTGTCATATTCCAGATAGGATCTCACCATTCCCTTGTGTAAATGAAGCACAACCTTCCTATTTTGGTAATCAATTCAGTTCACCATAACAAAAACATTCTATTAACTTTCCTAACTACATGCTGTACCAGCACACTAATCTTCTGTGACTCGTGCATAAGAACACCCAAGTCCATCTACAATTTGTCACCACTTAGATACAATACCCTTTTTATTATAATTGCATGCTTTCCCATAATTTTCTCCATTTACCACATCTTTTCCGTGCTCACTTGACCTATCAATATCTTTTCCTCCTGATCCTTGTGTCATCGGCATATTTAGTAACCATACTTTTGGTCCCTTCACCCAGGTCATTTATCAGGTCATTTATGTACATTGTAAATAGTGGAAGTCCTAGTACTAATTGCTGTGGTAGAGAACTTCTTAAATCTTGCCAACGTTGAAAAGATCTGCCTATGTCCAGTGTCCATTTTGTGTTAGTGAGCTTCTATCCATGCTAATATGCTATCGTCTACACTGGATTTTTTTATTTTCTACAGTAGCCTCTGATGTGGCACCTCAGCAAACGCTATTTGCAAATCCTAAGCACAGAAACCACAACTGGTTTCCTTTATCCACAGCATGTGTTGCCTCAGAACTTCGATGGATTGGTCAAGCATGATTTCCCTTTCACAAAACCATGTTGGCTCTGCCTGATTGCCTTGAACTTAACTAAATGCCCTGCAGTAACCACTTGAATAATTAGTTTGACTATTTTCACTAAGTCAGATGTTAAGCTAACAGGTCTATAGTTTTCAGCTTTCTGCCTCCATTTTCAATACAGGAAGTACATTTGCTATCGTCCAATCTAATGGTCCTCTCTCGAAGCATGCATGTTTTTAAAATCAAATCAATGTTCCAACTATTTCACCAGCCACTACTTTTAAGAATCCATGTTGAAGTCCATCAGGACAGAGGGAACTGCAGGCTAACAACTCCAACAATCTACTACCACTTTTCTGGAGATTGTGATGATCCTGAGTCCCTCAGTGTTTCCATTTCTTGATTTACCACTACTTCTAGGTTGTTACTTTTATCTTCTATAAAGAAGAGTGGTGCAAAATACTTGTTCAATTCATCTTTCATGTCTTTGTTTTTTCATTTTTTTGTTATCTGTGTTCTTTTGTGGCCAGTGTTCCTGCTTAACTATTTAAAAGCTTTCTCGAATGTTGCTTTCCAACTTCTTGAACTGCTGCAGTCCATGTGCTCTGAGTAAAAAAACAGCTTTGTATATAAATGGGAATTATTTCAACTTTTGCTAAGTCATTTTCTGCATATTATTTTGTATTTAGCATTAGTGGCCTCTTCTACTAGTGGTTTTCTCATTCCCAGAAAGGCACAACCATCTTTTCTTCTGTCCAATATATTGAATGATGATGTGACTTCGAGCTGGTAAAAGACACCTCGCTCTCTGTACACTGGCCTCTAGAATGGATTATTTAAAATATCCCACAAGACTATTCAAACAAAAATAGGCACTTCCTTCTATCCATCTCTACCAGCTTTTATTTCCTCAGCCAAAATCACAAAACATTCTGCTGGAATTTATTTTAATGCTGTTTGTTGGTTCTTATTGCATACATTGCATAACATGACCAACTAATAGAAAGAAAATTTGCAATTTTAAAATGTATGAGAAAAAAACCCTGTTAGTGAGCAAAAACAAAAAAAAACAACTGGACACACCTAAAATATATTTTCTTAAGACATGAATGAGGTAGCGTTAGTATTTTTATGTAAGAAAAACCCAAAGCGCCTATGGTATTTTGCAGAAAATTACTTAGCAAAATTTGAAATAATTCCCATTTATATACAAAGCTGTTTTTTACTGAGAGCACATGGACGGCAGCAGTTCAAGAAGTTGGAGAACAACATTTAAGAAAGCATTTAAATAGTTAAGCAGGAATACTGGCCACAAACTACAGGGTTTTTTTCTCATACAATTTAAAATTGCAAAATTTCTTTCTATTCGTTGGTCATGTTATGTAACGTACGCAGTAAGGTCTAACAAACGGCATTAAAATAAATGGCAGCAAAATGTTTTGTGATCTTGGCTGAGAAAATAAAAGCTGGTAGAGATGGATAAAAGGAAGTACCTATTTTTGTTTGAATAGTCTTGTTTGAAAAGTTGAAGTCCTGAATTGGAGAAAGGCCAATTTTGACGGTATTAGGCAAGAACTTTCGAAAGCTGATTGGAGGCTGATGTTCGCAGGTAAAGGGACGCTGGAAAATGGGAAGCCTTCAGAAATGAGATAACGAGAATCCAGAGAAAGTATATTCCTGTCAGGGTGAAAGGGAAGGCTGGTAGGTATAGGGAATGCTGGATGACTGAAGAAATTGAGGGTTTGGTTAAGAAAAAAAAGGAAGCATAGAAGAGTATAAAGAAAGTAGGAGTATACTTCAGAGGGAAATCAGGAGGGCAAAACAGGGACATTCTATTTTGGGAAATAGAATTAAGGAGAATTTAAAGGGTTTTTACAAATATATTAAGGAGAAAAGGGTAACTAGGGAGAGAATAGGGCCTCTCAAAGATCAGCAAGGCGGCCTTTGTGTGGAGCCACAGAAAATGGGGGAGATACTAAATGAATATTTTGCATCAGTATTTACTGTGGAAAAGGATATGGAAGATATAGACTGTAGGGAAATAGATGGTGACATCTTGCAAAATGTCCAGATTACAAAGGAGGAAGTGCTGGACGTCTTAAAACGGTTAAAAGTAGATAAATCCCCAGGACCTGATCAGGAGTACCCGAGAACTCTGTGGGAAGCTAGAGAAGTGATTGCTGGGCCCCTT
>NC_057712.1:62339778-62369205 GCF_004010195.1 Chiloscyllium plagiosum | reverse complement strand
TTTCATGCAGAGCGTGGTACGTGTATGGAATGAGCTGCCAGAGGATGTGGTGGAGGCTGGTACAATTGCAACATTTAAGAGGCATTTGGATGGGTATATGAATAGGAAGGGTTTGGAGGGATATGGGCCGGGTGCTTGCAGGTAGGACTAGATTGGGTTGGGATATCTGGTCGGCATGGACAGGTTGGACCGAAGGGTCTGTTTCCATGCTGTACATCTCTATGACTCTGTGAATAGTCTTATGTGCTATTTTAAATAATCCATTCTACTAGCCAGTGTAGAGATAGAGCGAGGTTTCTTTTACCAGCTCGAATTCACATTATCATTCATTCAATATATTGGACAGAAAAAAAGATGGGTTGTGCCTTTTTGGGAATGAGAAAACCACTAGCAGAAGAGGCCATTTATGCTAAATACAAAAATATATATTAAACCAACATATAAACAAAAATAATATACATAATGACATCTAGTGCACAAGGGAGAAATCTGACCCCCATGGAAAGTGTTTGGCAAATGGAGTATGTATTGCTTGAGACCTCTTCACTTGACCCTGTCAATATATCAATAACCCTGCCTTCTTTTGAACATGTTCTTCTTGCTCACTGAAGTACATTTTATATCATTTTTTGATCTCCATTTCCCAAATGTTAGTATTATATTGCAAAATATTTAATCAACATTTCATTGCATAACATTTCAAGTTAACTTAATTGTTGCATGTATTGTTTGAGAATTTGCTGTAGTTTATATTTATTCTAATTGGAAATTGTGAAGATCAGTCATTTGTTTCATTGCTTTTGCAGATCTCATGAGCTTTGACTCTGTAGAACCTTCTGGTGAGAAACTTAGTCATCCTACAGCTAGCAGACCAAGGATGCCAGGGAGGAGGCCACCCAGTGTTTTTGTTGCCAGTCACCCTGTGAGTTTGTTTTGTCCTCTTCTGTTAATAAACTTTTGCAAAGGGAAATACTTTCGAATTCTGTTTTACTTAAGTAGAGCTTGTAAAACTCCACAGTAGCTGAGTGGGTGAAAATATTTTCAGGGGCGGTATTAAACAAAAAAAAATGAAGGTCCAAATTCACTTCCTTGTCTGTACACAATTAACTAGGTTGGCAATGGGATCATGACATTGGTCTCAGTGACATTGGGAAAGGAGGAGGTCAATGTATTACTTTCGGTTGATTGAACTGGAAGTGCTAGATTAAGTTATGCTGAGGATGAACTGTGATGGCTTAGTCAGACAGATTACGTACTAATAGTCTACTTTATGTGCAAATAATGATCAGTTCCCAGAAGCAACAAGGACCTGAATGTATGTTTGGAACTATGGCAGGTCAAAGTGTCAAAAAAAAAACCCCAAGGTAAGTACTGGATGAGAGATTGTGAAAACCTAACTGGTGCTGGTGGCAATGCTTTTGGGACAAATTGTGTTCCAGAAATCAGAGTGAGGATGGCGATAGAGATAAGGCAGGAAGAAAGTGGTAATTGAGGACAAAGGCCTGTTTGAAAGAAGATAACTTTCCAGGATCGATTTCAAAATCTAGCAAGAGAATGGCTAATGAGATGGTACTGAAAATAAATGACACCTAGTATCAGATTATCAGAAAGTGAAGGGATTATATGGTTAGTTATAAGCTGTAGGATGACTGAGATGCTCCAAAGGGTTTGTTTTTGTTTTGGATGTCCGTTCTTAGCTAATCTCAGAAGCTAACTAGAGTCAGGCTTGGAAAATGCATTTAGGATCTAGGAGTGAATTTGTACAACTCAAAGGGAACATTGCTAATACATCTTTTTCAACACCTCATTCTTTCAGATAGAAATTACTTTTTTAAACACTAGAAATTCAACCAAATTCTAAAGCCTTGAACTGAACATCAAACTTTGAAATCACATTCCTTTTAAAAAAAAAACTTGTCGTATAGAAGAATTCTGCTTGTGTCACCTGTTTTAAAAATTCAGCTGTTAAGAGCTGTGGGAGTATTATGGTTACATTATGAGACTTCTTATGATAGAGATATGGGAAAGCAGTTTTGACTCTCCCAAAGAAACCAATTCGCCTGGATTGGATGGAAGACCAAATGTCAGTGATGTGAATATTGGTTTTCAGTACTTCCTTGTCGGTTTTAACGGAGATGAGAAAGGCAGGCAGCCAATCTATTATCCCCAACTCCATGAATCCACAAGTTACCCATTAGGTGGCAACTCATCAAATACTTCTTGGAAAGTTAAGTGTCCTGCATCTTGAGTTCCACGTTTTGTGAAAGCTTTTTGTCATGCACAGATTTCTCAAGAATGTGAAGTCAAGGGTAAAAAAAAACATTTTATACTACATGAGAAGAACTGGTTAGCAAGCAGACTCTGGTAGTGATCTTGTCATGAAGAATGCTCGCATTAATGATGATTGACAGTTAACTGCCAGTCTTTGTTAAATTTTAAATTGGGCAGGTTGATTGTTATTGGTCAATACTTGTCACCATTTCTGATGAGTTGAAATGGGTGCAGTGTATGAATGTGTTCTGCAAAGAACTGGACCTTGAGTATTAATCTATGTAGTTTCCAGTACACAGTACAGACTGTGAATCCAGCTGACAAATCCTAAATTGGTTGTCATTAAAAATCTTCTCATGTTAAAGAATATCCAGCAAATGGTGTCTCTCTAAACTGATCAAAGAACATGAAAGAAAGCAAGTATATGATACTGAAATGGATGATAAACCATGATCATATTAAATGGTGGAGCAGACTGAAAGGGCCAAATGATCTGTTCCAGTTCCTATATATGCCATGTTTCGATGTATGTCCAATTGTAGATTTATATCTAATGTTGGGCACTCTCTTTTACAAGCACAAATTGGATGGGTCAGGTCAGTACCTTGCTTGCTATCATGCTGTTTGGCACAGTCCGGAAGCCTTGCGATGTGTGACCTAAATACCAAGCATCACACCATCATTGAAATTATACCACATTATATTGATATAGGTCAAAGGTCTTTTTGGCTTGACAGCAGCATCCTGTTAGTGGTGAGTACCACTCGTGTTTTAACTGCAGTGTCGCAGCACAAAGCTGCTGGCTTTGCCTCCTGCTCAAGCATTTGAGATACCTTACGCTTCCTGAGATGCATGGACACTTTTCAATATCAAGAATGAATATTTTGGGATTTCATGAATTTGCACAATTTCCTCTTAAAGCTTTAGATTGACTTTATGCAAGAATCTACTAAACTCAAGATTGTGCCAGTTTCCAATTTGAAACATTCAGATAATGTTGAGTGAGACAAGCTCCCATGATCAAATGGACATTTCTGCAACATGGGATCGCGCATATTGGTAATACAACTATTCATTCGTGTCATGCCCTAGGCTGCTCTTAGTCTGAGGTGTACAGATTTCTTTTTTGACTTGATCCATTTATGCCATTCTAGGGTGGCACCTTGGCTCAGTGGTTAGCACTTCTGCCTCAAAGCGCCAGGGACCCCACTTTGTACAGAAATTGAAAATGTACAGACCCCTTGGTGACTTTATGGGGTTTGTACATTTTCCCTGTGGACTGTGGGATGAAACAGAGCACCGGAGGAAACCCACACAGACAAAAGATGTGCATGTTTGGTAGATTGGCTATGGTAAATTGTTCATGGTGTTCAGGGATGTGCAGGCTAGATGGATTAGGAGGCGTTTCAGGGATGGGGGTGGGGGGGAATGCTTTTTGGAGGGTCAGTGTGGACTCAATGTACTGAATGGCCTGCTTCTACACTGTAGGGACTCTATGAATCTATATTGCTTCAGTAGGTAACTGATCATAAACAGCGATCAACTAAAACATGCCCACATTGGAAATTACTAAAACAGAAGCTGTTTGGCATGCAGTTAACAATGCCATTAAACGTATTACGTCTGATGTACTGTCTAAAAATGAGAAAACTATCCTTGTGCATGGTTTCAATTTTGGTATCCCTTCAATTCACATGAAACAGGAACAGATAATTGATCAAAGTTTGTGGGAAGATTTGTAGCTCGGGTGCTCGTTGTTGTGGTTCTGTTCGCCGAGCTGGGAATTTGTGTTGCAGACGTTTCGTCCCCTGTCTAGGTGACATCCTCAGTGCTTGGGAGCCCCCTGTGAAGCGCTTCTGTGATCTTTCTTCCGGCATTTGTAGTGGTTTGAATCTGCCGCTTCTGGTTGTCAGTTCTAGCTGTCCGTTGCAGTGGTTGGTATATTGGGTACAGGTCGATGTGCTTGTTGATTGAATCTGTGGATGAGTGCCATGCCTCTAGGAATTCCCTGGCTGTTCTCTGTTTGGCTTGTCCTATAATAGTAGTGTTGTCCCAGTCGAATTCATGTTGCTTGTCATCTGACATGCTGATGACAAGCAACATGAATTCGACTGGGACAACACTACTATTCTAGGACAAGCCAAACAGAGGACAGCCAGGGAATTCCTAGAGGCATGGCACTTATCCACAGATTCAATCAATAAGCACATCGACTTGGACCCAATATACCAACCACTGCAGCGGACAGCTGGAACTGACAACCGGAAGCAGCAGATTCAAACGACTCCAAATGCCGGAGGAAAGATCACAGAAGCGCTTCACAGGAGGCTCCCAAGCACTGAGGATGTCACCTAGACAGGGGACGAAACGTCTGCAACACAAATTCCCAGCTCGGCGAACAGAACCACAACAGATAATTGATTAATTTGAACTTCTTTACTTCCAACTATCCCAATACAAGTTCGAATCCAGTGAAGAAAAATCCTAGAAGGCACACCTTGCTAATCTATTGTATGCATATTGCAGCATTGTGAACAGCTTGTCTGATGTGTCACATGCAATGTGAATATCTGATTTATAGTGAGGTCTCAAGGCCACCCTGACTAAATGTAGCACTTAAATCCAACAAAGGACCAGAAAATTGTCATCCATATCTGGTGTAACAAAAATCAGTAAAATTACAGGCTGTTCCCAAAGACATACACACAAATTTGTATCCATTAGACATGTCACTTTGCATGACCATATATTATTACTTGAAAGTATTTGCTGGATAGGATCTGTTCTTATGGCTAACTGTGTCCATGAATGTATGGGTTTCCCAAGATGCACAGAGGTGATAAACTTTTACATCTGACTATGACTAACTCTGCACATCATGAGCTGGCCTAATGGTTACGTGGATTGTTAAACCAGTTTTGAGCAAGTTTATTTATATGCTGAAGGATTCCTTCATATTTCGGAAGACCCTACAGGGCTTGCATTTTCATAGCAACTCAGTGTCCATGTGCTCATTTGAAATTTCTAACCTATTCATTAATGTACCACTCAAAAAAACCATAGCCATGCATTGTGGCACTAGATGGTGGCAGACAAAATCCATCATTGGATGAATCCGTGTTCATTGAACATTAGAACTCAGTAACTCAAGGAGTTGAGTCCCACCAACAGTTTACACGCTAATATAGATGGTACTGCCATGGGATCTGTATAGGCCCAGCTCTCTCAAATGTCTTTGTTGGATTCTGAGAAATGCGTTCTGAATAGAATGGCTTCTGACCTTATACAGCTTGTGTACTTACAATATGTTCATTCCTGATGAAGGGCTTTTGCCCGAAGCGTCGAATTTGCTGCTCCTCGGATGCTGCCTGACTTGCTGTGCTTTTCCAGCACCACTCTAATCTAGACTACTTACAATATGTAGATGATGCATTTACCATAGCTGAATCTGCAGCTGCAAGGAATAATTTGCTTACTTGTCTTAATGAACTCCAACCTGTGCTCAAATTCACCTTTTGAAATGAAATAGTCAAATAAGCTCCTTTTCCTCAATGACCTGGTAGCAAAATGGGCGAAGGGGTTGCCTACTACTGTCTACCACAAAGATACCTTCACCAGTCAGAATACACTTTGGGATTCCTAACGTTCCATGCACTGTACAGTTACCAAGAGCTTCACAAATAATGTCAGAGCCATTGTTCATTGTACACACTTGATGAAATAGGGTATATCAAAACTAATTTGATGGATAATGACTAATTGATCAAGTCATCAGTTAGTGTAAACTGTGCAAACTCATGAAATGCCCTACGATAATCACTGTTGATCCCGAAAAATGCGAGATCCATCTCCAACAAGGTAAGCTAGCTCAAACATTGAAGCTGAAGCTAACTGTTTCATGCTACTGTTATGTAATAACATCACGAATGGTATTCTTCACCAACAGGATGGTACAGTCAAGTTGAGAGGAAGTTTCTTATACTGTAACAATTTCAGGGCCAATGTAACCCATATCTCCCAAAGACTGGCAGCTTGTATCAAACAACTTATCCCTCTAATTGTTCACAACAAGCAAGGTGAATACCTGACCAACCAGGGTGCACTTGGAAAGCCTACAACAGCGTCCAACAATAAATGCGATTCTACAATTGACAACATTTGCTGAGATTCCTTAGTTGGTAAAGAATTATGCTGACAACCAATTTAGATTTATCATTGGGGTCTGTATGGTGCGCGCGCACACACACACACACACACACACACGTGTGCTGGAAACTGCATCAATTAATACACAGGGCACTGTTTGCACAAAGAGAGCATCTACATGTATTATATCTGTTTCAGCTTAGAAAGGTGACAGCCATTTGCTAGTGCTCCTCAAGGCAATGTTCTGATCAATCGGAGTCACTCTGCCGATTTTAAAATTAAAACAAACCCTGACCTTTAACTAGCAGTAATTATTAATGGGTGAATTATCTATGGCAACATCTCTACCAATCAGCACACTCCCCTCATGCAGTCCAGCTGATGGTTTTACTCTTGAATTGCTATTCTTGGGAAGTGTCCTGATAAATGCAAGATGAACACTTTGGACAAAAATGCGTCTTTATTCAGAAATATTTAAGTTCTGTGATATTTGTATTCAGCCTCTGCTGGTTCCCCTTTATCCTACCAGTTTCATTCTGTTAAAATTCTTTTAAATTCCCTGTCATAAAAAAATCATGTTGAATTTATCTGATCATATGATTGTGATTTTTCTAAATACAGTCATACAAATTCTAAGTAAAGACAGTTTGCATTCTGCAAATAAAGGTCGAAATTCTTCAATTGCTTTAAAATCGATTTGCATTGAAGAAACCAGCATTGTGGCAGAACCGACTGTATCTGTAATTCCACACCTATAGCAGTTTGGTTAATTGTATTCTGAACTGGCCAGGCAAACTACTTATTTGTGTTGAAGAGATTTTGCTTTTGAGGAGCTGGTGCTGAGCAATCAGCAAGGGCAATAAGTGTGGATCTTTGTCAGCGGTACCCACAGCCTGTGAATCTTTTTAGAAGTATCTATGCCCAAGGCATTGTTCATGCCATGTTCTTCAGAATAGTGTGTTTTTTTCTTTTTGCTGTGGAGTGTGGGTGATGTTGAAAACTCTTATTTATTGCCCATCTCCGGTTCCTGTGACAGCTGAGTATTAAACCAGATGCCACCATGTTCACTGTATGTATGAACTTGAATCATTGTACAAATGAGTCGGAGGGTTGACTATTGTCTTATTGGAGTGATGGTCCTTCTCTCCTCTCACAGTTACACATTCCAATATGAATTGCTGGGTTTTCTGTTCTCACCAAGGATCAAGCTTCAGGGTTCTCGTGTTGCAATAGGCTAATTAGTGTATTTGGCCACAAAAATCATTAAGGAAGCCCTGTAATAATTCCAACATTGAAAGAAAAACAGTTGTAAATCATGAAATGTTATGGGAGAATCAATTTAACTTTGTATAGTAGCATTTTGTTCATGAATAAATGGAAAATAATGTTTTTAAAGAATATTTTGCAATGATATTTAATGATTTCTCTACTGTATTATAAATATCACAATTTTG
This sequence comes from Chiloscyllium plagiosum, assembly GCF_004010195.1. Classification (NCBI taxonomy): domain Eukaryota; kingdom Metazoa; phylum Chordata; class Chondrichthyes; order Orectolobiformes; family Hemiscylliidae; genus Chiloscyllium; species Chiloscyllium plagiosum. The sequence goes on along the minus strand of NC_057712.1, from coordinate 62,361,334 downwards.
TCAGCTTCATGAAATTTCTCCATATAAATAATAGGAAAACTGAAGCCAATTACTTTGGTCTTCACCACAAGGTCTGCTCCCTTGCTATTAATTCCATTCTACCTTGAAATTTTCTTCAGCTAAACCAGACTGTTTGTAACTAGCTTAAATCACTTTTCTTAGATTCCCTACAGTGTGGAAACAGGCCCTTCAGCCCAACAGGTCCACACACTGACCCTCTAAAGAGCAACCCACCCACACCCATTCCCTTACATTTACCCCTGCACCTAACACGGGCAATTTTGCATGGTCAATTCACCTAACCTGGACATTTTTTGGATTGTGGGAGGAAACCGGAGCACCCGGAGGAAACCCATGCAGACACTGGGAGAATGTGCAAACTCCACACAGACAGCTGCCCGAGGTGGGAATTGAACCCAGGTCCCTGGCGCTGTGAGGCAGCAGTGCTAACTACTGAGCCACCGTGTCGTCCCACTGAACTGTGCCATCGTTGATACAGCCTTTTTTCATCATTGTAACGTGAAAAATCTCTGCCCCACATCTCCTTTCTGCTGAAATTCTCTTCTATACTTTAACTTTTGATGTATCTACTCTGACAGTCTCTTGGCTGCCACATCATGACCATCCACAAACCTGAGTTCAATGAAACTTCTGCTGCATCTGAACTGAATAAATGCTGTCCCCCTTTCATCCCTGATCCTGCTGATTTGTGTCCTGCTTAGAGACCACGTCAGTTTTAACTTTCCTCTTTTCAGTCTGGCCCCTTCCTGCGCAGCCACACCTGAGAAATCTGCTTTCTTCTACTTCTGACCTCCTGGGTTTTTCCAGTTTTTAATTTTTACTATTGATGCTTGAGCCATAAACTGCTATGGCCAAAAGCTTTGTAATTCTTCCCTATATTGCTATGACTTCACTACTTCACTTATTCTCCTTTTAAGTTACATCTGAAAAGGTGTCTCTTTCCCTGGAGCTTTTAGTCCTCTGCCCTGATATCCTGTTGTTCAGTGTCATATTTTCAAATACTACTATTACTACTACTATTTGAAGCACGTTATGCCTTTCATATAACTGAATGTTCCAATGTAAATGATGGTATTGAGATACAAAATATATTGTTTTCAAACAGATTTGTTTTACTACAGTATTATTTTCTGCACATACCAATGTGAGTTGTATTTGACCCTTTGAAAATCCAAAATATAACTGCAAAAAAAAACTATCATATAAGAGTACATAAATCTGATCTGAAGCATGCTTTTCCATAGCTTTCTCGGATTTAAATTCTCAAAAAATAACTAATACTAGCTATTTTTAAATGGGTCAGCCAATTTTATATTGATTAAGTCTAAGATTAAGTCTAAGTCTAAGATTTGCAATCTAGTATGAAATTGTTATTTTAAGACACTGTCAGCTGTCTGAATGTAAATAGGAACTATTTGCTTTTCGTGGAAGGAAGATCTTTTTTGTAACAAAAACAGATATTGCTGGTGAAACTCAACAGGTCTGGCAGCGTCTGGGGTAAGAATACAGAGCTAACATTTTGAATCCAGTGGCTCTGTATCAAAACAGTTACTGGACTCAGAACATTAACCCTACTTTCTTCCCACCAATGCTGCTCGATCTGCTGAGAGTTGCCTCAGCAATTTCTGTTTCTGGTCTGAAGTTCTTTGTTTGTTTTTTGAATTTTTTTTGTAGTAGACCAGTGTAAGTGGAAAGGCAAAGTTTGTATTTCATATTTCATTATCAAGTTGTGTTGCATTGAGAAGCAATACAGATTGCAGTATAGTGTACTAGTTGACGACTTCTGGTTGTCAAACAAAGTCCTTAACGTCTTAAAGCAAAATAACCCCTTGTTTTCCAGGGTTTGAGTGAGAGCCATTTAGATAAAATCTCAAAAATGATCAAAGAAGAGGAAGATGAAGAAATTGCCAAACCAAAGCCTTCTGATATTGTAAAAAAGGTATAGTTTGTCCAACAAAATTTTATCAATTATATGTAATTAATTAAATAGCGATTTAATTAGGAAGCATATTAAGCTGAGAGGAGACAAAATGTTTTTTAAAAAAAGCAAATTATTTATACAGTGGCTGGTTTGTGTGTGCAATGAACATCCTGAGGAAGTGGTGGGTTCAGTTACAACATTTAAAAGACATGAGTTGGAAAGGTTTGGAGAGGTATGGGCCAGGACTAATTTGGGAATATGTTTGGCATGGCTGGTTGGATCAAAGAATCAGTTTCAGTGCTGCATGACTATGACTCTAAGTAGTCTGACTGCAGGTCTTTGTAGTTTAGTTCAGCATTGTTGTATTCCCACACAAAAAAGCAACTGATAATTAAAATTTCTAGAACAACTTGATAGCATTAAAATATAGATTTCAAGGAATAAAAGTTTACATGTTGTGTACAGTGCATAGTTTCATTGCAAGTTAAAGGAGCTTTTATAATCCATTGGTTTTAAAAGAAAATTGGAAAGATTTACCTGCTCCGTTTCTCCCTCCTGTTCTCCTCTGAGTACTTGAACAATTCTGTCATCCAACTTCTGCATGGGCTACTTTAAATTTATGGCTTGGAAAATTTCTTGGTAAAATTCTGGGACCCGGTTTGAATCTGCCATGGCAGTTGGAATTTGAATATATTAAAAATCTAGATTCATGGTCATTAGACTCTTCAGAGTCGGAAAAACCCATTTGGTTCACTAATGTCCTGTAGGGACGGAAACTGCCTTCCTCACCTGGTCTGTCTTAAGTGTGACTCCAGACCCATAGCAATATAGTTGACTCTGAACTGCTCCCTGGGCGGTTAGGGATAGGCAATAAATGCTGGTCTAGCCCAGTGACTCCCTCATCCCGTGAATGAACAGAAAAGGCCAAGACTGTAGAAAATGGATTATTATTTGCATATAATTTAAATACTTTGATTCCTCTGTCACCTAATGATGGTAACATTTGAAGTCATGCCATTCAGATAACATCACTAATGGCAAAAATCTAACTGGATCCTTGTAGCTACTGAGATTTCAGGTGAATCTTCTGGAAACATTTAGCTTAGTGCTACAAATGTGCTCTTTAAATGTAACGTTTTAAAAGTTAGTTGGAATCTCATCAGTCAGAATTGCTGAAGGATTTGTGTGTTTGTGATTTGTAATTCTTGCAATTTGTGAAATTTCAAAGTGTTTGGCTATATTTAGGACAGATAAATTTTGTCATTACTTCATTTTTCATTATTATAGCCATCATTGAAACAGAATACTGGAGTAACGAATTTGACTGAGCTGAAAGATATAACTGAAATGCACAATAGGAGCAAAACAACAATTGAAGATCTTCAGGCTCAAATGGCTGACCTAATGGCATTTGTTGAGAGACTAAGGACTGAACACAGGTAATATTACTCTTGTATTTAATAAATGTACTTGTAAAAAAAAAATCAATGCAAGTAACATTACTTAATATATTTTTATTTATTAAAGTATTTTTTTTAAAGCAGCATTAAATTGCAGAAGCTTGCATGTTTTACAGCAACAAATGAGGTGATAACTCATTGCTGCATATCTGGTAAAACGCAAAAATAATTTCTGCTGGCCAGACAGTCTTTATTCCAGAGATGATGGGAGTTGTGCACAATGAGCCTGCAGAATCCCCACCACAGCACTCTGAGGGAATAACCTAAAACATTGAATTTTCCACTGAATAATTATATGCCTGGAGCCCTTTTGAAAGTCTCCTTTAAAACCTGTGAATTATGTCAAATAGTTACTGAAGAAAAGCACAGCCTAACTCCTGAGTAACTATTGAACTGACCCCATACCTATCACGTACATCACCAACCATCTTCCAACCCAATTACCAAAAAGAGAACTACACCCCACCTAGGAACTAATATCACCCAATTCCTGTCACTCAGTTAACTTTTTTTTTTCATAAATAACATAGACTTAACAGGCCAAAGGGTCTCTTCTATACTACCAGAATACTGACCAACCTCTTAATGGATTTGAACCTAAATGGCAAGTCTGTTATATGACACTTTATCAAAGACCTTTTGGAAATCGGTATAGGTCTCATCGATGGCATTACCTTACTTGACCACCTTTTGTTACCTCATCAAAAAAAAATCTTGAGCCAGTCACTTGAACATGATTGACATTGAGCGAGCCCAAGTTGGCTTTCCTTAACTACTACACATTTCATCCAAGTTACTATTAATTTTTGAGGTTCTAATTTCTAAATCAACTGGCTTTTTGCTGGGCTTACCTTTGCCACACTTTTTTTTCCCTGAACGAGAAAATGTAACAGCATTTATAGGTGAAACCTAATTGCTCTGGATTAGGTGGTGATGAGCTGCTGCCTTTGTTCTCTGCAGTTCTTAAGGTGAAGGGACACTCCCAGTGTGGTTAGGGAGCCAGAGACAGTGAAGGAGCTGTGAGATACCCAAATCAGGATAGTATATGGTTTGGAGGGGAGCTTGCAATCTATTCTAATGATTTGGAGAAAGACTACAAGAGGGATGCATTTATGTTTGCTGCCTAACAAAAGTAGATGACAGCATAAGCAATGAAGAGGACACAGATCGCAAAGTAATATAGAGGGATTGAGTTAATAATGCGATGGCTGTTGGAGTATAATGTGGGGAAATGTGAGGTTATTCACTCTGTCAATAATTTCAGAAAACTTTCTTTTTAAGTGCTTGAAACTTTGAAATGGTGACGTTCAGGAAGACTTGTGTGAACTTATGCAAAGAACCCAAAGTTAATAGGCAGTATAGCAAGCAAATAAGACAAATGGCCCATTGAAAAGAAATTGGAGTACAAAATTAAGCAAGTTTTCTTGAGATTTTACTTGGTCAAGAGCACACCAGGAGTACAGAGTGCAGTTTTTGTCTCCACATTTCATAAATGGTCGACTTGCGTTGTGGCAGTGTGGAGCAAATTTGATATTGAGCAATGACTCATGCCAAAGACCAGTGTTATAATGTTGAGCAAACTGGATTATAACAATGAGGAACAATCCCCTGAACATGCAAGAAAGGTTCTGAAACTGCTTAACAGGGTGGACTTTGAAAGGTGCATGTCCCAGGCTGGAGGATCTTGCCACCAATACACAGTCTCAGGATGAATAGTTGATAATTTAGATCTGAGATGAGCAGTTTTTTTTTCATTCAAAAGGATTATGAATCTTTGGATTTCTGTACCATAGTGGTATACAGGAGCTCCAAGTTGAATATCTCTGGCAGATTTTTAAATATCTCACAAATCTAGGGGTATGGGGAGCAGGTGGATTTATGTCTAAACATCCACTGTATTGAATGGCAGAGGCTTATGATTTATTCCTGCTCCTACTTCTTATGTTCTTAGCAAAACCTAGTCTAATGTTACTGTGATTGCTACCTTCTAAATATTTCCCTACTGTGAAGTAACTTGCTTCATTTTCTAGAGCTAGTTCTATTTGTGCTTTCTTTTTCCCCCTCACTGGACATGAAAAGTACAGATTTACAAAATGGTCATGAGTGCACTTCAGAAACTCATTTCCCTTCTTTGCTTTTTGTGCAATTATCATCAATAACTGTATTAGGATGATTGAAGGCCTTCATTAAAACTACGGTATAGGATTTGCACCTTCTTGGCAAATTGTTTCCTCTCCTTCCTGGTAGATAGTGGCCCAATACATGTTCCCAAAACTTTAATGATCCTTTTGTCCTTTCTTACCTCTGACCAGTAGGTTCTCTCTCTTTTAGCATCTCTCAGACATGCTTTTTCTCTTTGATATGCTGTCCAGCACTGTAATAACTCCTTAATATTGTTACCCCTCCTCCTCCTCTGTACTTTGTAATCAGGAATACTCATGCCCTGTTCTGCTATACCCAGAGCATCTCATTTGTCCGCTGCCTATCTGTTCCTGCAGCTCACCAACCATGTTTACAGTATTCTATGTACTCTTAGTTTAGACCTTAATGTATTCTCTTATTCTGACACCACCTTATGCCTTCATTTTTGACCTTGTCATTTGACAGAAGAGACTGGGGCTGTTTTCCCTGGAGTGGCAGAGGCTTATAAAATCATGGGGTGGGGGAGTGCAGAACTAAAGGGCATAGGTTTAGGGTGAGAGGGGAAAGATATAAAAGGGACCTAAGGGGGCAACTTCTTCATGTAGAGAATGGTGCACATATGGAATGAACTGCCAGAGACATCTGGATGGGTAAATGAATGGGAAGGGTTTGGAGGGATATGGGCCAAGTGCTGGCAAATGGGAATAGATTATTTATGGATATCTGATCAGCATGGGCAAGTTGGAATGAAGGGTCTGTTTACATGCTGTGCATCTCTCTGACTCTAAGTTTGCTTTCCAGTGTGACTGAAACGGAAGTTGAAATAGCAAGGCACTGATGGTAACTTTTTTTTTTGCCAAAGTAATAATGTTTTCATCTAAATATCTGCAGGAAAGAGTTAATCGAACTAAGGAATGACTTTGAAGAAGAGAAAAAGCAGCGTACTGCCTTACAGGTATGAGTAAAACACATTTCTTAATACCCTAGGCTGCCAGCTATTGCTGCTGAATAATTGTCAGTTGTGCCTCTCAACTTGAAATCAGACAATTGTGGCATTGTGCCCCACTTGAGGGACAGGCTCTAGACTAGCATTCCAATGCATTACGAAAGGGCTGTTACACTAATCAATCAGATGAGACACTAAACTCAGGTTCTGTTGTATCCTCGAGATTCAGCAAAGCAGGTGGAACTAGAGAAGGGTTATGGCACAGAAAGAGGCCAATCAGCCTATTGTCTCTGCACAAACTTGCTGCTGATTTGAAACCCAGTTTCCAACATCCGGTCATTAGTCTTGCTAATTACACTGCTTTCGATGCAGGTACAAGCTCCTTTTAAATTCGTTCCAGGGTTTCCACTTCAAGCACTGAGACCAAGGTGAAATTTCCAAATATCTGGGTGAAAATCCTTTTTAAACACCACCTTGAATCTGTGCTCCCCAGTAATTTATCTCTGTGAGGGTAAACTGGTCTTCCCCGTCTGCTCTATCCAAGCCCCTTATTTTGTGCACCTCAATTATTTCACCATTTGGCCACCTCTGCTGTTAAGAAAAACAACCTAAGCGTTTTCAATCATTGCTGATTGTTGAAGTTTTCAATCTCTGCCAACATCCTTCTGAAATTATGTTCTCCTCTTATTGCTGTGACCAGAATTGTGTGCACAACTCCATCTATTGCCTGAGAAGTGACTTGTATAGTTCCACTATTACATCCTCACTTTTGTATTCAGTGTCTTGCCCAATGATGGAAAGCACCATAACTATCATCTTTGCCACCTTATCTACTTATCCTGCATCTTCAGGGACCTATGGACATGTACTGCGAGGCCTCCTACTTTCCTCTATCATTCTTTATATCTTCCCCTTTATTGTGTGTTTGCTCCTTTGTCGTCCTCAAATGCATAGCCTCTCCCTTCTTCACTGAATTCCATTTGCTACCCTTGCATCAACTCAACTGAACCATGAATATGATCCTGCAGTCACTATCTTTACTATCAACTACATGACCAGTCTTTATGTAATCTGCACATTTCTGAATTGTCTCCCAGATTTAAGTTTAACTCATTAATATATGTTACAAACAGCAAGGCACCTAACATCGAACCCTGTGGGACACCACTAGAAACTGCTTTAAATTTGCAAAAGTAATCCATTGACAATACACTTTATCCCCTGTCAATGAGCCAATTTTGATCTGCCTCCCCACATTCTCCTGTGTCTCGTGGGCTTTCCTTTTTCTCACCAGTCTGCCATGTGGCACCTTATCAAGTACCTCACTAAAATCCACCATGTTACCCTCATCAATCCTCTTTTCAATATACTCAAATGTTCAATTCATTTAGTAAAGTCGAATTATTGCTGATTAATCTACCCCTCAAAGTAACAGTCATTCCTACCTGTAAATATTGATCCTAGTAATTTGCCCACCACCAAGGTCAGGCTGACTGACCTAAAACTATTTGGCCAATCCATTGTACCCTTTTTGAATAGAGCTTCAATCTTTTGGTCCCTTGTCTATATCCTGTCTGGACTCGAAAATGCTCCCAAGAGCGACACCGTTTTCCTTCCTGGCTGCTTTTATCAGTCTAGGGGACAATTCAGTCAGCTCTGGTAGTTTATACACTTTCAAGAAGGTCAGTCCCTCCAATAATAATAATTATTCTTGCTTTGTATAATATTTCACACACCTGCTTTAACTATGTCTTCACCATCCCTCCTCTATGTGAAGATGGACAAAGTACTCAGTAAGAATAATACCTGTGCAAGTTATCATATACATTTCTGGTAGCCATCCTTTTTGTTTTTACTGTACTGATAAAACATCTTTGGATTTGTCTTAATTTTATCAGCCATGCCGAGAAGATGTGAATATTATTTAAACAGAGAGAGACTATAGAGTATTATAGCATAGAGGCATTTAAGAGTTCTCCTGCATCAATCAGAAAAAAAATAGTATGAGTTCAGCAGGTAATAGTGAAGGCAAATGCATTATTGGCCTTTGTTTTCAGGGGAATAGCATATATAAAAACAGAAGTTTTGCTAAACCTTTTCTGGGTACTCTTTAGACTATGCTTAGAATGCTTGTCGCCTTAAATAAGGAAATAGTTACCGTCATTGGAGGCAGTCCAGACAAGGTTCATTAGGTTGATTGGGGGGCACTGTCTTATGAAGAGAGGTTGAACAGGTTGGGTTTGGAGTCAGCAGGGTGAGAATAGACGTAACTAAAATTCTTAGGGAGCTTGACAGGAATGCTGAGAGGTTTGTTCCACTTGTGGGATCATAAGATGATATAATCTCAAAGTTGTTGCCCATTTAAGACGGATGAGAATTTCTTTCTCTGAGGTTAGTGAATCTATGAAATTCTTCGCCACAGGAGACTGTAAAGTCTGGGTTAATGAGAATCTTCAAGGCTGAGATAAAGATTTTTGGTAAGGGAATCAACTTTTCTTGAAAAAAGCAGGAAAATGAAGTTGAATGTGATCAGATCAGCCACGATCTCATTGACTTGCAGAACAGACTTGACTGGCTGAATGGTGTACTTTTGTTCCTGTGTCTTACATATTATTTTATATTATACTGTCTTTTTTCTTTCCTAATTTCCATTTTCAGTTTTCCACCCCTGTATTTTGTGTTCCTTTTAAGTTTCCTAATGTATACATTTTTAAAAATAACATGATAAAAGCTCTATTTCTGCTTTATCTCGCCTTTTTATGCTGCTGGATAACTCTGAGGCGTTAGATTTGGCATTATACTCTTTTTCTCTGTGGGGGACATTTCTATGTTGTGTCTAATGAGCCTTACTTTTTTAATACGCCAACTGATTTGTCTCTGAATTTCTTTCAAGTCCTTTTATGCCATCCGCTTTTTGCCGGAGAGTTTTTCAGCTTTTGTAAAATTTATCATTCCCAGTTGAGAAGCTTTGCTCCTGGTTTTTCTAACCATGTTAAATCTAAATGTAATATGATCATTATCTCCCAAGTGATCATCCGCTGCCCCGCTTATTAACAAAGACTATATTTAGAATTGTGCATTGGGCTTTTTGCATGCTGGCTAAAGAAAGTTATCTGCAGTGCAGTTCAGTAATTTTTGCCCTCCATGCCTTTCACACTGTATCCAAATTAATATTGGGCAATTAAAGTCCCCAGCTATGATTACCATATTGTTTATGAATTCAGAATCTACCTATATTTGCTCCTCTAACACTCTTTCACTACCTGGGATTCAATAATGCACACATAGCAGTGTAGTTGATGATGTTTACTTCTAAGCTTGGCTTTATTTGATGTTTGATTCAATAATTCATTCCTCCTCACACTGGTAATTGATACCAACACAAATAATGCTATGACCCATCTTTTATACATGCATCTCTATCTTCCCTGAAAACACTATATCCAGGGGTGTTGGGAGTGACCATTCTTGCCCCTCTTTAAGGCAAGTTTCCATTATAGCAATGTTATCATGTTGACGTGCATCTATCTGTGTCTTCAACTCTTTAACTTTGTTTTGGGTACTTCCTGTATTTACACATGAACATTTTAATATTTTTCAAACTCCGATGGTGTGCACTTTCTGAACTTTTGCTTCCTTTGTCTTTCAGAATCACCTGCTAAATCTCTGTCTTCCATTCCTTGTTCTAAACTTGGCCTTAGGTTCCCAAACTCTTCTCAATCGACTTTAAATATTTAGGTGTCCTGGCTAATATCTATTCTTAACTGACTCGGCAAAGCACGCTACCTAGTTATTGTAAAGTTGCTGTTGCGGGATCTTCCACTGGAAATTGTCCACCACAATTCTTGCACAGTGGTCACACTTCGTAAGTAGTTCTTTGGTGAAACATTTTAGTGCATCTTGAAATATTGATCAGAGCATTGAGCATAGGAGTTGGGAGGTCATGTTGTGGTTCGACAGGATGTGGTTCGGCCACTTTTGGAATACTGCATGCAGTTCTGGTCTCCTTCCTATCGGAAGGATGTTGTGAAACTTGAAAGGGTTCAGATAAGATTTACAAGAATGTTGCCAGGATTGGAGGATTTGAGCTATAGGGAGAGGTTGAATAGGCTGGGGCTGTTTTCCCAGGAATGCCAGAGGAAGTTACAGCATTTAAAAGGCATCTGGATGGATACATGAATAGTAAGGGTTTAGAGGGATATGAGCCAAGTGCTGGCAAATAGGACGAGATTTGGTGTGGACAGATTGGACTGAGGGGTCTGTTTCCGTGCTGTACATCTCTGACTCTGTTATGTAAATACAAGACTTCCTCTAGTCAGTACACAGTTAAACCAGTTACCTGTACAAACTTCAGCATTGTGTTTTGGAGTCAGGTAAGTTTTTACAGCACGGCAGGAAACCATTCAGCCCATTGTCCCAATTGGAGATTCCCACTTGACCTCATTTTCTAAAACATTTTCATCTGAGTATAATTTGAAATTTCTTTTAAAAGACAATGTGAAGCATACTTCAATTAATAGGATTTCAATACATGAACAAAGCCCATATAAAATAAATTCTCTTGTCGTTTCAATGTTCATTTGGGGTGAAAGTTGAAATTGACATCCTGAACTGTTCTAAACTGACTCCATGTTGAAATGTGTGGTGCTGGAAACGTACAGCAGGTCAGGCGACGTCCAAGGAGTGCGGACCAGTTCAGTCAGTCGAAGGAGGGTGTCAGTGGAAGGGTACTGGTTGGTACGGTGGGAAAGGAAGAAGCGGAGGGCTTTAAGTCCTTTGTGATGGGGGATGGAGGTGTTCAGGGACTGGATGTCCATGGTGAAGATAAGGCGTTGGGGACCGGGAAGCGAAAATCATGGAGGAGGTGGAGAGCGTGGGTGGTGTCCCGAACGTGGGGAGTTCTTGGACTAAGGGGTCAGGACAGTGTCGAGGTATGTAGAGGTGAGTTCGGTGGGGCAGGAGCAGGCTGAGACAATGGGTCGGCCGGCTCTCCCCTCCCCTCCCCTATCAGCATTCTGAAAAGACCACTCCCTCTGACTCCCTCATCAGGTCCACACCCCCTACCAACCCAACTTCCACTCCCGGCACCTTCCCCTGCAACCGCAAGAAATGTAAAACTTGCGCCCACACCTCCCCCCTTACTCTCCTCCAAGGCCCCAAGGGATCCTTCCATATCCGCCACAAATTCACCTGCACGTCCACACACACCATTTACTGCATCCACTGCATCCGATGTGGCCTCCTCTACATTGGGGAGACAGGCCGCCTACTTGCGGAACGTTTCAGAGAACACCTCTGGGACACCCGGACCAATCAACCCAACCACCCTGTGGCTCAACACTTCAACTCCCCCTCCCACTCTACCAAGGACATGCAGGTCCTTGGACTCCTCCATCGCCAGACCATAGCAACACGACGGCTGGAGGAATAACTTTTATCTTAGCCTGCTTGGCACACTTTCCTCATTCCTGAAGAAGGGCTCATGCCCGAAATGTCGATTCTCCTGCTCCTTGGATGCTGCCTGACCTGCTGCGCTTTTCCAGCAACACATTTTCAGCTCTGATCTCCAGCATCTGCTGTCCTCACTTTCTCCTGTTCATTCCTGGTTCAATTTCTCCTTAATATTTCCATTGTTTTGACATCCTGAAGTAAGCCACTTCAAGGTGCATGTCATACGCTAAGTGCTGTTGAATCAATACTTTGTTTTATTTATTTGTTCATGGCAAGTGGGTGTTACTGGCTGGGCCAGCATTTCTTGCTGATCCCTAAATACCCTGGAGAAAGTGGCAATTATCTGTCTCGAAGGGACAACGCTGTTAAAGAGGAGACTTTTGTATTCTAAACAATATTTATAAAACCTGGGGAACATATGCTTATGTATAGTTTTCCCTGTGTACAGTGTTGTATTTCTTAACACCTACGTGTCTCTTATTCAAATCATTTAGCTGTTTCGTATATTTTTTCTTACATGTTAAAAATATCACTTTATATTTCTCTCTAACTTAATTTGGCAGTTATTAATCCAATATAATCTCTATGTATCATCCTAAAATTGTTTGAAGGCATCCTTGCATTTCAATCACACTTCCTACTTTTGTTTTACTTGTAAGTTTTGATGTGCTGTTTAACTCGAGGCTGCATTGTTCAGTGTTACATGTGCACTGAAACCTGAAGATGGTGCACACCCCTTTAATATCCAATAAGATCAGTCTCAACACTGTTGTTCCTTATAAATTGTTTTCCTCAGGATGTGTGGATGACCTCTTATGCATCTCCACGATATTATTTTGTGCTGTTGTGCCTGTGCAGTGATTTGGAAGCCAATTTGTGAAAGGCCGGTTGGGAACTTTAAATTGTTGCACAGACACGCAACTTAGGGTAAACATTACTTAGCACCCTTCAATGTGAGCTTGAATTTTATCAACAATCTTCCTCTGAGTTACATGGTCAAATTTATGTTTTATAATCCATAAACAAGATCTTTCACATTTCCTTTATGAATGCATTTTGTTGCTTCCTTGCAGTAGCAATTAATTTTCAGGAGCAAGTGAGGATTGCAGATGCTGGAAAGTCAGTCAAGAAGTGTAGCGCTGGAAAAGCATTGCGGGTCAGGCAACATCTGAGGAGCAGGAGAGTCTATGTTTTGTGTATAATACCTTCATCATAAACCCTGATGAAGGGCTTATGTCCAAAATATCCACTCTCCTGCTCCTCAAATGCTGCCTGACTTGCTGTGCTTTTCCAGCGCCACACTTTTCAACAATTAATTTTCAGACATAGGTTGCCTTTTGCCACTCCAGATGACTCACTGTATTTCTGTGCTGTATGACTCTGACTCTTCAGTCCATACTGAACATAATCCCAAACTAAACTCGTCTCACTTACATGTCCTGGCCCATATCCTCCAAATCTTTCCCAATTCATGTACTTATCCAAATATCTTTTGAATGCTGTAATCATACTCCCATCCACTACTTTCTCACTCCTGATAAACCGATTTCTTAGTTATTGAGTCAGACAGCATGGAAACTTGGGTTCAACTTGTCTGTGCTGACTAGACATCCCAAAATGACCTCGACCCATTCTAGCATTTGACTCATATGTCTCTCTTAAATTCTTCCTATTCATGAACCCTTGCAGATGCCTTTTAAACGTTGCAAATGTATCTACATCTACCACTTCCTCTGGCAGCTCGCTCTACTCTCTTGATGAAAAAGTTACCCCTCTGGTTCTTTTTAAAATCTTCCCCTCTCACCTTAAACCCATGTCCTCTAGTTTTGGACTTTCCTATCTCAGGGAAAAGACTTTGTCTATTCACCATATCCATGCCTTCACAATTTTATAAACCTCTGCAAGGTCACTCCTCAGCCTCCGAAGCTTCAGCCTATTCAGCCTCTCCCTCTAACTCGAGCCCTTCGGTCCTGGCAACATCTTTGTAAATCTTTTCTGCACTCTGTCAAATCTAACAACATCATTCCTATAGAAGGGCAACCAGAATTGTGCTCAGTATTTTAAAGTGGCCTTACTAATATCCTGTACAGCTACAACATGACCTCCCAAATCTTATGTTCAACGTTTTACCAAGAAAAACAAGCATACCAAATGCCTTCACCACTCTGTTTATCTTTGACTTCACTTTCAAGGAACTATGCATTTGCACCCCTAAGTCTCTTTGCTCACCCACACCTCCCAGGGCTCTACCATTAACTGTATAAGTCTTGCCTTGGTTTGCCTTACCAAAATACAACACCTCATGTTTATCTAAATTAAACTCCATCTAATTAAAATCCTGCTGTACTCTTAGATAACTTTCCCTTTCCACTACACCACCTATTTTGGTATCATCTTCAGTTTTACTAACCAAGCCTCCTGTATTCACATCCAAATCATTTATAGAACTGACAAAAAGGAGTGGACCCAGCACCAATCCTAATGCACCCCACTGGTCACAGGCCTCTAGTCCCAAAAGCAACCCTCCACCTCCATCTTTTCTCTCCTACCTTCAAGCCAGTTTTGGATACACTTGGCTAGCTCTCGCTGGATCCTATGTGATCTACATTACTAACAAGTCTACCATGCAGAACCTTGTCGAATATTTTGCTGAAGTCTATGTAGATAATGTTGCCAGGTGATTATAACTTTTTGTATTGTGGCCTCTAGAAGCCTGTCACCACCATGTTTTGGTTACAAATCAGTAATTACCTAGTTTATGCTTTTATCCTTTCTTTAAGAAGTGCTGTTTGTTTTAGCACAATCCCCAGGACCAAAGACGTTTTACAGAACTGTGGTCAGAGTCATGTTGTTTCTTATTGTACTTATGTATTCTGGGATGGATTTTATGCATAGTCTTATTGGAATGTGTCTTTTTTTAAATCATCTCAAACATGAAGATTTGTAAGGCATTCCTAAAAATTTTAAATTATCCCTTCACAGTACAGTGTTGGCTGGATTCAGTCAGCCCCTACTTGCAAAACTCTTTAGTGTTGAACATTCAAAGTGATTCTTCAATTGAACATTTGCTGAATAATCCTGATTGTGTGAAGATTTGCGCGAATTTGTGTTTTTGTGAATTATTGTGATGAGTGAAATGCTTTGGCATGTCTTTGAGCAATTTTAAAGACATTAGAGAGGGTACTGAAGCAATCAATGAAACTGGTAGTCTCTGATCATGCATAACACAATGCTTGAGTCCAGCAATCAGCAGTTTATTATTGGGCCTGGAGACTCTTGTGATGCAGTGATAGTGTCCTTCCTCTGAACCAGCAGACCCTGGGTCAAGAACCATCTGTACACAGAACCATTGAAGTGGTGTCATACCTGATATTGAGGACTGGTTACCAACAGTCCATTGCTGCAATAAAACTAGTTACAAGTGATCATGAATGAAAATCATTTATATTCTGCTTTCGGTCTCAGCTGATACATACCTTTACAATGCAGTGCATTGTTATGTAAAACTATTCTTTTCTTAGCATTGTGTTCCCTGTAAATCCTTTCGATGTATAGTTTGTCCACTTTTCTTGTTTACACATTACTTAATGAAATTAAAAACATATCATAATACATTGTTTATAATCCATGGCTGTAGCCTTTATTATCAAGATTTCTTAACAATTTATTTAAAGTGTTATGTGATTGATTATGCATACTTAAAGTTTTGGCTAACCAAATTATTTTTAAAAGATTGGTTTCACTAAAACAAACCATTTTATTGTTTTCTCACAAACTGACCTGAAATAATTTTGAAGAAGAATTACTTTTAATTTTGTTAATTCAAAAACATGATTTATTTTGGATGTTAAATTAATTATCCCTTCATATTAAAAAGAAACTACTGCACATTGCATTCAAACATTCAACAAAGGTGAAAAAGCAGGCCATTCAGCCTCTTGAAACTGCTCTGCCATTCCATAAGATTGTGATTGATCTGTCTGTGTTTTGAGGTCTGCATTCCTATCTCCTCTGTAATCTTTGTGATTTTCTTGCCTAACAACAATCTATCCACCTCTCCCCTTAAATGTGTAATGTTAAAATAGCATGTAGTTAAGGAAGTGATTAGGGTTGAATGATTCACTGACTGGGAAGATCTAAAAGGTGAACATGTTTTTAAAATTAAACAGTTGCAAATTTCAAAAGAACAGGAACAGATTAAGGCCCTTGTGGTGCACTGGTTGTGTCTCTGCGTCTGAGCCAGGAGGCCCAGGTTCAGTTCCCACCTGCTCCAAAAGTGAGTCAAAACTACTCTGAACAGGTTGATCAGGAAATATCTAAAAGGGAAGAGGTGAAACTGGTGTGTGCCACTAAGACTGAATAGCCAGTAAATGTTATGCACAAAGCAAAGTGTCGAGGCTTTTGTCTCACCACAAGTTTGGATCCAAGTTGACCTGTAATATTGCAGATAATAGTCAGAGCAGTTTCAGTGTGAGTTAATGGAAAGGGAATTGTTATCTGAGAGTATTGTGTGGATGTAACTCTTAGGGTAAGATACCAATGGATGGTATATAATTGCACTTTTTCCAAAACAAAGTCTGTTAGATGCCTAAAAGGATTTCTTTAACAAATTAATACCCGTGGGTGTAGTGATTGGAACAGGGTCAGCTGTGGACCAGGTTAACAGACCCAATCAGGGAGCCCTGATTGACTTAAAAAGGTGAGTGTCAGATACTGATACTGGTATGTAGCCCTGAATGAGGCAGTACAGAAGTCGAGATTTGTTCCTGTGTAAATAAAGAGTGACTTGGTGATGGGATACCAGCCTCTGTGGAGTTGTTTCAGTGGCATCAGGTTTGTCAGTTGCAATAGATTGAGGATTGGTTAATAATCAGTATCGGAATATATTTATGTTCACAGGCTCGTCAATAGAGTACTATGCTTGAGACTTGGCTATTCAATCCATTATCTGTGACTTAGATGAGAAGACAAAGTGTGACATATCAAACAAGATGGAAAGTGAACAGTGAGAAAAATGCATTGGGATAGGAGCAGGCAAGAATGTGCTAGATGGGAAATTTTAGCACAATGGCAAGTTATGCAATTTGGTGGAAAGAGAACACGCTTTTTAAATAAGATCAGAAACTAGTAAATATAAGTGTTCAGGGATGATTTTGTCCATGGATTGCAAAGTTATAATGCAGTTTTTAACTGTTATTTTATGGGAAATAAATGTCACTGGTAAGGCCAATACTTCTCTACTGTTCTCAGTTGCCCTGCAGAAACTGAAAAAGCAAAAGATACTTTTTTTTATTGCAAAGGGATTGAGCTATTAGAATAACTTTGTCTCGCCTGCATTTGCAGAGGACCTGGTGATGCCATACTTGCAGTAATGAATACAGCTTTGGTTGTCTTTCTTATGGAGACCATAACTTGCTTCCGAGGGAGGCTTGCTAGATTGATTCATGGCTTGAGAGGATTGTATTTTTGAAGACCTGTTATAGATAAATTCTACCTAATCCCTGATTCCATCAAAACGTAAAGTTTTCCGAGGGCTTGAGGATATACTGGAATGATTATCTTTGGCTAGAGAATCTAGAAACAATGGTCAGTAGTCTCAGAAAAAAGGGGTCATTTATTTCGGACTAATATGAGAAGTGTATTCATTCAAAGGGTTTAAATCTTTGAAATTCGCTACCACAGGGAACTATGGATGTTCAAACATAGAGTATATTAGGGTGAGGGAGGTCAATAGATTTTAGGACACTTGTGAACTCAATGGGTGAGGGGATAGTGCATGAAGGTGGAGTTGTTAGAAGATGAAGTATTATGCCATTGATGGATAAGTACCATAGGCTTCCAGTTATCAACTCCTGACTCTTCCTGGATGTTCAGTCTGCGGATATCTTTGTGACTGTGCAGATGTTTGCTTACATGCCCCAGTCCCAGGCATACCAGAATAGTCAACCTTTAACAAAGAATGTATGTTTAGATGTTCTCTTTGCCATTGAAGTTAAATGCTCTTGAAATGTTGCATTGCTAAATGATAGTCACTAAATTTCTTCTTTTAATTTACAGCTGGAAATAGATAAACTGAAGAAAGCTGTGCAGTCTACGTGAGCTATAATTCCTTCAGATTTGAGACAACTTACTAAGGTCCAAGTTGTTCCAAATAACCAGGAAAATCAATACTTTGAAATACTTCCCCTTTTATGATAATCATTGCCCTATATTAAATGACAGATATTATGATATATCTTTATGAAGCTGGGTATAATTGTATGATGTAAATTTTTAGCCAGTAAGAATTTTTGAGGCCTTATCTGCTATTGTGCTGAATTTGCAGACTGCACATGGTGAATGTTTAGTTTGCTTCCTGTACTACTGAATCTGTATAAAGGGGTCAGAGATTTTTAAGATGTAGTTTAATTTTTTTAAATGAACCAGTGCTGTTTGTAGTTTTTGCAAAACAGTAAGATTGCCATCTTGGCATTTTCTGCTAAATGGGAAGAAAGAGCTTAATAGATGTTAGTTTTATTGTTCTACAAAGGAAAGGAAGTTTTGATTTGCTGTATACAATTTATTTTAGCTTTCCTATCCAGGATAAACACTATTGTGCCTGAATAAAGCCTTCATTTGCAAGTATTCAGTGAATATATAAAGTTGGCATTTTAAGGGGCAAAGTTATGTGAACTGGTGACCAATTCCCTATGCAAAGTAAAGCTATGTATTTTCATATTGAAGGTTATATAATATAATTTAAATGTGCATTTACACGTTACTTGCAATAAAGGGAGCTTTTGAACCAAAGCAAAGGGTCTGAGGAAATGGGTAAACAAACGTATCTTTAATATGTTTACTTTGAGGAATTATGGTTCAAGATTTCTTTTTTCTTTCCCCATTTACCTATGGTCCTCTCTACATTCAACTGATATCATAAATGCAGTTAGGACTCTACATTTCTGAAGAGGTGGATCAACTCAGTTTATTATTTACATGGAACCATTTGCATCTAAAGAGGTTTCGTACCTGATAGTGGGACTGGTTGCCAACAGTCCATTACTGCAATAAAATTAGTTACAAGTGATCATGAATGACAATCATTTATATTCCGATTTCTGTCTGTGTTGTTACACACCTTTACAGAACACAGTGCAGTGCATTGTTATGTAAAACTATTGGCTTTTCTTAGCATTCTGCTCCCTGTAAATCCTTTCAATATATAGTTTGTCCACTTTTCTTGTTTACACATTACTTAATAAAATGAAAAAAAAAGTAATACATTGTTTATAATCCATGGCTGTAGCCTTTATTATCAAGATTTCTTAACAATTTTAAGTGTTGTGCGATTGATTATGCATACTTATTTTAGGTTTTGGCTAACCAAATTATTTTTTAAAAGATTGCTTTCACTAAAACAAATCATTTTATTGTTGTTTTCTCACAAACTGACCTGGAATAATTTTGAAAAATTATTTTTAATTTTGTTAATGCAAAAGCATGATTTATTTTGCATGTCAAATTAATTATCCCTTTATATTAAAAAAAAACGACCGCACAGTGCATTCAAACATTCAACAAAGGAGAAAAAGCAAGCCATTCAGCCTCTTGAAACTACTCTGCCATTCCATAAGATTGTGACTGATCTGTCTGTTTTGAGGTCTGCATTCCTATCTACTCTGTATTTTTAGATTGTTGTTACGCAACAGAATCTACCTACCTCTCCCTTAAAAGTATTCAATGACTTTTGCATCTACTGCCTGTGAGGCAGA
Organism: Chiloscyllium plagiosum; assembly: GCF_004010195.1. Taxonomy (NCBI): domain Eukaryota; kingdom Metazoa; phylum Chordata; class Chondrichthyes; order Orectolobiformes; family Hemiscylliidae; genus Chiloscyllium; species Chiloscyllium plagiosum. The sequence continues at coordinate 62,341,642 of NC_057712.1, read as the reverse complement.
GTTCCAAAGTTGCATGACCCTAAGAGAATTCAGTTTTCCTCCTCTTGGTCTGAAAAGGATTACCTCTAATTTGGAAACTGCACCCCTCAGTTCTGGACTCCACCCACAAAAACAAATATTCTTTCCATGTTCACCTTTTCAAGACCTTTGAAGATCTCATGCACTTCAATTAAGTCACCCCTCACACTTTTAACTACATTGGAGACAAACTCAACCTGTTCAACCTATCTTCCTAGGACAGTCTGATTGATTGCAGGTATTAATCTAGTAAACAGTTTTTGAATCACCTGCAATGCATTTGCGTCTTTGTTCTTGTGGCACAGTAGTAGTGTCACTACCTCTGAGCCAGGAGGCCCTGGTTCAAGTCCAACTTGCTCCATTTCTGAACAGGTTGCTTAATAAATAATAAAAAAAGACTTAAAGTGCATGTCGTATTAGAGATTTTGGTTCACCTTGTATAACTGAAGATATAACATTTTACTTTTATAATGAGAGGAATTAAACCTAAAGGATCGCATCCCTCAATTGTTGTCTTGATCATTTCTGTACCTGCGCAATGACCTTTCATCATTCATGCGCTGGAATACCTAAATCATTCTGCACCTTAAAATTGCAAGGTCATTTTTTAAGTACCAATTAAATATGTATGTTTTCCCATTTTAATATCACTTGTCAAGCAATAGTGGTAATTTTGTCATAAGTTGAAATATTAAGCCACTGTTTTTGTTCAGTTACTACCCATATCTCTCATCAGTGTGACTATCCTCAAACTCTCACCAGCAATGGTTCTGCCTTCCTGATGTATCAGTTATGTTTGACCCCTTCTAAAGTAATGTGGGATGGGAACAACTCCAATATTTGGTCCTCCAAACTCCTGGAATGATGCATCATTTAGAAGTATGATCTCCTCAATTTATCATAAAATACATCATTATTAAAATTAGCATTATAAATGAGTTTTAAAATGACTTAAATTTTGATTTTTAAAACTGTCGTGTCCATCAGTAACATCCTCTGTGTATTCTTGCAATCATAGTATATACCAGTAACTATTTTTAATGAGAAGAAATCTAAACAGAGCCTCAAAATTCTGTACTTTAAAACACTTAGTTGTACTAGGGACAAAGCAAATACTAACTGACCACCTACACTTATATTGAATCAGCATAAATTAAACATGAATTAACAGGAAAATAGTGGTCAATTATAAACTATAAATTACGCAAAGCATTGGAGACAATTAGCAGAGATCTTTTTGACTTTGCTCAGTGGTAACCAATATGCTAAAGGTACTAAACTTGATATAGTCCTTCAAAACTACTCCTTGCAAAGAATTTCATCTCCTTTCCTTGTGATTCTTAACAGTTAATTTTTAGAATCCATTTTACTTGTGGAAATGTCACACTTGCAAATCAATTAGGTATTGTTTGTCGCGCTCCTGGTGCAACCAGTTGGTGCCCTAATGGTTGCATGAATGAGCATGAAGATGCTGTGCATCTGTATGACTCAGAGTCATACAGATGCACAGCACGGAAACAGACCCTTCGGTCCAAATCATCCATACTGACCAGATATCCCAACCCAATCTAGTCTCACCTGCCAGCACTGAGCCCATATCCCTCCAAACCCTTCCTATTCATATACCCATCCAGATGCTTTTTAAATGTTGTAATTGTACCAGCATCCACCACTTTCTCTCATTCCATACCCATACCACCCTCTGAGTGAAAAAGTTGCCTCTTAGGTTTCTTTTATATCTTTCCCCTCTCACCCTAAACGTATGCCCTCTAGTTCTGGACTCCCCCACAGCAGGGAAAAGACTTTGTCTATTCGTCCTATCCATGTCCCTCATGATTTTATAAAC
>NC_057712.1:62332680-62339414 GCF_004010195.1 Chiloscyllium plagiosum | reverse complement strand
CCTCAGCCTCCGATGCTCCAGGGATAACAGCCCCAACCTATTCAACCTCTCCCTATAGCTCAAATCCTCCAACCCTGGCAACATCCTTGTAAATCTTTTCTGAACCCTTTCAAGTTTCACAACATCTTTCCGATAGGAAGGAGACCAGAATTGCACGCAATATTCCAAAAGTGGCCAAACTAATGTCCTGGAGAGCCGCAAGATGACCTCCCAACTCCTGTACTCAAATACTCTGACCAATAAAGGAAAGCATACCAAATGCTGCCTTCACTATCCTATCTACCTGTGATTCTACTTTCAAGGAGCTATGAACCTGCACTCCAAGGTCTCTGTTCAGAAACACTCCCTAGGACCTTACCATTAAGTGTATAAGTCCTGCTAAGATTTGCTTTTCCAAAATGCAGCACCTTGCATTTATCTGAATTAAACTCCATCTGCCACTTCTCAGCCCATTCGCCCGTTTGATCAAGATCCTGTTGTAATCTGATGTAACCTTTGCTGTCTACTACAACTTCAATGTTGGTGTCATCAGCAAACTTACTAACTATATCTCTTGTGCTTACATCCAAATCATTTATATAAATGATGAAAAGTAGTGGACCCAGCACTGATCCTTGTGGCACTCCACTGGTCACAGGCCTCCAGTTTGAAAAACAACCCTCCTCCACCACTCTCTGTCTTCTACCTTTGAGCCAGTTCTGTATCCAAATGGTGGGTTCTCCCTGTATCCCGTGAAATCTAACTTTGCTAACTAGTCTCCCATGGGGAACCTTGTTGAACACCTTACTGAAGTCCATATAGATCACATCCACTGCTCTGCCCTCATCAATTCTCTTCAAAAAACTCAATCAAGTTTGTGAGACATGATTTCTCATGCACAAAGCCATGTTGACTATCCTTAATCAGTCCTTGCCTTCCAAATACATGTACATCCTGTCCCTCAGGATTCTCTCCAACAACTTGCCCACCACCAACCTCGGACTCACTGGTTTATAATTCCCTGGCTTGTCCTTACCACCCTCCTTAAACAGTGGCATCAGATTAGCCAAACTCCAATCTTCTGACACCTCACCTGTGACGACCGATGATACTATCTCACTAAGAGACCCAGCAACCACTTCTCTAGCTTCCCACAGAGTTCTAGGGTACACCTGATCAGATCCTGAAGATTTATTCACTTTTATGCATTTCAAGACATCCAGCACTTCTTCCTCTGTAATATGGACATTTTTCAAGATGTCACCATCTATTTCCCTACATTCTGTATCTTCCATGTACTTCTCCATGGTAAATACTGATGCAAATACTCATTTAGTATCTGCCCCATCTCCTGCAGCTCCACACAAAGGCTATCTTGCTGATCTTTGAGGGGCCCTATTCTCTCTCTAGTTATCCTTTTGTCTTTAATGTATTTGTAAAAACTCTTTGGATTCTCCTTAACTCTATTTGCCAAAACTATCTCATGTCCCCTTCTTGCCCTCCTGATTTCCCTCTTAAGTATACTCCTCCTGCCTTTATAATCCTCAAAGGATTCACTCGATCTATCATGGCTATACCTAACATATGCTTCCTTCTTTTTCTTAACCAAACTCTCAATTTCTTCAGTCATCCAGCCTTCCCTATACCTACCAGCCTGCCTTTTCACCCTAACAGGAATATACTTTCTCTGGACGCTCATTATCTCATTTCTGAATGCTTCCCATTTTTCGGCCGTCCCTTTACTTGCAGACATCTGTGCCCAATCAGCTTTTGAAAGTTCTTGCCTAATACCGTCAAAATTGGCCTTCCTCTGATTTAGAACGTCAACTTTTAGATCCATTCTATCCTTTTCCATCACTATTTTAAACTAATAGAATTATGGTCACTAGCCCCAAAGTGCTCCCCCACTGACACCTTGGTCACCTGTCCTGCCTTGTTTCCCAAGAGTCGGTCAAGTTATGAACCTTCTCTAGTAGGTACATCGACATACTGAATCAGAAAAAATTCTTGTACACACTTAACAAATTCCTTTTCATCTGAATCCTATGTTTGGATAGAACCCGCCTATGTTTGGAAAGTTAAAATCCCCTACTATAGCCATCCTATTATTCTTACAGATAACTGAGATCTCCTTACAAATTTGTTTTTCAATTTCGCTCTGACTATTAGGGGGTCTATAATACAGTCCCAATAAGGTGATCATCCCTTTCTTATTTCTCAGTTCCACCCAAATAATTTCCCTGGATGTGTTTCTGGGAATATCCTCCCTCAGCACAGCTGTAATACTATCCCTTATCAAAAATGCCACTCCCCTTCCTCTCTTGCCTCCCTTTCTATCCTTCCTGTAGCATTTGTATCCTGGAACATTAAGCTGCCAGTCCTGTCCATCCCTGAGCCATATTTCTGTAATTGCTATGATATCCCAGTCCCATGTTCTCAACCATGCCCTGAATTTATCTGCCTTCCCTGTTAGACCTCTTGTATTGAAATAAATGCAGTTTAATTTATCAGTCCTGCTTTGTCCCTGCATGCCCTGACTGTTTGACTTGCCTTTGTTCTCTACTGTATCAGTCTCAGATTGAAATCTTTCCTCACTCTCTCCCTGGGTTCTCTACCACCATCCCCCCCGACCCGAACACCAGCTCCTCAGGTATGCATATGCATTTATCTGCTTTAATATTTATGGCTATTCCTGTAGCACTGGGAGTGATCGAGATATTACTACTCTTGAGGACCTCCTTTTTAAATTCCTACTTAACTTTCTGTAAGCTCCCTTTAGGATGTCGACCTTTTCCCTTCATATGTTGTTGGTTCCAATGTGTACAATGACCTGTTGGTCCCTCTCCCCCTTGAAAACATTCTGCACCCTCTCTGAGACATCCTTGATCCTGGCACCAGGGAAGCAACACACTATTCTGCTTTATCGCTGCTGGCCACAAACATCTGTCTGTACCTCTAACTAGAGAGTCACCTAATACATGTTGTTGGTTCCAATGTGTACAATGACCTGTTGGTCCCTCTCCCCCTTGAAAACATTCTGCACCCTCTCTGAGACATCCTTGATCCTGGCACCAGGGAAGTAACACACTATTCTGCTTTATCGCTGCTGGCCACAAACATCTGTCTGTACCTCGAACTAGAGAGTCACCTAATACAATCAATTGCTTGGAACCCGATGTACCTATCATTACATTAGAGCCAGTCTGAATACCAGAAACTTGGCTGTTCGTGCTACGTACCCCTGAGTGTCCATCACCCCCTACATCTTCGAAAACAGTATACTTGTTTGAAATGGGGATAGCCACAGAAGACTCCTGCACTACCTGCCTATCTCTCTTACCTTTCCTGGAGTTAACCCATCTATGTGAATGCATCTGAGACCCCCCCCCCCCCCTTCCTATAACTGCCATCCATCACATCCCCTTGCTCTTGTAAATTCCTCATTGCCTCTAACTGCCTCTCCAACTGATCCAGTCGATCTGACAGTATTCACAACCAATGGCATTTATTGCAGATATAATCCTCAATAACCCGTAAACTCTCCCTAATCTACCACATCTGACAAGAAGAGCATATCACTCTACTAAAGGCCATTTTTGCTGCTTTCAATCTACAGACCAAGAAAATAGCATGTCTTATTCCTCTGCAAAACACTGCTACAGGTGAAATTAATATTTATGGCTTATATTTTTAAGTTAATCAAGAGACATAGCTCAATAAAACATATATTCAGGGGAAAAAAACCCACTCTATGCACTACAGCAGACTTATTTTAAGGCCGTGCTTAAAATCACTTATCTGTTTCTGTGCTGTGACCTTGCCCAGACAGGTTCCTCCAAGATCAGTTGTGAATTTCACTGTTTTTAACTTTTCCCAGACACACTCCAATGTCCAGTGATATGTGAATTCAACAACAAAGGCAATAACTGCTAACACTGTCAGTTAGCAATGTGGGTTGCTTTCTCTCTCTCTCTCTTGCACTGACCTCACCATGTGCTTCCTTTGCCTGCTCTCCTCCCTTTTAAAACTGCTGTTGTTTTGACGTTTTTTCTCCAAAGTTCCAAAACAATGTAACAACATATAAAACAGTAATTACTGCTCCTGAAATTTGAGGAAATCACCTTCAACACCTAAAACACCTCAAAAAAAGGAGCAGCTGTTACAGCCACACATTTTTCCCGTCCTCCATCTTGGATTACCCAGAATCCTGCCCCTCCCATTTAGTGTATTAGAAAGAAATCTCCTCAGAGTTAGCCTGAACCCTAGTCAAGTGGCGCAAATCACCAACCCACTATTCATTGGCATGGTCTTCTCCCCAAAGTGATGCAAGTATTCAGAACTTAATATTCCCTTTATGATCTGGGGGTACAATTCATCTTTGAGTAACAGGAACCACTGTGACAATTTGTCTCTTCTCAGCTTCTGAACCAACCTTCCATATTTTTCAGACTACCTGCCTGGTCTGGCATTATCTACTATGACTCAACTTGGATGGCTGTCTTTCCTTTGATACAGATATAACCGGTTCTTGTCTGCTTGTAAGTTGGGAATTCCTTAGCAATTGGAAGAATTATTCCTTAGTTTTTGTTTCCGGTTACAATTTGCCATTTTCTTTCCCAAGAAAAACTTTGAAATCCTGAAATCCATTGCACTTTTTGTCTCAAAGAAAATTTGACTCTGTGCAGTTTATTTACAACCATTTTAAAATACAGGAAATTCTTATCAATATTTTACACTAAGTATAAATTTTACAGTCATTACATATTTCATAATTACACATTGTGCTTATCAAATTATAAGTGTTTATCCAAAGCCTAAATGAGTAACAATTAGGATTAGTAATTTCAAAGTTGAGTATTGATGGAAAAACATAAAAATTGCCAAAGTTTTTTATCTTGCACTTAGCAGAACAACTTCAAAAATATCAATTCAAGGGATAACAATGTGTGAAAATTTTTCTTTTCACACATTACATTTCCTTTGCAAATCACTTAAAACCTCTGCTTTGTTGTTCTGAATCCTTTTAAGAGTGGGCACAGTTTCTTCTTGTCTACTTTGTCTAGACATCTCATGATTTTGAAAGCTTCAATCAAATTTCCTCTGCACCATCTTCTCATGAAGGAAACCAGCCTTAACTACTTCAGTCTATCCTAATTAACTGAAGTTTCTCACTCCTGGAACCATTCTTGAAAACCTCTCCTGAATATTTTGCAATACATCCACATCCTTCTAAAATGTGCTGCTCATGGTAAAGAGCTAATGCATGTTTTATATAATATTGCTGACCTCATTTTCTATCTCCTTATCAATGAAAGACAGGGTAGAGTATAGATTAGATTACTTAACAGTGTGGAAACAGGCCCTTTGGCCCAACAAGTCCACACCAACCCTCCGTAGAGCAACCCACCCAGACCCATTCCCCTACATTTACTGCTTCACCTAACGCTACGGACAATTTAGCTTGGCCAATTCACCTAACCTGCACATTTTTGGACTGTGGGAGGAAACCGGAGCACCTGGAGGAAACCCACGCAGACATAGGGAGAATGTGCAAACTTTATGCAGACAGGGAATTGAGGAGGGAATTGAACCCGGGTCTCTGGCGCTGTGAGGCAGCAGTGCTAACCACCGTGCTGCCCACATGCAATTTATTACTCTCCCTCTCCACGTATCTTTCCATCTTTAATGACTTATGCATGCACACATTCTAGCTCTCAGTTTCTATACACTCCATATTTTATGCTGCATCTCGGTTTGCTTTCTGCCAAAATATATCGCTTCCAAGTATCGCATTGGAATACTTCTACTTATTTGATCAACTTGTCAACTTAAAGTTCATAGAAACCTCTAGTTTACAGTTTTTTCAAGTTTTGTAAAATTTCCAAACTTTAGTTGAGTGCAGGGCACAATTTAAATGTATAGCCAGGAAAAGCAAGAATCCCAATACTAATCCCTGGGGAATTACAATACAAATTTGCTTGTCTCTATTTTCCCCTTTTCTCAAGGTGCTTTTTGTTTCTTTCCACTTCTTCCACAGTCCTTCCAACAATCAGCCTCCAAAGATCATGACCAGTATTTACTATCGCTTAGTTATCAGTGTCAATGTCAGCTAGCTTTGTAGGAGCTATCTGTGGAAGGAGATGCAGAGGTAACATTTTCAGTCTAGTATGGCCCTGGGGTCGGGGAGTCCAGAACTAGAGGGCATAGGTTTAGGGTGAGAGGGGAAAGATATGAAAGAGACCTAAGGGGCAACCTTTTCACGCAGAGGGTGGTACTGCCAGAGGATGTGGTGAAAGCTTGTACAATTGCAACATTTAAGAGGCATTTGAATGGGTATATGAAAAGGAAGGGTTTGGAGGGATATGGGCCAGGTGCTGGCAGGTGGGACTAGATTGGGTTGGGATATCTGGTCGGCATGGACAGGTTGGACCGAAGGGCCTGTTTCCATGCTGTACATCTCTATGACTCTGTTACTCTATAACCAGGGTTCAGAAAAGATTTACAAGGATTTTGCCAGGATTGGAGGATTTGAGCTATAGGGAGAGGCTGAATAGGCTGGGGCTGAGGGGTGACCTTATAGAGGTTTATAAAATCATGAGGGTCATGGATAGGATAAATAATTTCAGACTTTTCCCTGGGGTCGGGGAATCCAGAACTAGAGGACATAGGTTTAGGGTGAGACAGGAAAGATATAAAAGGGAACAAGCTTCCAAAGGAAGTGGTGGAGCTGGTACAATTGCAGCATTTAAAAGGCA
>NC_057712.1:62326835-62332180 GCF_004010195.1 Chiloscyllium plagiosum | reverse complement strand
TCTTTGGATGGACGGTGTGGACTTGATGGCCTCCTACGCTGTAGGGCATCTATGATTTATGAGTCTGTTGTTCATGTTTCGAGTTCTGAAGAGGTCAATACCAAACTCAAAGTGTTAACTCTGTTTATCTCCACAAATGCTGCCACACTTGCTGAGTTTCTCCAGCACATTCCTTGTGTTTTGAAGCAACCACTTGAATGACACCCCATCCACTGCCTTCCACACCTACTCGATTAATTAGTGATGCACCATGTCAGCAGTGTGGACAATGTGTGAAATGGCACTACAGCTACTTGATAAGCTCCCTTCAGCACCACTCAAACCTGCAATCTCTAATGCCCAGAAGGACAAAGGCAACAGCTGGATGGGGACTCCACCTTTCAGACCAAATACCATGCTGACCTGACGTTTTATACTTGTTCCTTTATTGTCAGTGAGTTAAAATCTTGAAACTTTCCCATCAATATACAGTATTTAGTTAAAAATCACAACACCAGGTTGTACCCCAACAGGTTTATTTGCTTTTGCAGTGCTGCTCCTTCGTCAGCTAACTAGTGGGGCAGGATCATAGGGCACAGAACTTACAGTACTTTGAAATAAACCTGTTGTCAACCTCAGTCCAACACCAGCACCTCCACATCATGGTCACCAATATATGTCCTAATCAACCTATTCAGAGATGTTATTACACCTCTCTGGAGCAGGTGGGACTTGCGCCTAGGCCTCATTGCTCAGAGGCAGAGACACTGCCAATGTGCCACAAGAGCCACTCCTCCCTTACTAATAGCAATAGGGAATATGTTAACATCAAGGACTATTAGAGATGGCCTAACCTATGTTGCTCACATCATGTGAAGGGATAACAAAACAATGTTGCGATTAATCTGTATGTGCTTTAAACTCTTTACAAGTGAGCAATATCTTGTAGGTCTCATGCTCCAAATGTATTTATATAATTTCAAGCTTGGAATTTAGACTTCCGTTACAAAATAAGAAATTGCTGGAGAAACTCAGCAGGTCTGGTAGCATCTGTGGGAAGAAAGCAGAAGTAAGTTTCGAGTCCAGTGACTCTTCCAAAAGAACTTCTGTTAATTTATTCCTATACACATTACACAATTGTACCAATTGTTCACAATCTTTGTAATTAAACAGCCAAACCTTCCTTACTGCAGGCTGTTCTTGTGAATTTTAGAGATTATTTAGACTTCCATAGCAGTAAGGAAATAAAACATCAATAGTTATAGGATTCTGAGAATACAAAGATGGCTGAAGCTATGTAACATCAGTCAAAAGTGTTTCTTAGCAATAGTCTGAAATAGAACAGCAAAATAATAAGAATAAATAATACATTGCTATTAGCATTATATTCGAGACCAATCTGATTTACCATAACCTGCAATTACTTTAAATCTTTGCCAAGTATTGCCAACTGATTTAATTGTTGATTTGCTTTTCAAGATGAATTCAAGGTCATGCATGCCAAAATCCCAAAATGCGTTTCACCTCAAAGATATGTTTCATTTATTGTTGACACTAAAAGAATAATTATAAAATGAACAGTCAGGATTATGGGCAATGCTAGTCTAGATTATTTGACGTCATCCCATTTGGTATTCTGTCCACCAAATATACATGCATTTTTGCAAGGTTTGTGAAGGTTTGTAGCTCAGGTTGAGGATTAGGGTGTAGGTTTGCTCGCTGAGCTGTAGGTTTGATATCCAGACGTTTCATTACCTGGCTAGGTAACATCATCAGTGGCGACCTCCTAGTGAAGCGAAGCTGTTGTCTCCTGCTTTCTATTTACATGTTTGAAATGAAATGACATCACCACAAACCCCAGGAACCCCATCCAGGACAAACATGTAAATAGAAAGCAGGAGACAACAGCTTCGCTTCACTAGGAGGTCGCCACTGATGATGTTACCTAGCCAGGTAATGAAACGTCTAGGTATCAAACCTACAGCTCAGTGAGCAAACCTACACCCTATACATGCATTTGTTAATTTAATCTCATCTAAAAGATTTAAATCATTTCATTGAATTCCCACTGGATGCTAGGATGCCAGATTTTTGTATGTCACTCATTGTTCCCTTACCACAGAGCTGGCTGATGAAGTTAGTGGGCACAGTTTTGCTTGTGTAAGTCGTGATGTATGTTTGTACAATGTTGTAGAATATTGTTATTTTGGATTTAGTTGAACTGAAGGGGAGACAATAGCCTAGTGATATTATTGCCTGGACTGTTAATAAAAAAAACCCAGGTAATGTTCTGTGGGCCTATGTTCAAATCCCACCACAACAGATGGTGGAATTTGAATTCAATAAATATCTGGAATAACTACTATCCTTATCTAGTCTGGCATACATGTGACCCCACACCCACAACCCTCTGGGCAATTAGGGATGGCCAATAAATGACCTAACCAGAGAAGCCCTCATCCTATGAATAAATGTTTTTAAAAAGTGAGAGGACATCTTAGATGAATTAAGGAGAAATTACACTTCCAATCTGTGTGTCAAGTTTCAGAGAGAAGCTAACCAAAACATTTGATTGGTCAAAAAGCATCTGTAAAGTGCTCAATAATGAAAGCTAGTGTAGATTTAAAGATAGGGAACAAGGTTATTATCTGTCTTTGAGAAACCATTAAACACAAACTCATTGTGTAGTGTCAAAGTAATTCAATAATTTGAATTATGTAGTGGGTTCACCAGATAGGAGAAAAATAATCAGCAAGTGTGCCATGTTAAAGTTATATTGTAACATGGGTGATGGTAAGAACTGAAGCGTATTTATAGCGATGAAAGAAGTAGCCATGATTTGGAGGAGTCATTGTTGGACTGGGGTGTACAAAGTCAAAAATCACGCAACACCAGGTTATTGTCTAATAGTGAGTGATACAAAAAAAAATTAATGATTGGGGAATAAATCAGATATTGAAAATTCTAAAATTGACTCTCCTATAATTGGATCGGATGATATGTAAGTCCTTAAAAATGTATTGAAGTATTATGATTAAGTATTAAGTGTCTCATGATTCAAGTGGCCTAGCTATTACAGACTCATGAATCAAGTTATGTAAATAGGCCACAACAAAACCTCTTTGGCTCTTCATAGTGTTCATTTAGGGGATGAGTAATCCAAGAAACAAAGTCCTTACAGACTTGACTGAAAGAATTTAACTCATGTAAGAAGAGATTGAATTCATGGGCAATGACATTATTGAGCTAACAGCTGGAAATCACTTATCATCATGAACTAAAGTTATCATTAGTTATCACAAAGGTAATGTAACAATGGTGGATTCATATCTGATTCCACAACTGGAGGATTGTTTTGAGAGGATTATAAAAATTCTTTACAAAAATTTGACTTTGTCAATGGAGTGTGGCAATATCCATTTTAAATGACAGGCTGCCCAGCTTTGCGTTTTGTTGTGGAGGCAAGGCAACTGCTTTCAGCCTGAAAATTCTGAATGAGGAAGCAATAGTCAAAAGGACAGCATAAGGTAAGGCAGAAATCCTGGAACATCCAACTAAGTACAAATTGAGTGAACATGGATTATGTTACTGCCTTTAGCCTTAGCATGTTATGTAAAATGTTAGAATATATGATAAATAGAACCACCATTGGAAATGCTTTATTAGAAAATTAGATGTTGTGAATATATAAAATGTTTTATTTCATGTTGTGAACATAAGGTTTATTTCATGATTAAGGAATTGGTATGAGAATTCAATGGTGCTTGGAGTCCTCCAAGGTACATTTGTAGACACTGTACAGGCAGATTTTGTACTAATTCTGATAGGGAGAAACATTATTGTATCTTGCACTTTTTTTAAAGCATGAAAACAAATCTAACAATGGGTTAATATTTTTGACAGCAGGAAAAGTAATTCATTTAGAATTAAGCTGTAATAAATGGATTTAGCTGACTAACTTAAGTGTTTAGTCACTTGATCTTTGTAAGTGAGTTTAAGTTCCATTCTACACAGCCAATATACAGAGTAAAAATATTTCTAATTGGATGACATATTTCCCTACTGTGCAAAATATAAACACGGTGATGGATTTGTTTCATTCTTTTACGCTCAAAGGTATAGTCAAAGCTGGATAAAAAATCTGCCTGTACAAACTCTCAATTTATATCCTGGAAGATTCCAATTTTCTTCAAGTTCTTGCATCAATTTTATGATCCAGTAATAGCGATATCATATTATACTGTTACTAATTCTTGATGTCTTTATATAATATTCACCTTTCTAATCTTTCTAAGTATGTAACAGAAACCAATGAGACATCAACTGAGTTGCATATTCTGAAGTGTATTAAAGTGCTTCTGCATGCTGAAGAGAATGTGATTAATAATTTCCAAAACATTGCATAAATAGAAATTAGATCTTCCTTTTAAAAAGAAAATTATGGAAAATGCCCTTTTAAAAATAAAACTTTGTAGAGAACAACTCAGAAAATTTACAAAGGCAAATAAGATGTGAGGAGGATGTGAAGAGACTTTTGACAAGCTTAGACAGTAGCAAGAGCTAAGCATTGTTGCAGTACAACTGGCATCAATTCAACAAGGTGGAAAATTGCTTGGTATCTCATGTGAAGTAAAATCGAATACTGTCTATTTGTTTGGATGGGTACTGCTCCAAAAACATAAGAAGCTTGACACTAACCAGGACTGAGCTGGCCACTTGATTGACATCACATCTATATATATTCACTCCCCACATGACAGATGCTCAATAACAGCAGTGTGTACTGGCTATAAGATGCAAGGAGAAATTTACTAAGTCTTCTTAGAAAACACATTCCAAGCTCATGGCCTCTCCCATTTGGAAGGACAAGGCAGCAGTTTTGTAGGAATGCCACCATCTGCAAATTATATTCCAAGACACTTCCATCCTAATTTGGAAATAGACAATAGACAATAGGTGCAGGAGTAGGCCATTCTGACCTTCGAGCCTGCACCACCATTCAATATGATCATGCCTATTCATCCTTAGTCAGTATCCTGTTCCTGCCTTATCTCCATAACCCTTGATTCCACTATCCTTGAGAGCTCTATCCAACTCTTTCTTAAATGAATCCAGAGACTGGACCTCCACTGCCCTCTGGGGCAGAGCATTCCACACAGCCACCACTCTCTGGGTGAAGAAATTTCTCCTCATCTCTGTCCTAAATGGTCTACCCTGTATTTTTAAGCTGTGTCCTCTGGTTCGGCACTCACCCATCAGTGGAAACATGTTTCCTGCCTCCAGAGTGTCCAATTCTTTAATAATCTTATATGTCTCAATCAGATCCCCTCTCAGTCTTCTAAACCCAAGGGTATACAAGCCCAGTC
>NC_057712.1:62314607-62325904 GCF_004010195.1 Chiloscyllium plagiosum | reverse complement strand
AGTTCAGGTCTTTCAGCCACTGTTACCTCAGGGAGATTGCTTGTGTCTTCCCCAGTGAACACAGATCTGAAGTACCAATTCAATTCTTCTGCCATTTCTTTGTTCCCCGTAATATATTCCCCTGTTTCTGTCTTCAAGGGCCAAATTTTAGTCTTAACCATTTTTTTGCCTTTCACATACCTAAAAAAGCTTTCAGTGTCACTCGGTCAACATCCTGGAACTCCAATCCTAAGGGCAGCGAATGAACTGCAGCAGTTCAAGAAGGCAGCTCACCACTACTTTCTCAAGGGCAATCGTGATAAATAAATTGCTGGCTGGCCAGTGACATCCACATCCTCTGACTGAATTTAAAAAATGGAAGATAATGGGGGTACTTGTGAAGTTTTCCACATTATTACAAGGAACATAGGTGCAGAATATTTCTTAAACAGTGAGTGATTGAAAAGTGCTGGAGGACTGAAGTGCCCTTACTTGTAAATCACAGAAAGCTAACAAGCAGGTACAATAAGGAACTCAGAAGGCAAATGGTTTTGAATACAGGAATTCTTCCTTCAATTGTCTAATATACTGATTTGATTCGTCCTGAATTATTTTATGTATTTCTGGTCCCCTTAAGAAGGATATATTTGCCATCAATAGAATGTAGTGGAGGTTTGACAGATTGAATCCTGGGATGGTGGACTGTCCTATGAAGAGATTTTAAGGAGACTGGGCCTAAGAATCCTGTAAGGACTGACAGTTGGAAGGAAGTCAGAGCACAGGTTTTCTGTCATACCTGTTATACAGGTCGTAGTTTGGTCATACAGAACCTGAATATTGCTGAAAGAAGAAACATTTTGTCAAAGCTTTTCATTTTGCATTAATCTTGACATATCGCAAAAAATTCAAGAGGAAAGCTAACATTTATACTGCCTGAGAGGAGAGTGCTGATTGGTTAGCAAGTGCACTCCAATTGATACAGGCATTGCCATGTGGAATGTACTAATTAATGTTATTGTTTGTAACCAAGTAGCTTAATATTAGCCCAAACACTGAGGACTCTCTGACAGTAATATGTCAGAGAGCTTATAATAAGCATATGTGAAATCTTTCAGTACTCCAGTACCACGACTATGTCTTATGCTACAGGAGCCTAGTGTACTGATGGAGGCAAAACCCCAAATCATGGTGGGAGATCACCCTGGGAAAACACAAAGGTGGAGGAAAGCATGCATTGAGTCAGATTTTACCATGGAAAGGCAGGAATTGGATACAATTGGGATATAAAATGTCAAAAAATAGAAGTGCAATGGGAAAGCTGCTCTGATTGGCAAATTGAAGAGGATCAAATATCAGATAGATGAGCCACTCCCAGCTTGTCATTATAAGTCTATTCACAAAGATGTAGCCAGCTTGTTTTCCAAGACTTCCATGATACAGCGAGGAGATAACTGTCTCTGGGAGAAGCCAAAGCTGTCTTTGTGGAACAGGAAAGATGATCTCCTGCTGGCCCCCTAATCCTTTGACCATTGCAACTCCCTATCCCACACAATAGCACTTCTGTACTCACCCATCCCCACAACCTCCACTGCACCCTTTCTCACCTCCCAACCCCTCGAACAACTACCAGTCTTCTGAAGTCTGCAATCAGACAACTGGGCCCTGCAACTTTCAGGGGTGCTTCTGCCCTGTACTAACATATAGTCATGTCTGTCGGTCAGATCAACTTCTGAACAGGGAGTGTCAAATAATATAAGGCACGTGTGAGGGAGATGGAATTCCAAAGCATGTGGCGAAATCCATTCCTCCAGATTTCCCATACACTAAAGGTCCCACATTTCCAGAGTCAGATTGTTAAAATGCTCTTCGCAGAGCCGGAGTACATGGACAAGTGACACTTTAATGACATTGGAAATTTCATATCATATTCTCTGTCCCTCCCTCCCCCCTCCAATATTGTTTTGTTTTTATTGCTTTTAAAAGTTTTGACTTTTGGACAGTAGCACGTGCCCACTTTTTCTGCCTCATTGCCAGTCCCTTTGGCCTGTAAGACTCATTTTCCTGTCATCCAACCTCCTCTGCATTTCTTCACAATACAAATCTTCCTTCTGTCCTTCTATTTTATGGGAAGAAGAGATTATGTTAAATAAGGTTTACTTTCATTATCACCCTATTATTTACAGCAGAATTTGTTTTTAGTAAATAAAAAATACATAAAGTACCATAATGTACTGTACACAGAGAAATAAAAGCTTTATTTCATTTATAGAAGGACACAAGTAAATAGTGATGTTAAAACAAGCAAAAAATAATCCATTCTTCAGCAGAGGGGAAAGAGAGGCAGAAGGCCATCGAAGCAGACTGTGTTCTTTTTCATAAAAGGCCAGTTTCCTTTTCCTTTAGCTAGATTGTTGACTTTTATTTCACAACAAAACTCTGTTCCCTGTCATTTTTAGCACAATCAAAATCCTTTTCACAAGTTCTATTATCTGTTTTATCCTCAGAATTATTTTATTCATTAACTCCAACATCTTATCAAAACTCTGCACAAATACTGCTGTATTCATTTTGTTTTCATTTAACTTTTTGTACTAGATAAATCAGTGCAGACAGCAGAATAGGTTGTTGGGTAATGTTGAGTTAGAGGTGTCATAGCCAAACGTGTGGTACCTGATCAAATGCCTTCTGAAAATCCAAATATATTACAGTCATTGTTATCCTTTTATCTATTCTGCTTGAAATCTCCTCAAAGAATTCTAGTACATTTGTCAGGCATCATTTTCCCTTGTGATAGCTGCTTTCATATTATCATCACCCTTTGGGTGAAGGAGGTCCTTTTGAATTTTCTATTGGATTTAATAACTATTTTATCATTGGGTGCCTCCTAATTTTAATTTCACACACAAGGCAAAAACATTTTCACCAGGCGTAGCCTAGTAAAGCATTTCATTATCAATCAGGTCATCCAAACAGCTGTTTCTTTTGCAGGGAGAAGGACCGCAGTCTGCTTAGTCTTAGAAGGCTGTGCAAAAATGTAAGAAGCTGTTGAGTGAGCACATAAATAGCAATTGAAGTTCAGTCTAGTGACTTTTAAGATGGAGTAGTTTAACAGGCAGAATTAAAAGGGTATATACCTCAAGTAAATCTCCAATCTTTAAAAGTGAACAAAGGTTACAAATACAAAAATACAAAGCTTATGAGGTGCAAGCAAAGAGTGGGATACATTTTTAAAAGTAGAGAATATAAAGGCAAAAAAGAAATGTTAAATTTATATATAACCTAGTCAATTTAAAACCCAGGTAAATATTTTGATCTTCCTTTAATTCATTTTTACTCATCCAAGACTGGACTTAAACCCGTGCTACCCTTTCAAAAATCACAAATGTAAATATACATATATTTTTAATGAACCTGTTAGACATGTTATTACGCAGCTCTGGGGCAGGTAGAACTTGACCCCTACTCCTCCACCATTTTTCCTGCTCAGACGTAGAAGTATAATCCCTGTGTCGAAAGAGCCTCAAATAGTCATAGACCTTTGGTATTATATAGCAAGTTTATTGGGTTTTTTTTTCGGTATATCAGGACCAGTTGTGAATAATCGCATTCCAATTTACCCTAGAAAGACATTTGAGCATACTTTGTGATGAGTAAGAGAGAGTCTAGCTGACATTAGTGGATGAAAATATCAATGAAGATTTACCAGTAATGATGGCAAAGCATATTTTCTCATGAACCTGTTGAAAGGTGTCAGAACACATGTCAGGAGCAGATGGGATTGAACCAAGAAACAAAGACACACAAAATTCTGATGCGCTTCAATTTCATTGTTCTGGAAGAGCCAATCATTTCTAACAAATCAAGCATTTAAATCCTTATATCACATCATATCCTTGAAGTAGCTGTTGATTATTTCTGCTCCATTAATCCAAATGGTTGCAGCTGCAGCTCCCAACATAAGGGACACATTTATATCTCATATCTAATCACATTCTATCAAATCGCAAGATAACTGAATACTAGAAGCACATCTACAATTAACGCCGAAAACATTCACATTCATAGAAAATGGAATGGAACTGATCTATGTCCCTAATAGATTTAAAGCATGTTGAGAGATCATATTGGTTTCCAAACTACCAAACTGAACTCACTTTGACTTGATGGTCATTGGACCACAGAAGAGCTGAATTTATAAAGGGTTATCAAGTGTCATTCTATCTCATTAACATATACATAAGGGGTTCTTGGTTGAGGTATCTTGGCCACCTAACAAATGGTCACTTTACTTTAGCATTGGGTTTTGTATCCAAGTGATCTGAGAGTATAAGTACAAATTGATCAGCTTATGAAAAGTACAACAAAAGGTCTGGTAGAATTTAAAAGGACTAGGATATAAATGCAAAGAAGAAATGTTAAATTGATAGAAAACTTGTTTGCATAGCTTGCTTTGAATGATCTTGCTCTAATTTAAAATTCAGGTAAGTGGTTTAATCTTCCCAGTGGTTAATTGGAAGTACATGTTATGACATATCTCAAAACAGATGGTATTTGAACTGCCATGTTTTTCTGGCCTCGAGCTAGGGACATTACCACCATGTCAAATAACCCTCAAATAGGCATATAGCTTTGTTATCATGGAACAGTAACAGTTTAAAACTTTTTGGACAATTTTGTCCCTGGATTTTGAGAATAAATATTGACGACTGAATTCCCTATAACTTTGCCCTGGAAAAAAGTTTGAACATACTTTGTGGATGACTGAGAGAGAAAATGTCGACATCATTAGTGGATAAAACTGTCAATGTGGATTAAACAATCGTGCTAGCAATGCAGAAACAAAGACATCTTCTAATTCCTGTTATGCTTCAGTTGCTTGTTCTGGAAGAATCAATCACTTCTAACTAATCAAGCATCTAAACACTGAAATTAAATTATATCCTTGAAATAGCAGTTGTTTGTCTTCTCCCTATTGATCACAAGTGTTGCTACAGCAGCAGCTCGTGACAAAAAATGATACAGATATATCTCGTATCTAATCACGTTCTATCAAACATCATATTCACATGATAATTGAATATTAGAAGTGCTTCTTTCATTAACTCAGAAAACAAGTTCACATTGAGAGAATGGAATGAAACTGATCTGCCTGGGCATCCTGCTGGACAGGGTGATGCAGAGATGGGACTCCCAAATCCCTCAGGACCAGCAGTGGAGGTCACAACTCTAGACCATTCCAGTCTGCTCCAAAGGATGCCATTTAATTTACAGTGAAATATACAATGAATCAGCACAGCATTACAATGATATAGTTGATGGTGTAGCCAGAGTTGCAACATTGAAATGCATAAGCACACAGTAACGGAGATATGCCATGATGGTTTTTTGATGTCAGCATTTATCTGATGCCAAAGTCCATTAACAAGGGATATGTTGGTTGGTGTACATGGTGTATGCCTGGAGATGTGGCACCTGGTTTCCAAAATGGAGATACTTCTGAGCAAGCTGAATTTGCTCTGATTTCCTTTTTGAGATTTCTCAATTCCTTTGGCTTGTTTGGCAAGGTAGAGAGCAGAATATTAATGAGACAAGATGGGCCATTAACAAGCATCAATCCCTCTTAGTTGCCATTTGCTTCTGTCTAGTGAGGAACTTGCCACATTGCTCATTAAAACATTAAATATGGTGTGAAATGATTCCAACGGTGAGATCACTGGACTTCTTGTGTACTTCTGCCACAAATCTCACTGTAGCCCCCATTGTTCAGACCCCTATAAGATTACTAGAAACACTTCGCCATTAACTCAGGCCTTGTCATCGCATGGTTTGTTACCACAAAAAAAACATTGGCCGTCACTAACCACACTTAGTATCACAATTGCCCAAGACCACAAGAAATTACAGAGCCAGTCCATCATGAAAAGTGACTCTGTCTTCACTTCCCAGTGCCTTGGAAAAGCAGACAACATATTCAAAGACCTCTCCCACCCAAGTTATGAGCAGGCCTCCCATAAATTCGAGTTGACTTTCTCTACACCTTCACTTTGGCCGTAACACTTTATTCTGCTTCTGTTGTAGTACCCTGATGTACTTACATAAGGTGTCATTTGGCTGGTTAGCACTGTATCTCAATACATGTTACAATAATAAGTCAAATCAAATTAGCAGCTATGCATTCTCTCAAGCTGACCTTGATCTATTGCTCTATCTGCAACTGTTTTTATCACTCTCTGAATTTCACCTCCACCTAATATTTACTCTTTCCTCATCCCCCACCCCTTTTTCAATATATACCAACCTTCCTCCAGCTACAATCAGTTCTAAGCAAGGGTAACTGGATCCAAAACATGTTTTCTCTCCACGGATGCTGCCACCTGTTGAGATTCTCCAGCAATTTCTGGTTTTGTAATTGTTTAATTGCTCCGCTATTCACTTTTCTCCTTTATCCATTATCCCATTGCAAACTATAAGGTGCCTACATTTGTCTCACTAATCTTTTTCTTTTTACTTATACTTATGGAAGCTCTTAAAGTCTTCTTCAATGTCCCTTGCATTTTTACTCTCATCCTCTTAATCAACTTTCTGGTCCTTTTTTTAAAATTCTGATCAGCTCCCAGTTATCAATCGTGCTACCTTTTGCAGGCAACTTTTAGGTGGCACGTCTTTGGATCTAATACAAACCTTCTTGCTTGGACCACTTTTCCTGTTAAGGTCTTTTGCCAGAAAGGAATAATATAAGTTCCTATAATATATGCATTTGTTCCTTAAACAGTAGTCATTGTTTGTTCATTGTCATGGCTTTTACTGAAATTATGCATTCTACTGCAGTCAATACCAATTATACCTTAGTTTCCTTTTTCTAGATTTAGATTGGACTATTTCATTTTCTATTGCAATGAAGAATTCTATCACACTATGGTCACTTTTTCCAAAAGGACCTATCCCATCAAGATTATTAATGAATCCCTTGTCATTTCAGAGAATCAAATCTAGGGTAATTCATTCCTAATGCATCTGTCTAAAAAAACTATTGAGTAGATTTTCCAGGAATTCATGCACCTAAGAATTATTGCTAATGTGGTTTGTCTTGTTTGTGTAGGTTAAAATCATCCATGATTCCAGCAATACCCTTGTTGCATTGCATCTCTAATTTCCTGCTTAATGCCATCCCATACATCACAACTGTCATTTTGAGAATTATAGATAACTTCCACCACTTGTTCCTTCTTAATTTGACCCAGACGGATTATATATATAGATCTCCTACATCAACATCATCTCTCACTATTGCACTGATTGCATCCCTTGCTTACAAAGCCACTGACCTTCTGTTCCATTTTGCCTGTCCTCTTTACCCATAACCAATTCACCATGATCACAATCATATCATATCTACTTAAAACTATTTGTGTTGTTAACTTCACCAATCATACTGTATATTTTCCGTGCATTCAAATATAGTCACCTGTGATTCCTTAAATAAAAACGTTAAAATTCTGCCCTCAATTGACTCATCATGTATCAAAAATAGTTTTCTATATTAACCCTCTGTAAAGCTTTTATGATTTTGCACACTTCTGTCAAATCTCCTCTTTGCTTTCTCTGCTCTGAGAAAGACCACTTGAGTTTCTCTAGTCTATTTATGTGCCTCTTCTCTGGAACAATTCTAATAATTTTTTTTTTCCTCATCAAACCTTTCACTTCTGTCAAATCTCCTCTTTGCTTTCTCTGCTCTGAGAAAGACCAGAGAAGGGGCAGAGAAAGACCGCTCTGTGGGCGGCACGGTGGCACAGTGGTTAGCACTGCTGCCTCACAGCGCCAGAGACCCGGGTTCAATTCCCGCCTCAGGCGACTGACTGTGTGGAGTTTGCACATTCTCCCCGTGTCTGCGTGGGTTTCCTCCGGGTGCTCCGGTTTCCTCCCACAGTCACAAAGATGTGCAAGTCAGGTGAATTGGCCGTGCTAAATTGTCCGTAGTGTTAGGTAAGGGGTAAATGTAGGGGTATGGGTGGTTTGCGCTTCGGCGGGTCGGTGTGGACTTGTTGGGCCGAAGGGCCTGTTTCCACACTGTAAAGTAATCTAATCTAATCAAAAAAACCACTTGAGTTTCTCTAGTCTATTTATGTGCCTCTTCTCTGGAACAATTCTAATAATTTTTTTTTTCCTCATCAAACCTTTCAACTAATATATCAATAATAATGACTAGAATTATGCTCGAGCAAAGACAACTAGTTTGTATACGACTTAAGCATAATTACTTCATATTCAAAAACTTCTCAGTATCCAGGTTAATTCATACTTGGTTTTCAGTTTTTGGTTCAGTTTTGATGAGATAGTAACTTAATAAATATATCCATATCTGTTGTAATATTGCAAGTATGGTATGATGATATTTCTACCTCTTGAATGATGGAATAATGGGTTTAGTAAAGTTTGCAGGCAAGCTAGATCTTAAAGAACAAATATATTTTTGTACTTGGTTAGTTGAAAGCTTAGCTTGAGACTTGGTTAACAAAAGGAATTAAGCTGTGTTGCCTGACATCTGGGTTGAAGGATGCTATCAGCAGTCACACATTCACAGTTTTTGACAGCTGCTTAAAGCCTAAGTGGAAAATTGTGTTACCAAATACTAAAACATAATTCAAACCTTTTTACAATGATCAAGATAGAATGTACACTGCCCTAAGGGGCAGTTTAGTGCCAATTCCTTTATCATTTAGAAAGCAATTAGAGGTGCAAGGGTAAAGTATGTGGAAGTATCTTTCAAAAGAAAAGATACACAACATTCTTGGCTGTTTACTGGCCAAGAATGCATCAACATGATCAAAATACTATCCAAAACCTCTTGAGGAAGTCAATCCTCTTTGCATTTCATTATGTAAGATATACTAATCGTGGAGAAATTGGAGGAGAAGCTGATGGTGGGTAATCCAAAATGGAGGAAGGGAGAACATTGTGGCTGTAAGAGCTGCTCCTTTTCTGAAGATTTCATTGTTGGAGCTGATTTTCTTGATTTCTTGGAGCAGTAATTACTGTTTCATAAGCTGTTGTATTGTTCTGGAAATTTGGAAAACAAAAAGATAAAAAGAATGGGACTTTCAAATAAGAAGAAGGGCAGGTACCATGTGGAAAGTGAAAAAAGGAGCAATGAACCAGCACAGCTGACTGACCAGGCAGGCTGACTACCTCTGCCGTGTAGTTTCAAGCAACTCTGGACATTGGAGTTTGGTCTAGGAAAAATAAACAAACTGGAATTCACAGCTAACCTTGGAGAAACCTCAGTATCAGGAGTTCAAAGCAGGGGAACAGTTAAATGCTTCTTAAGTCTAACCATACACTGTATTTTTTGTAAATCTACAATTGTGAGTAGAGGGAATTTGTTTTTTGTTCATGTTTCATTGAGATCTGTCCCAAAGTTAAACATTTTTAAAAATATAAAAGTATGAGGTTTACCTTATAGCAGTGTTTTTAGAGCAGTAAGACTGTGCTAATTTCTGGGTCTATAGATAGTTAAGGTTCAAAGATAGCCTTTAGTAGAGTGATGTGCTCTTCCTGTTAAATGTGAGAGATTAGGGAGAATTTCAATGTTACTGATGATTATATCTGAAAGAAGTATGTTTGGTTGTGCATCCTATTAGATCGCATGGATAGGTTGGAGTGGCAATTAAAGGAAATGAGGAATTTTCAGAACCGGGGGTGAGATGGATGGCTATTTCAGGAAGTTAAAAAAGCTACAGATACAGTTAGGTAGATGGGTAACCTCGAGGAGAGATAGGCACATAGTGCAAGAGTCTCCTGTAGCTATCCCCAACTCAAACAGGTATACTGTTTTGGAAATTGTAAGGGGTGATAGACTCTCAGGGGAATGTAGCACTAACATCCAAGTTTCTGGTACTGAGACTGGCTCTACTGTAGTAAGGGGTACATCAGGTTCTAAGCAATCGATTGTGATAGGGAACTCTCTAGTCAGGCAC
The DNA here is from genome assembly GCF_004010195.1 of Chiloscyllium plagiosum. Classification (NCBI taxonomy): domain Eukaryota; kingdom Metazoa; phylum Chordata; class Chondrichthyes; order Orectolobiformes; family Hemiscylliidae; genus Chiloscyllium; species Chiloscyllium plagiosum. The sequence goes on along the minus strand of NC_057712.1, from coordinate 62,315,951 downwards.
AAGACAGACAGATGTTTCTGCAGCCAGCAATGAGACATCAGAATGGTGCGTTGACTCCTGGGTGCCGGGGTCAAGGATGTCTCGGAGAAGGTGCAGAATATTCTCAAAGGGGCGAAAGACCAGCAGGAGATTGTTGAACACATCGAGTCATAGAGTCACGCAGCATGGAAACAGACCCTTTGGCCCAACCAGGTAAAAACAATGACTGCAGATGCTGGAAACCAGATTCTGGATTAGTGGTGCTGGAAGAGCACAGCAGTTCAGGCAGCATCCGAGGAGCAGTAAAATCGATGTTTCGGGCAAAAGCCCTTCATCAGGAATAAAGGCAGAGAGCCTGAAGCGTGGAGAGATAAGCTAGAGGAGGGTGGGGGTGGGGAGAGAGTAGCATAGAGTACAATGGGTCAGTGGGGAAGGAGATGAAGGTGATAGGTCAGGGAGGAGAGGGTGGAGTGGATAGGTGGAAAAGGAGCTGGGCAGGTCGGACAAGTCCGGACAGGTCAGGGGATCGAGTTTCTGGAGGTTAGAAGCTAGGATGAGGTGGGGGAAGGGGAAATGAGGAAACTGTTAAAATCCACATTGATGCCCTGGGGTTGAAGTGTTCCAAGGCGGAAGATGAGGCGTTCTTCCTCCAGGCATCTGGTGGTGAGGGAGCGGCGGTGAAGGAGGCCCAGGACCTCCATATCCTCGGCAGAGTGGGAGGGGGAGTTGAAATGTTGAGCCACGGGGCGATTTGGTTGATTGGTGCGGGTGTCCCGGAGATGTTCCCTAAAGCGCTCTGCTAGGAGGCGCCCAATCTCCCCAATGTAGAGGAGACCGCATCGGGAGCAACGGATACAATAGATGATATTAGTGGATGTGCAAAGTTTTACCTGCATATCCACTAATATCATCTATTGTATCCGTTGCTCCCGATGCGGTCTCCTCTACATCGGGGAGACTGGGCGCCTCCTAGCAGAGCACTTTAGGGAACATCTCCGAGACACCCGCACCAATCAACCAAACCACCCCGTGGCCCAACATTTCAACTCCCCCTCCCACTCTGCCGAGGATATGGAGGTGCTGGGCCTCCTCCACCGCCGCTCCCTCACCACCAGACGCCTGGAGGAAGAACGCCTCATCTTCCGCCTCGGAACACTTCAACCCCAGGGCAGCAATGTGGATTTCAACAGTTTCCTCATTTCCCCTTCCCCCACCTCATCCTAGCTTCTAACCTCCAGAAACTCGATCCCCTGACCTGTCCGGACTTGTCCGACCTGCCCAGCTCCTTTTCCACCTATCCACTCCACCCTCTCCTCCCTGACCTATCACCTTCATCTCCTCCCCCACTCACCCATTGTACTCTAT
>NC_057712.1:62268202-62314212 GCF_004010195.1 Chiloscyllium plagiosum | reverse complement strand
GCTGGCTTGATGGTGAGGTTGGGATTGGAGTAGAGGGATTGGAGGGCTGCGCGTTGTGAGGGTGAGAGGTTGGAGTGGGGGAGGGGGGTCGACAGGTTGAGGCGGTTAATGTCCCGGCGGCAGTTGGAAATGAAGAGGTCGAGGGCAGGTAATAGGCCAGCGCGGGGTGTCCAGGTGGATGCAGTGTGTTGGAGGTGGGCGAAGGGGTCCTCGGAAAGTGGGCGGGAGTCCTGATTGTGAAAGTGAGCTCGGAGGCGGCGGAAGAAGTGTTCGATATCATGGCGTGTATTAAATTCATTGATGCGTGGACGGAGGGGGATGAAGGTGAGTCCTTTGCTGGCCCAACCAGTCCATGCTGACCATAATCCTGAAATAAACTAATGCCACCTGCCTGCACTTAGCCCATATCCTTCCAAACCTTTCTTATTCATGTAATTATATGAATGTCTTTTAAACATTGCAATTGTACTCGCATCCACCACTTCTTCTGAAAGTTCACGCCACGTATGAGCCACTCTCTGTGTAAAAATAAAGTACCCTTCATGTTTTTTCTCTTCTCACCTTTAAATTTATGATCCCTCGTCTTGAGATCCACCACCCTAGAGAAAAAAACACACCTGCCAGCCACCTTATCTATACCCCTCATTCTTTTAGAAACCTCTATAAGGTCCTCTCTCAACCTTCTGTGCTCCAGTGATAAAAGTCCCAGCCTATCCAACCTCTCCCAATAACACAAACCCTCCATTCCCAGCAACATCCTGGTAAATCTTTTCTGAACCCTCTCCAGGTTAGTAATATCCTTTCTATACCAGGGTGACCAGAACTGGGCACTCCAGAAGAGAGCTCACCAATGCCGTGTATATCCTCAACACAGTGTGCCAACTCCTATATTCAAAAATCTGACCAATGAAGGAAAGTATGCTAAATGCCTTCTTAACTACTCTATCTATATGTGATGCAAACTTCAAAGAATTATGTACCTGAACCCTTGGTCTCTCTGTTCTACAATACTCCCAAAGCCCTACTTTTAATTGTATAAGTATTATCTTTGTTTGTTTTTCCAAATTTAGTATTTAATGACAAGTAATAATAATAATATTCAATAATAAAATGTAATGCACATTGGAACCAACAAAATAGGAAGAAAATCGGACGAGGTTCTGTGGAGAGAATATACAAAGTAGGCAGGAGGTTAAAATGTAGGTCCTCAAGGGGAGTAATATCTGGATTACTCCTGGTGCCACATGCTAGTGAGAGTAGGAACAGGAGGATAGAGCTAATGAATGCATGGCTGAGGAGTTGGTGCATGGAAGAAGGATAGACATTTTTAGATCATTGGACTCTCTTCTAAGGTAGAAGTGACCTGTATATGAAGGATGGGTTGCAACTGAAGGGGACTAATATACTACTCATATAAACTAGTAAGGGGATGGTGGTGGGACCCAGAGAGATAGTGAGAAAAGGGATCAGTCTAAGACTGATGCTGTTGGGAAAAGGAGCAAGTCAAACAGTCGGGGCAGGCAGGAGCAAAGTAGAGAACAAGGTAAGACTGATGAATTAAACTGCATTTATTTTAATGCAAAAGGCTTAACAGAGAAGGCAGATGAACTCCGGGTATGGTTGGGAACATGGGACTAGAATATCATTGCTATTACTGAGGTATGGCTCAAGGATGGATAGAACTGGCAACTTAATGTTCCAAAGTATCGATGCTATGGGAAAGGTGAAAGGAGTAGGGGAGCAAGAGAGGAGGGGTAGTCATGTTTTTCATTGGAGATAACATTACAGCTGTACTTAGCAAGGATATTCCAGGGAGTACGTCCAGTGAAGTTATTTGGGTGGAACTGAGAAATAAGAAAGGGATGATCACCTTTTTGGGATTATACTATAGACCCCCCAGTAGTCAGCAGGAAGCAGAGAAGCAAATTTGTAAGGAGATGTCAGTTACCTATAAGAATAATATGGTGGTAATGATAGAGGACTTAAACTTTCCAAATATGGACTGCGTCTGCCATAGTGTTCGGGGCTTGGATGAAGAGGAATTTGTTAAGTGTATAGAAGAACATTTCTTTATCCTGTATGTGGATGTACCTACTAGAGATGGGACAAAACGTGACTTTCTCTTGGGAAGTAAGGCAGGACAAGTGACTAAGGTGTCAGTAGGGAAGCATTTAGGGACAAGTGATCATAATTTTAAAATAGTTATGAAAAAGGATAGAACTGATCTAAAAGTTAAAGTTCTAATTGGAGGAAGGCCAATTTTGATAATATTAGGCAAGAAATTTCAAAGGTTGATTGGGGGCAGATATTCGCAGATGAAGAGCTGCAAAGTGGGAGGCCTTCAAAAATGGGATAACGAGAATCTAAAGACAGTATGTTCATATCCGGGTGAAAGGCAAGGCTGGTAGGTGTAGGAAATGCTGGATGACTAGAGAATGATGAGGTTTTGGTTAAGAAAAATAAGAAAGCATGTGTCAGGTATAGACAGCAGGGATTGAATGAATCCCTAGAGGAGTATAAGGGCAGTAAGAGTATACTTGAGGGAAATCAGGAGGGCAAAAAGGGGACACAGGATAGCTTTGGCAAATAGTGTTAAGGAGAATCCCAAACATTTCTACAAATTCAACAAGGACAAAAGAGTAACTAGGGGGACAATAGGGCTCCTTAAAGATCAGCAAGGCCACCTGGATGTGGAGCTGTAGGCGATGAGTGAGATACTAAGTGAATATTTTGCATGAGTGTTTACTGTGGTTTTGGATACGGAAACAAGAGAATTTGGGGAAATAAATAGCGATGTCTTAAAAAGTGTCCATATTAGAGAGGAGATGATACTGGATATCTTGTAAGGATGCCACTCGTTTAACAAGGTTATATTGTGCTTTGTTTTGCTCAGTAAGTCTAAAAGCACAGGTTCTGAAAAGTCTGAAGTTGAAGGGTTTTAGGGCCAATTTGATTATAGCTAACAGATACTGCCTCAGACAGAAGGCCTTTAAGTTAAAAAAAAACACTTGTACAATGAAAGGGGAGTGGCCAGTTCTCCCAGTTTGAATCCAGCCTCAGGTGACTATCGTGTCTGAATGGGTTTCCTCCAGGTGTTCCAGTTTCCTCTGACAATCCAAAGATGTGCAGGTTAGGTGAATTGGCTTGGATGGAGAGGAATTTGTTTGATTTGGTTTGGTCTGACTATTCACTGAAAGCAGTCAGGCCGTTGAAAAAGCTACTGGACCCAAAGAAGCAGGTCCAGACTGATCCTCCTCTCTCTCTTACGTCTCTCCTATAAGACCCTGTGTTTGATTTTACCTTTTGTGCCAATGGGTGTTTATGGGGATTGGTGCAAGTAGTTGGAACAGCATCATTAAGTTGGAATGATCTGTTGGGTTTTTGGATGGGTGAAGTTATTCAGTATTCTGTACTCTTTTGTTTGTGTTTCATTCAGTAATCCCGTAAATAAATTCTGTTTTGTTTAAAACTAAGTGGTTTGACCAACTGCATCCCTCCTGAATATCCATTTTACACCTGCTTAAAACAACTAGCTAAGTTAGAATCTGGGCTAGTTTCTTGAAACGTTTTGAGGTGGTCTGGCCTGGTCCATAACTGACTGTGGGCTTTTTGTGGGATTTGTTCTGTAGTTCCTAGAAGTTAGCGAGTGTTAGCTGTTAGTGTCTTTATTTCTGGGTGTTGAATTTGGTTGGTTTAGGCAGTGCTTGGGATAGCAATGGCTCTTTCCATAGAATCCCTACAGTGTGGAAACAGGTCCTTTGGCCCAACAAGTCCACACCAACCCTCCAAAGAGTAACCCACCCAGACCCATTTCCCTAGCCTATTATCCTATATTTACCCCTGACTAATGCACCTAACCTACACATCCCTGAACACTATGGGCAATTTAGCACGGTCAGTTCACCTAACCTGCACATCTTTGGACTGTGGGAGGAAACCAGAGCACCCGGAGGAAACCCACGCAGACAGTGGGAGAATGAGCAAACTCCACACAGACACTCACCCAAGGCTGAATTCAAACTGGGTCCCTGGTATTGTGAGGCAGCAGTGCTAACCACTGAACAACTGTGCCATTTTCTGTCACTAAGAGTTTTCTGGGGGTGGTGGAAGTGACTTTGGGGGTTTTGCAAAGGTGATTAAGGCCAAGCTGCTGAAATTAGCAGATAAGCTGGAGTTGGAGCTGCCTCCTTCCATGAGGAAAGGAGAAATAATTACAGCAGTAGCTCAGCATTTAAATTTGCTGGAAATACCATCAGAATCTTTCAAGATGGCTAAAATTCAATTGAAAATGAAGCAGCTTGAGTGAGAGGCAAAAGATAAGGGATTACGATTAAAAGCAGAAAAAATAGAAAAAGAATGAATTGCTTTAGCAGAACAAAAAGAAAGAGAGCGAGAAAAGGAGAGAGAGGAAATCAAACAAAGAGAGAGGGTTTGAGTTTTAGAAATTGGCACTTAGGCAGGAGTTTGGAAAATTTACTTTCCAAAGTAGGGAGAACTCATGTGGAAGAGCAGAGAGTTCAATTAGCAAGATTAGCAGCTGAAATGGATGACGATTATGAGTTCGTCCATAAATCAAAATTTGCCTTCCAAAATCAATTTCAATCCATGAGGAATAGAAATTGTGGAAAAGAGAAATCCTCACGTGGAAAGGGAAAGGTAGTTCTCAATGAAAATAATAGGATAACTTACCACTGGGAAAAAAAAAAGCCTTGAAGGGGAATGAGAAGTTACAAAGCTCCGGTGTTTTCGCTGCAATACAGTAGGCCCCATGAAATCACAGTGTCTGTAGGTTAGGAGAAGCACTTAGAAGCCAGATACAGGGAAACAGGATAGGCCAGTGAATTTTGTTGGAATGGTAACAGAAAGCACAGTGGAGACTAGAAAGCTGCACCAAAGTGTACAAGCTGGTCAAAGTTTGGTTAAGGAGGAAGTGCCAAATCTTCTTAAACCATATACTTGCAAAGGTAAAGTTTATTCGGACAGGCCAGGAGCAGCAGGTAAAAAGGTTACAACAGTAAGAGATACAGGATCCTCTCAGTCGGTGATGCTGAAAGATGAGGAGATATGTACTTCTGAAGGACTATTGTGCCAGAAAAGGCACCAGTAACGGGAATTCAGTGAGATGAGAAGCACTCAATTATGTAAAGTGAGGGTAGAGTGTCCAGTGAAGAGTGGAGAATTCATGGTAGGAGTACTGGACAAACTCAGCTCCAGGAATACAATTTGTCCTTGCAAATGATAGTGCTGGCTACTGTTGTTGAAATACCAGTGTAAACTCAGGCAACTGGACTATTGCAGGACACTGTCATGGAAACTAAATCGACTCGACTCAAATGCTAGCAAGAACAAAGAACAAGTTTATTTTTGCACTGTGCAGAGTCAACCTGATACATTGGCAAGACGCCTCATGTAAGGGGCGCCTGACAGCTTTCATATATTCCCTTTATACTATGCTTCACTTCTCCTTATCAACATCTCAAGGCCAGGAGCCTGGAACATTCGAGTTCCTTTCCACGTATGGAGTTGTTTTTCTCATTCCTTGACTGTTGATATGATGGTTTACTGTCCTTGTAATTTCTTACTATTGGTTTAACTTGTAAATTTTTTCTGTCTGTGTTCAATGCTTTTCAAAGTCAGGCCCTTACTTCTTTGTTTCAAACATGCTTTTATAGATTTCACAATAAATGTTAATTTTCCATTACATTTCCCCCCTTTTTGTCATTTTATGACAATAATGACATAAGAAATATACAAAGCCAGATAGCTATACATCAAACTGTTTAGGAAGCACTAGGCCATTCCTCAGACACCATCTACCTGCAACACAGTTTTCTGGTGGTATCGTCACTTGCTCTGGTGTGCCCTGTACATAGCCCATTTTCACATGTCACACACTTCAACATTACGGTATAGTGGGATCCATGCAATCGAATCTTCCTGTTGTGGGGCCTCTGATTGTTTAACTATTTGGTATCCCGCTGCATTCATAAGCAAATGGAGTAGGCAGGTACACAAGCAGGGTCCTATACAAAGCACTCTGAGTATGACAAATTCTACAATACCCCCATCCTCCTCAAAGGGAGGTGAGCCATTGGAACCAGGAGTCATCTGCTGGGGGAGGTGGTTGTGTCACTGCCTTCATATGATTTATTACACTAGTGATATTCTGGGACTCATCAGGAATATTAAAACAGCATGAGGTACCTAACATTTTGCAGATGCCCCTGCCTTCACAAATAGTCCTGCCAGGTCATTTACTAACAGTGTGAGCTGGGGAGCCCCATATTTATATGAGACATCTAGCAACCTTACAAATCCCTATGTATATAAGTCCAATCTGGTTATCGGAGTTTCATGAAGTGCACTTATTTGGTTCCAGTGTCATCGAGTCCAGCTACACGTTTGCAATGGCTGGCGTGTATCCACGTGCCTCGTTTGGCGATCTTAACAGCTGCCTGTGTTGTAAGGAGCACATGAAACAGTCCCAGTCACCTCTTCGTCTTCCAGCATTTCCTCCTGAAGTCTTTCACCACTATCCAGTCTCCAGGTTCCAGATCGTGCAGCTTCCCTTCTGCTGGTTGGGGTAGTGCTGCTTTCACTTGATTCTGTCCCTTGTGGGTTGCCCACATCCACCTTAGCCTTCCCCTTCCTGCTGTCCAGCCTCCAGGGCCGACTGAGGCTGTCTGTGCGGGGGCACTGTCTCGCCCAGTGGTCCATTGTTCCGCAAACAAAGCATCCGCCAGATCTACCTCTGCCAGCCCCTCTTCCATGATCTCCACCTCTTCCGCCACCTTCACCTCTGCCTCTTTCTTTTTTCGCAGCACCTCCTTCCAATAGCTGGGCAGCCATTTGTATTATAGTAAGCTGAGCTTTATGTGCTTGCTGTTCCAACTTTATTTTCCGCTTATCCTTCTCTTGGGCCAGCAATTTTTCCAGCATGTATCGCATGTTGTTCTATCAAATGCAGCTTTCCCCTGTCTCAAGTAATACATGTCTTTAACCTTTTTTGCTATTTTGTCCTTCATTCCATTGATGAAGCTGTTCCTGAGGTGTATCCCATACGGTGTGATTTCTGCCGTCGTTATGTCCTCAGGTGGTATCAGTCCACTATGGGCGTTATGGACTTCAGAGAGGCGCATACGGTACTGGGACACTGTCTCACCTTCTTGTTGTTTACAGATTGCAATTTTGATCATGTCCATTTGCACTGGGAATGCCTTCCTACAGGCAGTTGCCAGCACTGCAACAAAAGCATTAAAGTCTCCGTTCTGCACCGCTTGCGGGTCAACTGCTCTAGCATGGACGTTTGTGGCTGGCCAGTTATACCTGATTTTGGTGACATCGGCACCCTGTTTTCGTCCCAGGAAATGTCTCATCTCCTGTGACATGAGACGGAACTCGGTGCAGAACTTTGTCACTTCTTCAGCGAACTTATTACCTCCAACCTCGTGTGGGTCAGGCACTGTGCATAGACACCTTCCAAATCCTTCATGGTCCATGGCCGGGCGACCAACATCGGGTACCCTTCCAGACCTGCAACCTCAACCATTGGTGCCTGCAGAACCACCTGGTTAGGTGATTGTACGTCAGTATTCTCGCTGTCTGACTCATCGTCCATCGTGGAGCAATTGCGGACAGGCCCTGGACGCCTTTCCGTCATGGAGTGGCCATCTTTAATTTTGGGCTTCTTGCTTCAATTTGTTGTGGGTATGAGATGCTACCAGTGATCCAGCAGACCCTGAGGCGGCCGCCGCTGACTTGGAATCTTCGTCAGGCGGATCTCGTAGGGGGGCTGTGGGTCTCAGAGGGCAGCTATTAAGCTCAGGATCTGAAACAAACTTATGACACTGTACAGCTTCATTAGGTTGTTTTCCGCGTACGTCTGCATGTGTGCTGGTGTTTGTACGCGTATTTGACCTACCTTTTACTTGAGATTTCCTTTCTCTGATATCAGCCTCAGCCTTCCACATGTTATAAGCACTCCAATTCATTTATTTTTCCCTTCCGTTTCTCCTTCTCTCTCTCCTCCAACCGTGACCTCAATATTTCCAACTACCAAGAGGGGCGGCACGGTGGCACAATGGTTAGCACTGCTGCTTCATAGCACCAGACACCCGGGTTCAATTCCCGCCTCAGGCGACTGATTGTGTGGAGTTTGCACATTCTCCCCATGTTCGCGTGGGTTTCCTCCAGGTGCTCTGGTTTCTTTCCACAGTCCAAAGATGTGCAGGTGAATTGGCCATGCTAAATTGCCCATGCTAAATTGCCCGTAGTGTTAGGTGAAGGGGTAAATGTAGGGGAATGGGTCTGGGTGGGTTGCGCTTCGGCGGGTGGGTGTGGACTTGTTGGGCCGAAGGGCCTGTTTCCACACTGTAAGTAATCTAAAAGAAAGGACTTCCTCCCTCCAGAAAACCACATTCCTTGATCCACAATTCTAACTGCCTTACAGACCCTGGGCCATACTCATTTAGCATGTATTGTATTTTTGGTTGACCATTCCAAGTCCTCTGTGGACCCTCTTTTTGTTTGCTCTTGCTGGAGCCCATTTTCAGCATTATTGGAAAAGTGTTCAGCTCTCTCTCTCTCTCTCTCTCGTGGTACCATTATCTTTTTTTCTCCAATATGACTTGCTTTTACCTACAGAGGTCCCTTCTCATTGGGCACATCTGCCTCAATGCCTTGGTTTTCGTAAACCAAGAAACCACGTACCTGTTACGGCATTGGCAAGTCCAACTCAGCCAGTGGTGGCTCCAAGTCTAAAACCATCCTTAAACTTGCTGTCTCTTAACCACTCTAGAGACGACAATCCCTTCCCTTGAGTTTTACTCAAATACCGCACGAGAGTTCACTGGACTCTCTTCTTGATTCATTTATTCTCTTAGAATGAGTCTCTATGTAGGATTGCTTAAGCCACGACTCTTATCCTGACCCTATTCAATTCAGACCCTGGCGCTGGGGCGATCCACAGATTCCCAGCCCTCTTGCGCAAAGGGGCAAACTTAACGTTTGAGATGAAGTGAAAGTCCTTCAAGGCGCTGGTGCCTACACCTCCTGGGAATCTTCAGAATCCTACCCAGTCGAGGGATCCCGGGCGAGCCCCCAAGTTTACTGTCGTGGAAATTATATTGACTCAACTCAAGTGCTAGCAAGAGCAAAGAACAAGTTTATTTTTGGACTCTGCAGAGTTGACCCATACATTGGCCAGACGCCTCATGTAAGGGGCGCCTGATGGCTTTCACATTTTCCCTTTATACTATACTTCGCTTCTCCTTATCAACATCTCAAGGCCAGGAGCCTGGAACATTCGAGTTCCTTTCCACATATGGAGTTGTTTTTCTCATTCCTTGACTGTTGATATGACAGTTTACTGACCTTGTAATTCCCTACTGTCAGTTTAACTTTTACATTTTTTCTGTCTGTGTTCAATGCTTTTCAAAGTCAGGCCCTTACCTCTTTGTTTCAAACATGCTTTTATAGATTTCACAATAAATGTTAATTTTCCATTACAACACACATCCTGGGAATTTTCCTGACCGAGTGGCAACAAGGTCACAAAGTTACTAGTTGAAACAGGAGAGATCAAAGAGTATAGATAAGAAAGTTGAAGTGGAATTAGCAGAGACCCCGTTTCATCAGATGGTTGAGACAAAGCAGGAGGAAATAGATGGCCATGCAGGCATCTTTAGCTCAGATAAATTAACTGAGTTACAGTAGAAAGATGAAAACTTAAAGCAATTGTATCAAAAGGCATATATGGAAAATGAATCTGAACATATCCCTCAATGTTATTATCTTAAAAATGATGTCTTAATGAGGAAATGGAGACCATCACATATTCAGGCAGAAGAGAAATGGGCAGAAGTTCAACAATTCGTATTGCCAGTGGGTTATAGAAAGGCAGTATTGTGAATGGCACATGAGCTACCACTGGGGGGTCATTCAAGGGTGAGAAAAACTAAAGCTAAGATACAAAAATATTTTTACTGGCCTGGACAGCACAAGGATGTTGTCAGACATGTCAGGTAATTGTAAAACCAGAGGTGGTTATAAAACCCACACCTTGGGTGGCACGGTGGCACATTGGTTAGCACTGCTGCCTCACAGCGCCAGGGACCTGGTTCAATTCCGGCCTCAGGCAACTGTCTGTATGGAGTTTGTACGTTCTCCCCATGTCTGTGTAGGTTTCCTCCGAGTGCTCCAGTTTCCTCCCACAGTCCAAAAATGTGCAGGTTAGGTGAATTGGCCAGGCTAAATTGCCCATAGTGAAGGGGTAAATGTAGGAGAATGAGTCTGGGTGGGCTGCTCTTCGGAGGGTCAGTATGGACTTGTTGGGCCAAAGGGCTTGTTTCCACACTGTGAGTAATCTAATCTAATACCTTTCCTGCATTTGAGGAACCTTTTACAAAATTCTTAATTGATTGCGTAGAACCCCTACCTAAGGCAAAAAGTGGGAATCAGTATTTGTTAACAATAATGGATGTGTCCACTAGGTTTACAGAAGCTAATTTATACAATGTCACTGCTAAAAGGATTGTTGAGGAGTTACTCAAATTTTTCACTAGATATGGACTACCCACAGACATACAATCAGATCAAGGATCAAACTTCACATCAAAATTAATCAAAGAGGTTATGGACAGCTTATGAATAAAACAATTCAAATCTACTGCATAACACCAAGAGGTGCAGGGAGCACTAGCAAGGTGGCATCAGACATTAAAGACCATCCTGAGGGCTTATAGTCAGGATTATCCAGATGATTGGGATAAGGGAATTCTGTTTGTGCTTTTTGCAATCAGAGATGCACCAAATGAATCGACCAAATTCAGTCCATTGGAATTAGATTTTGGGCATGAAGTGACATGATCACTAACATTAATTCAGGAGAAATTGTAAGTCAGAAATCAATGACCACGTATTTGGACTATGAGTCAAATTTTTGGGAATGATTAAATAAAGTGGGAGATTTGGCTCGAAAGCATTTAAATGTATCACAGCATACAATGAAGTAGGAAGCAGACAAGAAATCGAAAACTCACAATTTTGCTATCGGGAATAAGGTAGTAGTGTTACTTCCAGTGATAGGTGAATCTTTAAAAGCAAGCTTTAGTGGACCTTATCAAGTCGAAAGGAGATTTAGTGAGGTGAACCATTTGATAAGGACTCCAGACAGAAAGAAACCTCACAGAGTGTGTCATATGAATATGCTCAAAGGGTGTTTTGACAGTGAAGGAGAATGTGTTAATGATTACAACACAGAAGGAAGAACCAAGTTCAGAGGATTCTGAATTGGACATTCCTCAGATCAAATTGGACAATGAGGACTTCGGCAAAAATTGAGATAAATTATTGAGTTACCTTCCAGAGGACCTGAAAGTGTTATTACTATCACATGGGGAGATATGTGGAAATAAGCTGGGAAGTACAACCTAGTTATGCATGATGTAGATATAGGAGATGCTGTTCCAATTAAGCAACATCCTTATAGGCATAACCCTGTAAAGTTGGCACAAGTTCAAAAGGAGATTGAATGCATGCTCCAAGATGGCATAATTGAAGTGAGTTACGGTGACTGGAGCTCACCCATAGTAATGGTGCCAAATCCAAATGATACCCAACGGTTATGTCTGGACTATAGCAAAGTCAATGCAGTTACAAAGACTGATGCATATCCAATTCTGCATTTGGAAGGTTGTGTTGAGATGGTGGAACAAGCAGCTTACATTTCTAAGTTGGACATGCTCAGAGGATACTGGCAGATACCTTTGTCAGAAAGAGTGAAGGCAATTTTGATTTTGTAATGCTGAATGAACTGTTTCAGCTTAAAGTCATGCCATTTGGGATGAAAAATGTGCCAGCCAAATTTTAGAGACTAATCAATAAGGTCATTGCCAGATTACCCAACTGTGTTGTAAATATAGATGACCTGGTTATTTTTACAAGAAAGGAAGGAATTGCAACATTTATCAGACTTGTTTGATCAACTTCAGAAGGCAGGCTTGGTGATAAACCTGGCTAAAAGTGAATTTGTCAAATCCCAAGTCACAATCCTGGGCCATGTTATTGGACACGGACAAATGGCCAAACTGCATGCAAAAATAAAGGGAGTTTCCCATACCATCGACAAAAACAACAGTACTCTGATTCCTGGGGTTGAGTGGATTTTATCGAAAATTCAAATTTTAGCAGCATAGCTGCTCCACTCATTGAACTGCTAAAGAACGGCAAGAAATTTCAATGGACAGAGGACTGTCAGAAGGCTGTCTGAAAGCTGTGTTAACCACCGCCCTAGTATTTGCCACACCTAGTTATGCAAAGCCTTTCAAGATGGCTATCGATGCGAGAGATGTGGGTGTTGGTGCTGTGCACTTGCAGGAAGATAGAAAGACCTAGCGAGTATTTCTCCAAGAGGTTGAACATTCATCAGCAGAAATACTCAGCAGTTGAGAAGGAGAATTTGAGCTTGGTGTTGGTGTTACATTTCAATATTTATGTTGCCAATAGTAAATCTGAGACAATGATATGTACTGATCATATGTACCTGTTGAAGCTTATGGAGAAATTTAAGGTCAAAAATGCCAGACTGTTTAGATGGAGCTTCTTGTTACAGCCATTCAATTTGAAAATTGTGCATGTGGCAGGATGAGGAAATATGATTACTGACGCTTTGTTGAGACTCGAATGAGAAACGGAGCTGTTCAGTGGCAGGAATACAATAAACTGAAACAATAAACTGATTATTGTCAATGCAATGTATTTGTATGCTGTAAAGTAATAACAGTTTAAAATTAAATGGTTTTAAAATGAAATCATCTTTGGATATTGATGGTTCATATTTTAAGGGGAGAGGGGGGAGTTGTGATGATGCTGCTCCTTTAACAAGTTTATGTTGTGCATGTTTTTTTTTCAGGAGGTTGTAAAAGCATAGGTTCTGCAAAGTCTGGGCTTGGATGTGTTTTAGGGCCATTTTGATTATAGCTAGCAGATACTGCCTCAGGCAAAAGGCTGTTATGTTTTAAAAAAAACACTTGTACAATGAAAGAGGAGTGGCCAGTTCTCCCAGCCTAACTTCTCTCTGGTTTGGTTTGGTCTGGCTATTCACTGAAAGCAATTAGGCAGTTGAAAAAGTGACCGGACCCAAAGAAACAGGTTCATGCTGATCCTCCTCTCTCTCCGACTTCTCTCCTGTAAGAATCACCTCAGATTACAACAGGATCTTGACCAGATGGGCCAATGGGCTGAGAAGTGCAGATGGAGTTTAATTCAGATAAATGCGAGGTGCTGCATTTTGGGAAAGCAAATCTTAGCAGGACTTATACACTTAAAGGTAAGCTCCCAGGGAGTGTTGCTGAACAAAGAGACCTTGGAGTGCAGGTTCATAGCTCCTTGAAAGTGAAGTCGCAGATAGGTTAGTGAAGAAGGTGTTTGGTATGATTTCATTTATTGGTCAGAGTACTGAGTACAGGAGTTGGGAGGTCATGTTGCGGCTGTACATTGGTTAGGCCATTGTTGGAATATTGTGTGCAATTCTGGTCTCCTTCCTATTGGAAAGATGTTGTGAAACTTGAAAGGGTTCAGAAAAGATTTACAAGGATGTTGCCAGGGTTGGAGGATTTGAGCTATAGGGAGAGGCTGAACAGGCTGGGGCTGTTTTCCCTGGAGCGTTGGAGGCTGAGAGGTGACCTTATAAAGGTTTACAAAATTATGAGGGGCATGGATGGGTAAATAGGCAAAGTCTTTTCCCTGGGGCCGGGGAGTCCAGAACTAGAGGGCATAGGTTTACAATGAGAGGGGAAAGATATAAAAGAGACCTATGGGGCAACTTTTTCACACAGAGGGTGGTATGTGTATGGAATGAGCTGTAAGAAGATGTGGTGGAGGCTGGTACAATTACAACATTTAAAAGGCATTTGGATGGGTATATGAATAGGAAGGGTTTGGAGGGATATGGGCCGGATGCTAGCAGGAGGGACTAGATTGGGTTGAGATATCTAGTCAGCATGGACTGGTTGGACTGAAGGATCTGTTTCCATGCTGTATATCTCTATGACTCTATGACTGTAAGACCCTGTGTTTAATTTTAACTTTGGTGCCAAGGGGTGTTTATAGGGATTGTTGCAAGTATTTGGAACAACAGTATTAAGTTGGGATGATCTGTTGGATTTTCAGGATAGGTTGTTATTCAGTTTTCTGTTCTCTTTTGTTTGTGTTTCATTCAGTAATGTTGTAAATAAATTCTGTTTTGTTTAAAACTAAATGGTTTGACCAACTGCATCCCTCCTGGAATACCCACTTTTTTGTTGTAAATATATTTATTAGCAAATTTTTTTTAACTTTACAAACATATAAAATTATTGAAAAATACAATCAATAACAAATATCAGTATAATAAAAAGAAAAAAACACAAATTACAATACTACTACTACTGTCTACTTTCTACTAACCTACCCTATAATACAAAACAAACCCTAAGTCTGTGCAAAGCAACACTAATAAATAAGTAAATAACTAATAGATCAAAAAAAAAATGAAAAGCAAAATAAAAACCAAAAAAAACCCCACAAAATACAAAATAGCTATGCTCGGCACAAAGCTCCCAAAGAAAGGAACGGGAGCATTGTATATACACCCGTATTAACTCAGGAGACCCCCTCCAGGGCCCAGGGTTCAACAAACCTAAGCATGCTGGTTAAACAAATGCCCTAGTTAAGATAACTGACAAATCTATATCCAAATAACTCAAGTAGGGCTGCCATGTCTTATAAAAATGGTCTGTTGTGTGGTGCACCATGTTTGTAAAAACGTCCAAGGGAATGTGCTCCATAATTAATTTCTGCCATCCCAGCAAGCCCGGCGGGTTCTCAGACACCCAATTTACCAGAATATTCTTCCGTGCACAGTATGCAAAAATATTAAATAGTTTCTTCCCATGCCCGTCTAAAGATGGTAAATTCGGTAGACCTAAGAGGAGAGATATCGGGTCTACTTTGACTTCAGTCCTCAATACCCTCCCTATCTCTCCCGCCGCAGCGCTCCAATAAACAGGGAGTCTGTGGCATGTCCAGAAGCAATGGGTAAGAGTACCTGCACTTATTTTACATTTGGGCACACTGGAGATGCCCCTTTATTAAACTTCACCAGACAGGCTGGTGCCAGATGAACCCTGTGCAGGACTTTTAACTGCGTAGCGCATGTCCTGTTACAGATTTAGATCTTTCGAGTATTCTCCCAGATGTTCTCCCATGTTTCAGAAGAGATCTCCACTCCTAGCTCTTGCTCCCAGACCTCACATAACCGGCTAATATCCTGCCAGGCCCTGCTACCCAGCAGGTGATAGAGGGCACTAACCAAAAGGGTTCTTGTGGAACATAGCAACAACCTCTCTGTATTGGGCTTATAGGGCTTAGTGAGAAGTGTAGTCTTCTTCTGGATGAAATCCCGAACCTGAAAAAAATGAAAAGGATTTCTGCTGGACAACCCGTATATTTACGGCTCAGTTGCTCAAAAGACGTCATAACCTCCCCCTCAAACAAGTCTCCCAAACTAGAAACTCCTTTTGCTGCTCATAGTTTGAACCCTGAGTCCATCATCATTGAGTTTGGATCATTACCTACCCAATCGCAGACACAGGACAGCAAGGAACTCAATTGATACCTCCTGATGTCTGGGAAATCAACTCCTCCCCCTCCTTGAGGCAACTGCAATTTAGTAAGTTTGATGAGGGGCTGCCCACGATGCCAGACAAAGAAATCAAACCACCCCATAAGCTTCCGCAGCATTGACCTGGGAAACAATATAGGAGCATACGCATGGGATAAAGCAAATGAGGAAGAACATTCATCTTAATGAGAGATATTTGGCCCAGCCATGAAATTGGAAGAGCCTCCCATCTCTGGAGATCTCGCCGATTATTGTTGAGCAAGTGAGCAAAGTTAGTCTGAAATAACAGATCAAACTTGGGGGTAATAAAAATGCCTAGGTATCGGAACCCTGCCCGTGACCACTTAAAAGGGAACTTACGACCACCTTCAACTTCTGGCACATCCTTAAGGTTCTCCAAAGGCATCGCCTCCGATTTTGAAAAGTTAATCTTATATCCTGAAATAACCCCAAATGAATTGATTCATTGTATCAAATGGGGTATGGAGGTCATCGGGTGCGATAAAAACAGAAGGACATCATCCGCATACAGTGTAATCTTGTGTGCCCTCAGTCCCACTTCCGGAGCGGTTATGTGGACGTTCTGACGAATGGCCTCTGCCAGCGGCTCAATCACCAACATAAACAACAACGGTGAGGGGGGCAGCCTTGCCAACTACCCCGACCAATCCTAAAATTCTCAGACTTCATCCCATTGGTGATGATCGTGGCCAGAGGGTGGCAATATAAAACCTCCACCCACCGAGCAAAGACCCCACCCAATCCAAACTATTCTAAGACAAAAAAGTGATACAGCCATTCCACCCAGTCAAATGCTTTCCCTGCATCTAAGGATATCACTAACCACTGAATCGATCATTGCTGGCAAACTTGGACCATATTCAGCAACCTTCTAATATTATTAGAGGACATACGTCCCCTTATAAAGCCTGTCTGGTCCTCTTTAACAATATGGGGCAACACCTTTTCTGATCTCAGCGACAGAATCTTGAGATCTGTATTTAATAGAGAGATGGGCCTGTATGAGGCACTATCCTCAGGAACCTTCCCCTTCTTAAGAATTAAGGAAATATTATCTTCTCTCAAAGATGGTGATAGGCATTCATGCATATAGGAGTGATTGTCCATCAGCCCTGACAGAATCCCTATAAACTCCTAATAAAACTCAACCGGGAGACCATCAGGGTCAGGCGCAATCCCGCTCTGAAGTTGCCTAGCTGCCTCCTGTATTTCTTGAACTGTCAAGGGGGCATTAAGGAGAGAGGCCTGCTCCAAGGTTACCCCTGGGAGGTCCAGGTTCTTAAAAAAGGTCTCCATTTTAGCCCACCAGTCCTCGCAACCTTCAGACCGATAAAATTCAGAGTAAAAGCTCCAAAAAGCCTCATTAATCTTTTTAGCATCGTATGTAAGGACCCCGGCGCTGTCTCTGATTGCAGTAATGGATTGGGGAGCATGCTTTTTCCTAGTCAGGTACGCTAAATACTTCCCTGGCCTATCCTCATATTCGAACAAAAGCAAGTTCTTTCTTTGCGTTTTGTGTCAGTATTGATCTGCTGTAGCTTAGTCACCGAAGGCTGTGCAAAATGTGCCACCTCAGCGGCTTTCAACCGTGTCTCAAGTAGGCGCCGCTGTTCCTCCTTCTGTCATTTCTGCCTAGCTGAATAGGAAATAGCTAATCCCCTAGCAAAGGCATTAGCAGTCTCCCATAGCATGGATGGATTACTAGCTATGCCTGAGTTGATAGTCAAGAATTCCTGAAATTCCTTCAAAAAGTATTCTACAAATTTGGAATCCTGAAGGAGATAAGGGTCCAATCACCAGTGCCGCAAACCTAGCCCTTCAATCTTGGCCTTAACGTCCAAATATACTGCCGCGTGATCAGAGATAGCTATATTCCAAATTTTACAACCCATAATTGAATCCAGAAGGGCCGAGGGAGCCAGAAAGAGGTAAATCCTCGTGTGACGGTTATGTGGGTTTGAAAAAAAAGTGAAGTCCCTGCCGGTAGAGTGAAGACACCTCCAAATATCCACCAGCCCCAACACCTCGCATAAGTCAACCACCTGCTTGGCCTGCAAAGAAATAGTTGGGGGCCCACAAGGCATCCCGTCTACTGTCGGATCCAAAAGACAATTAAAATCCCCACATCTATTAATGTGCCGTGTTCCAAAAGCACTCAACTTAGAGAAAACACTTTTCAAAAATTTGAGGGAATGGGCTGGAGGACAGTAGACATTCAAAATGCCATATCAGGACTTTAAGTATCACAAACCGTCCATGCTCATCTTTCACCTGCTTTAATAATGTGAATGGAAGATTTTTCTGAACAAGTACCGCCACTCCCCTACTTTTAGTAGTAAAGGGTGAAAAGAATACCCGGTAATAACCCCCTTGTTATAACTTCAGGTTTTCCCTGTCACAGATTCCGAGGCCTTAGTTCAACCCACCTCCTCCTCCAGCCTCTCCCCAAGGTATTGGATCTCCTGCTCATGCTTCTACAGCATGGATGCGATAGGTTGGACCTGGGCACGAATCTCCCCACGGACCTCCTCAATCGCAGCCCCAACTTTCAAGGTAAGTCAATTCCTGTGAGTCTGTCAGGTCCCCGGGGGGTTCAGGAGAGGTAGCCTCTGGTATGCCTGGTGCAGCAGGGGAGTGTCGATACTGCTGCTGTTTGCTTGCTCCCTTTCCCTTTGGCATCCTTCCCACTCCCAAATATTAACAAATATGTGTTCTGTAAAGTTTTAAACTAATAATTCCACCACATAAATTGACCAGGGATGGCAAAAAACACCAGTGTACCTTGGCTGTTCGGCAGAGCTGTCCAGAGCAGTTCTATAGAATCACCGCCATCTTGCCGTGACGGAATACCCACTTTATACTTGCTTAAAACAACTAGCAAAGTTAGGATCTGGGCTACTTTCTTGAAATACTTTGAGGAGGTCTGGCTTGTCCATAACAGTCTTAAAACACGTAAAGGTGGATAAATATCTGGGACCACATCAGCTGTAACCCATAATTTTGTGGGAAACTAGGGAAGTGATTGCTTGGCACCTTGCTGTGCTATTTGTATCATCAATAGCCATAGGCGATATGCTGGTAGACTAGAAGTTGGCTAACTTGGTGCTATACTTAAGAAAGGTGCTAAGGAAAAGCCAGGGAACTATAGATTGGTCAGCCTGACATCAGTGGTGGGCAAGTTGTTGGAAGGAATTCTGAGAGACAGGATTTGCATGTATTTGGAAAGACAAGGACTGATTTGGGATAGTCAACATAGCTTTTTGTGTGGGAAATCATCTCACTAACTTGATTACATTTTTGGAAGAAGTGACACAGAGGATTCTTGAAGGCAGAGCGGTGGTTTAAAGTGAGACGGGAAAGATTTAAAAGGGACGTAAGGGGCAATTCTTTTCATGCAGAGGGTGGTGCGTATTGCAGCCGGATGGGCTGCTCGAAATGATGGCAATATGATAGATTTATATAGAATGGACAATAACCGGGGAATGCTGGGAGATTGAGGCATGTGGCAAGACTTGATCAAAGTGACTATGCTAATAAACATGCTGCTGAATCCAGACAGGCTGCAGGTCCCAGAGGGCTATGTGCACCCAACACCTCCAGAAATGGATGCTTAAGGACCATGCTACCATTGACGTATCAACACCTGGTTGAGTCCAATCGATCAGGGTGATCGGGTCTGATTGATCCAGCGGTTGACAGTTAGGACCCTCCCAAAAAGGCACAAAGACTTTCAGTTATACGAATCGCTGCAATACCATACCAAGGAGCAGTAAATCAAGGCTAACCACTGTGAAGAGAAGACACCCCTGACACCACCGGGAAAGGACCAGCCAACTATCACCACGTGGATCAAGGCCAAAATCTAGTGTGGTGGTATACGATCATCCAAGTTAAGTTAAAGAACAAGATGGATTGTCATGTAAATTGTTAGCTTGCAGTGTATTTTGTTGTTATGGTATTAATTGTGTCAAATAAATGAATATTATTGCTTATTATAACAAAGAGTTGACTTGCAGTTCTTTTGCTAGATATGAGTTAAAACACATTGTGTGGCAGGCACAGCAGTATTGAGAATGAACTGAAGGAGGAACTGGTGGACACTGGTACAATTGCAACATTTAAGAGGTTTCTGGATGGGTATATGAACAGGAAGGGTTTAGAGAGATATGGACCAAACGTTGTAAATGGGACTAGATTAATTTAGGATATCTGGTCAGCATGGATAAGTTGGACAGACACGTCTGTTTCCATGTTGTACTGTTCTATGACTCTATGACCATGCCTTAATCCCTAGTTCAGTTCCTAACACATGACCAACCCTAGAATACTGAAGATAAAGAATCCACTGATGATGATGCCATTGAGTGTCAAGGCTGCAATTCGCAATCTGATTTGCTGAACCTGTACAATGAATCAAGTCACCTACAATTTTGTCACTCCTTTCTTGACTTGTCCACACTATTTTTTTCTTGCATACCATATCTTACAGTGTGGTTACTTTTGGCACCTATATACCACTCCCAAAATAAACGTCTTCCTATTGCTATTCTTCAACTCTATTCAAATTGAAACTATGAATTCTTAGGTCTAACTTTATATATAAGATCCAAATAAACTCACGAAATTACTTTGAGGGTTGGAGTATTGAAAATATACTGATATTGCTACCATGCCAACAGTGTATTCTTACTTTCAGATTGGCTAATGCAAGGAATCACAAGATCATTAATAGTGAAGTGGAAACATCAAGCTTTAATACAACCATGAAAATAACAACAAATGTTCCATGGAGGAAATTGGATTCCGAGACAGAGAGGGGTGATAATAGATAATGGCCCTGCTGGGGGCTTGTCTGGCACAGTGGTAGCATCCCTACCTCTGAGCTAGGAGGCCTGGTGTCAGGGCTCACCAGAGATGGTTAGAAAGTTTCAACAGCAGTCCTTTTTACCTGTCCTGCATCAATTCTGCCACCCAGGACCAGGAAAACCACTCCAACATTCTAGGGGACTGTAGAACAAAGTGTAAAATCATGACTACAACAAGTTGAGCTAATTAAAAGACTCCTTTAAGAGAAAAGTATGACTTATGAATGAAGTTTGAGCTTTCTGTCATCTTTCAGGAATAGAAACTGATGAAAGCAAATGCCACTGGGCATTCTGATATTTTTATTCAGTCTAATCAGTTTATTCATGAGAAATTATTTGGCTACAGATAGTAGCTGTGGTGTTATGATCCATAAGAGCCTCTTTCCAATTAAAGTAAACTATTGAAGATGTTGGAGATTTGATAGATAAACATTGGCCACAATCTTATTTGACCCTGAAGACATAGACTATGACAAGATTTGGGGCAGAATCATGTTTGCCGGTTTTAAGAATACCCATTAAACCCCTTAGTGAAACTCCCTGCAAAAAACATGATGCAACTGGCATTTAGCCAAAAACAAAAAACTGTAGGCCCAAGAAGTGTTGGAGGTGCTTAGTAAGTCTGGCAGCTTATGTGAGAGAGAAACCATGTTGATGTTTCGAGGTCAATATGACCCTGCTTTGGATTCTGAAGGTTACAAGGGCCAAAGGAGTTAAGCAGCCATGGAGAGAGCGTACTTCCAGTAAAGCCATGACTTTTTCTCTCATCAATTATATCAAGTCAAGCTCCGTAAGGTCTATCTTCAGTTTATTCATTTACATTGTTCACTTGTATGGTTTTCAATGCAGTTATCAATTTCAATATAGCTTCACCTTACTGTCAGTGCTAATTACCCTTCTGATAGTATCTGTTTCGATTCTCAAACCCTCAACAGTGCTCATTCTCTTCCTTCACTGTAAAAAAATGCTCATCTACCCACTCCCAGCAGTGAACCCCAGAGCCCCGCACTCCCCCAAAAAATCTTCTCTTTTCAATATCTCAGGAACCAGGGATTCTGGGAAGTGATTTGGGAGGAGGTTACTGGAGCCTGGGGGCATGAGCACTGTTCAGAGGTGGGGGGATGCACATGAGTTGTTGGAGAGATTGAGCACTATGCAGAGGACAGAGGGAGTGAACATTGATGCACTTAGGAGACTGAATGAACATTACTGGAAGTCAGGAGTGAAGGTTGCCAGGAGTGAGGTGATCAACACTGGGTCACCTTTATGCTTTTGACTGTGGAGCTGATTTACCTTGAGTTATGCTGCTTTGCAGTTTACACCTGCTATGAAAAAGCTGTAAGAAAGTCTATGTCAAACCCAGCATCGGTTCAGGGCAGATACAGCCGATAGTTCACTGGAATTGAGGAAATAAGTCTATGATCTGGTTTGAGATCAGTCTTGGGTCTGCATTCTTAAGCAGGCGTTTTCTACACTAAAACACTGGTCATCACCAGCTGATGAGAATGATTGACTAACAAGGAAGTTCCATGTTACTGGTCATGGGTTGTGTAGGTCTTATGTGGCTGATAAGTCCAATTTTAGAGTTATATCTCCGATCATATATTTAACTGGAGGTGGAGATTTCCTTGACCTTAAATTGCTGGCATTGCTTGCTCAGGTTCTTTTTCCGTACTTCCTGTTGCTGATGGGTGTTATCAAAGAATCATCTACATGTTGCTATTTTTATATAAACTTAGATATAATGCAAAAAACAAAAACAGGCCATTAAACCTAACAGCTCTGATCCCAATGTTTATAATCCACACAGATCTCCCTGACTTCAATTCACCTCATCCTATCAACATATCTTTCTATCCTTTGCCACTTGTGTTTTTCCAACTTATCTTTAAATCTGCACTGGTCAACACGACTATTTCCCTTGAAAGCAAATTTGACATTCTTACCATTCTCTACGTAATGAAGTTTATCTTGGGTTCCTTACCAGACTGATCAGTGACTATTTATGTTTTTATTTGTAGCTCCTGGTTTTGGGATTCCTTGCAAATGCAGACACCTTCTCTACACTCATCTCATGAACCCTTCCATAATCTTAAAGACTTCTGTGGGGTCATCCCTCAATCTCCTGTTCCCTGGAGAAAAGAATCCTAATTATTTAATTTTTCCAGACTAAATACCTATGTTTCCCCACTCTGTTTTTTGTTTGTGTCCTACCTGGCCTGCCAGTTGTGTATTAACTCAGTCTGGGTATTGCATACTAACTACTTGTTTGATAATCATTACAGTCACTCTCCCAAGCTGAAGGGCCAACAGTTGATGTGTTTGTGTGTCAATATAACACAAGATCAAATTGATTTCTAGCCCTTCATATAATGCCCTTGATTTTTTTGCTTCCACAACATTTGTGTAGTTGTTCCATGTTATAACACCGAGCTGTCAAACCAGGCTATGGAACTAACTCAGCTAGTATGAGGACTAAAACCACACTATCAATGCTATTATTAATTATAGTCTAACCAGCTGATCTAAGTTCTCGACAACAAATGGATCCCAAGTCTAAAGTTTGTCTAGGTTCTATGTTTATTGTTAATTTTCGCAAAATCTGCAAAACATTGTATCTGTTGAGAGAGTCTGGGCACTTCTGCCAGAATATGCTGCTAGTTCATCTTTTCCTCTTCTGATCTACCCATTAAAGCAATGTTAACACTGCAAGACTCACCTCCTCTCCCATTTGTCAACAGGAGCTATTTCCTCCACATTTATACCTAGTTTGTTTAATATCAGTTTTCTCCTTATTCTGTTTTCATAATTCTTTTACTTAGGTTCTTTTGCTTAGTAATATACATCAGTTCATTATTTTTGTTATTTGTCCATACACAATTTTTTTATGTACTTCATAATTAATGTAGGTTTGAACCATTTCCACGTTGTTCAATTTCACAGAAACTTAGTTAGATAATTCATAACGAACATCCAGCAGTTCTTAACTGAATATTGGAAAGAGATGGAAGGCTTAACAGTAGTGGAGCATTTTGGAAATAATAGCCATAACTCAGTTATAGTAGGTAATTATGGAAAAGGAGAAAGACAGGCTGGGAATACAAGTTCATCTTTTTTTATCAAGTATTATCTTTTAATAAGATAAGATAAAATTTGGCCTAAGTGTACAGGGAGCAGCAACTCACAGATAAAATTGTGTCAGGGCACTGGGAGATATTCACAGAGGAAATATCAAGAAAACAGAGCAAATATATTGCCGTGAAGCAAAAAAGGTGGCACCAGATCTGGAGAAACATGGATGTCAAAGGAAATAATGGTTAAGATTATGAGAAAAGGAGAAGAGAAAATTATATTTATCAAGGGCTCTAGATGGTGAAGCATCTCTGGAGGAAGATAAAAAGTGCGGGAGGGTCTTAAAAAGGAAACTAGGAAAGTCAAGAAAATGCATAATAAAAAATTGACTATATCATTGAGAAGAAAAAGGAGAATCCAAAGTATTTTTAAAAACATATAAATAAAGAGCAAGCGAATAACTAGGGAAAGAATAGGGGCTCATTAAGGACATGGAGATAATCTATACATGAATGGACCTGGAAACCTTCAATTAATATTCTGTGTTGGTTTTCTCAATGGAAAAGGACAACTCAGATATAGATGTCAGGTTGGAGAATTCTGAAATATTAGCAGAAATTATCATAGGAAGTAAAATAGTACAAATGGCCTTATCAACTTTAAAACTGCAGAAGGATATTAATGGACTAGTCATGTAGGCAATGCAGTGGCAAATGCAATTCAATCCAGAAAAGTGTGAGGTATAAGCAAGGAAATTAAGAATTTTAGCAAGTCCAAAGGAAGCAATTCACCTCTGGCCCTAGAGGAATACAGGAAGTGTGGCAGAGAACTTAAAAAGCAATTAGAAGAGCAAAATAGGATAATGGGAAAGGACTTGCAAACAGGATTAGGGAGAATACAAAGATATTTTATAAATATAACAAAGGTAAGAGGTTAACCAGGGAGAGAATAGGGCCCATTAGGGTCCAGGAGTAACCTGTGTGTGATGGGTGTTGAAGGATCACTTTTCTTTGGTCTTCATTCTGGAAAAGGAGAATGTAAGTACGGAATTCAGGAAAAGGGACCATGAGGAACCTGCACAGTTTGACATCGGAAATGGGAAAGTGTTGGAGACTCTGTCGAGCTTAAAAACAGACAAATGCCCTGGCCTGGATGAATCGAATTCCAGGCTGCTGTGGGAGGTGAAGCACAAAATTGTAGGGGCTTTGACACAAATGTTTAATTCCTCTCTGGTCATAGGGCAAATGCCAGAGGAGAGGACTGGAAGACAGCTAATGTGGTATCACTTTGTAAGATGAGTGGTAGAGATGAACCAGGAAATTACAGACCGGTGAATCTCACATCAGTGGTAGGGAAACTATTGGAGAAAATTCTGAAGAAGTGAATTAATATCCACTTGGAAAATCATGAGAAAGTTATGGATAGCCAGCATAGCTTTGTCAGAGGGAAGTCATGCTTAACAAATGTGTTCCAAAGTTTGAAAATGTGATCAAGTGTGTGGATGAGGGAAGTTCAGTTGATGGAGTTCATATGGATTTTAGCAAAGCTTTTGACAAGGTCCCACATAGGAGAATGATTGAAAAGGTTAAAGTACATAGAATTCAGGGAGATGGATCAGAAACTGGCCTAGTAATAGGTCACAAAGGATAATGGTAGAAGGCAGTTCGAGTGACTGAAAGCCAGTGTACAGTGGTGTACCACAAGGACCAGTACAGGCATCCTTATTGTTTATTATATACATAAATAACATTCAAAGTTTGTGAGAAGATTTGTAGCTCGGGTGCTTGTTGCTGTGGTTCTGTTTGCCGAGCTGGAAGTTTTTGTTGCAAACGTTTTGTCCCCTGTCTAGGTGACATCCTCAGTGCTTGGGAGCCTCCTGTGAAGCGCTTCTGTGGTGTTTCCTCCGGCATTTATAGTGGCCTGTCCCTGCCGCTTCCGGTTGTCAGTTTCAGCTGTCCGCTGTAATGGAACAAAAACTTCCAGCTCGACGAACAGAACCACAGCATAAATAACATAGATGAAAATATGGGGGGACTTTTAACAATATCTGCAGATGACACTAAGATTGGGAGTGTGATTACTAGTGAAGAAGATGATGTAGGTTGCAGAAAGTTATAGGTGGTTTGGTCAGATGGGCAGATCAGTGGCTGATATGTGCAAAGTGATGCACTTTGGAAGAAGAAACAAGATGAGGGAGTATTTAATGAATGACAGGACACTAGTGGCTTAAAGGAACAGAGAGATCTTAAGATAATTATTCAAAGATCCCTGAAGCTGGCAAAGGATGTAAATAATATGGCTAAGAAGGCAGATAGGACATTTGTGCTTGTCAGTAGTGGCATAGAGTATAAGAGCAAGGAGGTAATGTTAGAGTTGTACAGAGTGTAGGTAAGGCCACAGCTGGAGTATTGTGTGTAGTTCTGGTCATCTCATTACAGGAAGGAAGTGAAAGCACTAGAGGGATACAGAGGACGTTCACTGGGATGTTGCCTGGGATGGAGAACATAGAACATTGAATTTTATAGCGCAGTACAAACCCTTCGGCCCTCGATGTTGCGCTGACCTGTGGAACCAATCTGAAGCCTATCTAACCTACACTATTCCATTTTCATCCCAATGTTTATCCAATAACCATTTAAATGCCCTTAAGATTGGCGAGTCTGCTACTCTTGCAGGCGTGGAGTTCCTCGCCCCTACTACACTCTGAGTAAAGAACTACCACTGACATCTATCCTATCACCCCTCCATTTAAAGCTATCTCCCCTCGTGCTAGCCATCACTATCCAAGGAAAAAGGCTCTCACTGTCCACCCTATCTAACCCTCTGATTATGTTATGTGTCTCAATTAAATCACCTCTCAACCTTCTTCTCTCTAACAAAAACAGCCTCAAGTCCCTCAGCCTTTCCTCATAGGACCTTCCTTCCATACCAGGCAACATCCTAATAAATCTCCTCTGCACCCTTTCTCAAGCTTCCACATCCTTCCTGTAATGCGATGACCAGAACTATACACAATGCTCCAAGTGCAGCCGCACCAGGGTTTTGTACAGCAGCAGCATGACTTTGTGGCTCCTAAGCTCAATCCTTCTACCAATAAAGGAGGAGAAAGTGAGGACTGCAGATACTGGAGATTGGAGTCAAGAGTGTAGTGCTGGAAAAGCACAGCAGGTCAGGCAGCACCCGAGGAGCAGGAAAATCGACGTTTCGGGCATAAGCCGTTCATCAGGAATGAGGCTTGTGGGTCAGAGCTGAGAGATAAATGGGAGGGGATGGGGTTTGGAGGAAGGTAGCTGAGAAAGCGACAGGTGGATGAAGGTGAGTGAGAAGATGATAAGTCAGAGGGGGTGTGATGGTTAGGTTCAGAGGGTGGTGCCGAGTTGGAGGCGGGGATAATGTGGGGGGAGGGGAAATGAGGAAGCTGTTGAAATCCACATTTATCCCATGTGGTGAAGAGTCCGAAAGTGGAATATGAGGCATTCATCCTCCAGGCGTCGGGTGGTAAAGGCTTGGCGGTGGAGGAGGCCCAGGACCTGCATGTCCTTGACAGAGTGGGAGGGGGAGTTGAAGTGTTCAGCTGCGGGTTGGTGGGGTTGGTGGGTGTGGGTGTCCCAGAGATGTTCTCTGAAACGATCTGCAAGCAGGCGTCCTGTGTCCCCGATGTAGAGGAGACCACACTGGGTGCAATGGATGCAGTAGATGACATTGGTAGAGGTATAAGTAAATTTCTGACAGATGTAGAAGTATCGCTTGGGGCCTTGGATAGAGGTGAGGGCAGTGGTGTGTGCGCAGGTTTTGCACTTCCTGTGGTGGTAGGAAAAAGTTCCAGGAGTGGGGTGTGGGTGGTGGAGGGTATGGATTTGATGAGGGAGTCGCGGAGGGAATGGTCTTTTGGAACACTGATGGGGTGGGGAGGGAAATATATCTCTGGTGGTGGGGTCTATTTGGAGGTGGTGGAAGTGGCGCAGGATGAGGCAATGTATGCGGAGGTTGGTGGGATGGAAGGTGAGGGCCAGGGATGTTCTGTCCTTGTTGAGTTGGGAAGGGTGGGGTTCAAGGGCGATGGTGCGTAAAGTGGAGGAGATGCGCTGGAGGGCATCGTCAACCACATGGGAAGGGAAGTTGCGATCGTGGAAGAAGGAGGCCATCTGGGACTCTCTGAGGTGGAATTGGTCATCCAGCAAAGGTGGAGGAATTGGGAATAAGGGATGGCGTTTTTACAAGAGGTAAGGTGGGAGGAGTTGTAGTCTAGGTAGCTGTGGGAGTCGGTGGGCTTGTAGTATATGTCTGTAGTGAGTTGGTCATCAGAAATGGTGATGGAGAGGTCCAGGAAGGGGAGGGAGGTTTCCCAGATGGTCCAGGTAAATCTGAGGTTGGGATGGAAAGTGTTGGTGAAGTTAACGAACTGTTCAACCTCCTTGTGGGAGCACGAGGTGGTGCCAATACAGTCATCAATGCAATGGAGGAGCAGGTGTGGTGTGGTGCGGGTATAACTGCAGAAGATAGACTGTTCCACATATCCAACAAACAGGCAGTCATAGCTGGGTTCCATGCAGGTGCCCATGGCTACCGCTTTAGTTTGGAGGAATTGGGAGGATTAGAAGGAGAAGTTGTTGAGTGCGAGGACCAGTTCAGCCAGGCGGATGAGGGTGTCAGTGGAAGGGTACTGGCTGGGGCAACGTGAGAGGAAGAAATGGAGGGCTTGGAAACCTTTATCTTGGCGTATTGATGTGTACAGGGACTGGACGTCCATGGTGAAGATGAGGCGCCAGGCGGATGAGGGTGTCGGTGGAAGGGTACTGGCTGGGGCAACATGAGAGGAAGAAATGGAGGGCTTGGAAACCTTTATCTTGGCGTATTGATGTGTACAGGGACTGGACGTCCATGGTGAAGATGAGGCGTTGGGGGCGTTGGGGAAACAAAAATCTTGGAGGAGGTGAAGGGCATGGGTGATGTCACTAACGTAGGTGGGGAGTTCCTGGATTAAGAGGGATAGGATGGTGTTGAGGTAGGAAGAGGTGAGTTTGGTGGGACAGGCACAGGCTTAGACAATGGGTTGATCGGGGCAGTCAGATTTGTGAATCTTATGGAGGTAGGATCGGGCAGTGTGAGTTTCACGGACAATGAGATTGGAGGCTGCTGGTCGACTTATTGTCTCAGCCTGCGCATGTCCCACTAAACTCATCTCTTCCTGCCTTGACACCGTTCTGTCCCCTTTAGTGCAGTAACCCCCCACCACCAAACCGTTACCACCCGACGCCTGGAGGAAGAACACCTCATATTCCGCCTTGGGACCCTGCAACCACATGGGATAAATGTGGATTTCAACAGCTTCCTCATTTCCCCTCCCCCAACATTATTCCAGTCCCAAGCCTCCAACTCGCACCACCCTCTGGACATGTCCATCACTCCCCCCTCTGACCTATCACCTTCTCCCTCACCTTCATCCACCTATCGCTTTCTCAGCTACCTTCCCCTAAACCCCACCCACTCCCATTTATCTCTCAGCCCCGACTTGCAAGCCTCATTCCTGATGAACGACTTATGCCCGAAATGTCGATTCTCCTGCTCCTCGGATGCTAGCTGACCTGCTGTGCTTTTCCAGCACCACACTCTCGACCCTCAACCAATAAATGCTAACACCGTATACCTTCTTAACAATCCTATCAACCAAGGTGGCAGCTTTCAGGGATCTATGAACATGGACACCAAGATCTCTCTGTTCACCTATACTATCAAGAATCTTACCATTGGCCCAGTACTCTTTATTCCTGTTGTTCCTTCCGAAGTGAATCACCTCACACTTTTCCGCAGTTAACCCCATTTGCCATCTCTTAGCCCAGCTCTGCAGCTTATCTATGTCCCTTTTAAACTGCAACATCCTTCAGCACTACCCACAATTCCACTGATCTTAGTGTCATCGCAAATTTACTAACCCATTCTTCTATGCCCTCACCTAGGTCATTTATAAAAATGGCAAACAGCAGTGGCCCCAAAACAGATCCTTGCTGTACACCACTAGTAATTGAGCTCCAGAATGAACATTTCCCATCAACCACCATCCTCTGTCTTCATTCAGCTAGCCAATTTCTGGTCCAATCTGCTAAATCACCCTCATTCCCATGCCTCTGCATTTTGTGTAATAGCCTACTGTGGGGAACCTTATCAAACACCTTACTGAAATTCGTATATACCACATCAACCGCTTTACCCTCATCCACCTGTTTGTTCACCATCTCAAAGAACTCAAAAGATTTGTGAGGCACAAGCTATCCTTCCCAAAACCGTGTTGACTTTCCCTAATCAATTTATTCCTCTCGAGATGATTATATATCCTATCTCTTCTAACCTTTTCCAAAACCTTACCCACAACCAAAGTAAGACTCACTGGTCTATTAATTACCAGGGTTGTATCTTAGTAAGGGGAGTTCGTGCCTGATGAACCTGTTGGAATTCTTTGAAGAGGTGACAAGTAGGTTAGACCAGGGAAACCCAGTGGATGTGGTCTATTGAGACTTCCAAAAGGCCTTTGATAAGGTGCCACACGGGAGGCTGCTGAGCAAGGTGAGGGCCCACGGTGTTCGAGGTGAGCTGTCTGACAGAAGGCAGAGAGTTGGGACAAAAGGTTCTTTTACGGAATGGCAGCCAGTGTCAAGCGGTGTCCCGCAGGGTTCAGTGTTGGGGCTGCAGCTGTTCACGTTATATATTAATGATCTGGATAGCATCGTTGTGCTACTGAGACTTTATAAAGCTCTGGTTAGGCCCCATTTGGAGTATGTGTCCAGTTTTAGTTCCCACACCTCAGGAAGGACATACTGGTACTGGAGCGTGTCCAGCAAAGATTCACACGGATGATCCCTGGAATGGTAGGTCTAACATACGAGGAACGGCTGAGGATCCTGGGATTGTATTCATTGGAGTTTAGAAGATTAAGGGGAGATCTAATAGAAACTTACAAGATAATACATGGCTTGGAAAGGGTGGACGCTAGGAAATTGTTTCCATTAGGCGAGGAGACTAGGACCCGTGGACACAGCCTTAGAAGTAGAGTGGGTAAATTCAGAACAGAAATACGGAGACATTTCTTCAGCTAGAGAGTGGTGGGCCTGTGGAATTCATTGCCACAGAGTGCATTGGAGGCGGGACGCTGAATGTCTTCAAGGCAGAAATTGATAAATTCTTGATGTCACAAGGAATTAAGGGCTACAGGGAGAATGCGGGTAAGTGGAGTTGAAATGCCCATCAGCCATGATTGAATGGCGGAGTGGACTTGATGGGCTGAATGACCTTACTTCCACTCCTATGCCTTATGGTCTTATGGTCTTATCTACTCCCCTTCTTGAACAGTCTTCTGGCACTATTCCTGCAGACAATGATGAAATAAAGATCAAAGCTAAAGGCTCTGCAATCTCCTCCCTTGCTTACCAGAGAATCCGAGGATAAATCCCATTCGGTCCAGAGAAGCTGCTAACACCTCCTCCTTGTGAATCCCATCTTGTCTAGTAGCCTGTATCTCAGTATTCTCCTCGACAACATTGTCTTTTTCCAGTGTGAATACTGACAAAAAAATATTCATTTAGCACTTCCATTATCTCCTCGGACTCCATGCACAACTTTCCACTACTATCCTTGATTGGCCCCAATCTTTCTCTAGTCATTCCTGATATACCTATAGAAAGCTTGAGGGTTTTCCTTGATCCTCTGTGCCAATGACTTTTCATGTCCTCTCCTGGCTCTTCTTAGTTCTCTCTTTAGGTCTTTCCTGGCAAAGCTGTAACTCTCAAGCACCCTAACTGAGCCTTCATATCTCATCCTAACATAAGCCTTCTTTCTCTTGACAAGCGATTAAACTTCTTTAGTAAACCATGGCTCCCTTGCTCAACCACGTCTTCCCTACCTGACAGGTACATACTTATCAAGGACATGCAGTAGCTATTCTATGAATAAGCTCCACGTTTCAAGTGTGTCCATCCCCTGCAGTTTCCTTGCCCATTCTATGCATCCTAAATCTTGCCTAATTGCATCATATTTGCCTTTTCCCCAGCAATAACTCTTGAACTGCTGTATATACCTATCCCCTTCCATCGCTGAAGTAAACTTAACTGAATTGTGGTCACCATCACTAAAGTGCTCATCTACCTCCAAATCTAACACCTGGCCAGGTTCATGCCCCAGTCATCCTATTCCTCACCTCACTAGCACGTGGCACGGGCAACAAACCAGAGATAACAACTCTGTTTGCTCTAGCTCTAGGTTTCCCCATCCCTTTTCCTTCCTATGTCATTAGTACCTATGTGGACCATGGCGAAAGTGAGGACTGCAGATGCTGGAGATTAGAGTCTGGTTAGAGTGGTGCTGGAAAAGCACAGTAGGTCAAGTGGCATCCAAGGAGCAGGAAAATCAAAATCAATGTGGCCTCACCCCTTGTTGGCTTGTCTACATACCGTATCAGGAAATCATCCTGCACACATTGGACAAAATCTGACCTATCTAAAGTAGGCAAACTATAGTATTTCCAGTCAACATTGGAAAGTTAAAGACCCCATAACAACTGTCCTCTTATTCTAACAAACTCCCAACTGGGTAGCCTCTCCTTTCCTGTTTCTAACCTCAGCCCATACCACCTCAGTAGACGAGTTCTCAAATGTCTTTTCTGCCACTGTAATACTGTCCTTGACTAACAATGCCTATCCCTCACCCCTCTTTTGCTATCTTCTGTGTTCTTACTGAAACATCTCAATCCCAGAATCTGCAACAACCATCTCTGTCCCTGCTCTACCTATGTCTCTGAAATGGTCACAACATTGAAGTCGCAGGTACCAACCCATGCTCAAGTTCACCCACCTTATTCTGGATGCATTTGGTGTTGAAGTAGTCACACTTCAACCCAGTTTCCTGCTTGCTGGTGAACTCTTGCGACCTTGAAATCTCACTTCTGACCTCACTGCTCTCAACCTCCTGGACACTGGAATTACAATTTAGGTTCCCATCCCCTTGCTGAATTAGCTTAAACCCTTCCGAAGAGCATTAGCAAATATGCACCCCAGGAGTAGACCATCCTGTTTGTAGAGGTCCCACCTACCCCAGAATGAGCCCCAATTATCCAGGTATTTGAATCCCTCTCTCCTGGACCGTCCCTGTAGCTATGTGTTCAACTCCTCTCTCTCCCTATTCCTCACCTCGCTAGCACATGGCACGGGCAACAAACCACAGGAATGAGGCTGGGAGTTTCGGGCTGGAGAGATAAATGGGAGGGGGCAGGGCTGGGGGAAGGTAGCTGACAATGCAATAGGTGGATGGAGGTGGGGGTAATGGTGAGAGGTCAGAGACGAGGGTTGAGCGGATTGGTGAGAAGGAAGATGGACAGGTAGGATAGGTTATAAGGGTGGAGCAGCAGGCACCGCCCTTATTTCCTTTCCCCCACCTTATCCCAGGTCCAACCTTCCAGCTCAGCAACCACCCAAAGATATTACTTCACTTACCCAGCAGTCCCATGTCCGATCCTGCTCAGCATGCACTCCGCCTATTCAGGAGGTAAGTTTTAAAATCAGCGATTCACGTTCTTATCAGCCCCTGGTCGACGCTCCCACTCTTCTTGCTGCTAAAACAAAAACATTGAAAAACTGAGCAATGAGAAACGAGTTAGACTTCGATTGTTTTCTGTAGAGCAGAGAAGACTGAGGAGGGACATGACTGAGGGGTGTTTACATTTATGAGGGGTATGGACAGGGTGAATAGAGAAAAGCTGTTCCCTTGGTTGAGGGGTCAACCACAAAAGGGCATAATTTTTGGGTAAGTGATAGGTGATTCTGAGGGAATTTAGGAATAAACCTTTTTCACTCAGCAGGTGATGGGAATCTGGAATGCATTGCCTGGGAAGATGGTGCAGGCTGGAAACCTGAGAACCTTTGAAAAATATTTGGAATGGCAGTTCAAATATAACATTCAAAGATATCGGACAAATGAAGGAAATTGGGATTAGTGCACCTTTAGTGGTAGTTATATCGGTGCAGACCAAATGGGTCAAAGAGCCTTTCCTGCGCTGTATGAATCTATGGTTCACTAGTGTCCTTTAGGGAAAGAAACTGCCATCTTTATCTGGTCTTGCTAATATGTGACTCCAGACCTAAATTATGTGTTTGAATCTTTCGGGGCAGTAAAGGATGGCCAATAAATGTTGGCCTAGCCAGTGACACCCTCATCCCATGAATGAATGAATATGCAAAAAATGATTGCCTTCTGCCACTATCAGGGAAGCAGATTTTTCTCCACTGCCTCATTACATGAATCATCATCTTCAGGGGTATGTCCATGAATACAGAGGCAACCCAGCATCTCTACTTCAGATCTTTGATCTCTCACACTGGATTGCAATTACAGCTGTATTTGTGAGTTCCTCCACTAAACAGAAATGCTTCATCCCTAGTGTATGCACCATATTGCCCACCCTCCATGACTGGTCAGGGAAACAGACGGTGGATGGATAATTGTATTTAATAATTGCATTACTGTGGGAAACAGCAATGACAACCTTCATAAATCAGTGATCCTATTATCTGAATCAAGAATGATCCTAAAATAAAACAAAGAACTGTGGATGCTGGAGATCTGGAACAAAGAAAATCAGAAATTGCTGGAGAAACTCAGCAAGAGTGTTGATGTCACATTCCTCATGACGGGCTTATGCTTCTCCTGCTGCTTGGATGCTGCCTGACCTGCTGTGTTTTGCCAGCACCACACTTTTTGACTCCAACTCTCAACCATCTGCAGTCCTCACTTTCTCCTGGAAACTCAGCAGGTCAGGCAGCTTCTGTGGAGAGAAAATGGAGTGACCCTTTCTTGAAAACAGTTTCTTCAGCAATTTGTTTTTTTTTTGTTTCAAAAATGATCCTGCTGTTCTGGTGAGGATTAAGGGGAGCAGGTTCTGTGTAAAACCTGTCTGAACATATGCAGTGTGCAGAATTTCCCAAGGCCATTGTATATCACTTATAAACACTCAACCTAACTCAAGGATCAGCAACTGTAATAACAAGAAGAACTGTTTTTAAACATTTCGTCAGAAATGCAATATCTTTATAGCAGCAAAACTGTTACTCAAACAGCAATAATAATAAAACTTATTTATGGATTACTGCAGAACACTTTTTTCACTTGGTGCTCATTCTTGGTGCAAATATCAATAGAAAAGTACTTTTGAGGAATCAATAAGACGTTCATGATTTTAACAGAAAATTGCTAATTGAATGGTAGTTTTTTGCAAGTATGGTAATAAAAGTTTGAAACAAAGATAACATATTAAAATTATCAACATTAACGTCTTTCTTTAATGAAAAAAGAAAATTCTTACTTTCATATGATTACAGCTGCTGGATTTCTGGAGAGAGACATTTAATATCTGGACAGTATTCAATTTTCTTTTTCCAACAGGATAATAAATTTTCATTAGTCAATCGCTCCTCAACTTACTTTTTATGAAATGAAATCTTGAAAATTCCCATTCACACAGTTAAGACAAGCCACAGCTGGATAGCATGTCATATATGTATCTCCTAATTAAAGAATTCTGATTTTCGTACCCATTTGGGTCTTAGTTTTTAAGATCATGCATTTCAGCCCATTTTGGTGAAGTGCCAAAGTAGATTTCTCAATAAAAAAAACTGAAAGAGCTGCAGATGTTGGAAATCAGAAACGAAAACAGAACTTTCTGGATAAACTCAACAGGTCTGGCAGCATCTATGGAGTGAAATCAGAGTTAAGGGTTTCAGAGAG
This sequence comes from Chiloscyllium plagiosum, assembly GCF_004010195.1. Classification (NCBI taxonomy): domain Eukaryota; kingdom Metazoa; phylum Chordata; class Chondrichthyes; order Orectolobiformes; family Hemiscylliidae; genus Chiloscyllium; species Chiloscyllium plagiosum. Next base: position 62,278,827 of record NC_057712.1, on the reverse strand, counting down.
TTAAGAGTTGTCAACACAGTTACCATGAACTTTGCCAAAAAAAATTCAAAAGTGGTTAACAGATAATTCAGAAGAGCGAATAATAGAAATGACCATTAAAAGGTGCCAAACAGCAAAGCTTAAAAATAAAGCTTTAGTTTCTTTTTCAGTGAAGAAACAGAGCTAGAGAGAGAAAATGAATCATCCCCAATTCATAATACCAGTGACAGGAGTGGTGACTAAGACTGAGCTATGGATGAACTAATTTCTGGATCAATGGTGCTGGAAGAGCACAGCAGTTCAGGCAGCATCCGAGGAGTTTTTACCTTATGGATGAACTAATGTTAACCTTGGGTCGCCATTGAGTTGGTCTCAAGAGAATTCACACGATTCCTCCCCCTCTCTTACTCTGTCTCTCTTACTCTGCTCATTTAACTCCAAAGAAAAATAAAACATTGGGCTTTACAATCCAAAAGTTTCCACCAGCACGATTAAAACCACCATTCAAAATGGAAGTGGCCATGTTCTTTTTTTCCAGAATCATTACTCCTTCATGGTTCAACTTACAGTTCCCTTCTGTATTCCGACTCTCGTTGTTTTCTCCCTGTGGTGCAACTTTCTTCTCCTTCCCCTCTTTCCTAAGTCAGAGTTTTCCTGAAAACTATCTAATCCCAGACCCAGACACACTCACCACGACAACCTGGCCTCAGGCTGTTTGTGGCTCCAAGCTTTGGGCTGCTCAGTGATCCTCCAATCCCAGAATGATTCTTTTTCACATTTGTTACTGATAGGTTGATCATTATGACTGAAGCAGCACATAGAAAAAGGGCCTGTGCTTGAAGTAACAACTCAGCTTTTTTAAAGTCTATAATCATTCTCATAGACAGTTATGTGATTATTGACTGCAGGTACCCTATGAATGATCTGTAAATTCATCTAGAAACAAAGGAGACCTGGCTATATGAAATAGTCTAACTGCCATAGGATGGGCACATCTATCTTAGAGAGAGAGAGAGACATAATGCATATTCCAGCAGTCTTTATTCATTTAGCAGATATGGGCATCTCTGGCTTTGCCAGTATTAATTGTCCATTCATAGATGTCCTTGAGAATGTGGTAGCTAGCTGCCTTTTTGAACTGCTGTAATCCATTTAGTGTAGGGAGGGAGTACTGGAAGTTCAACGACAGTAAAGGAATGGCAATAAATTTCCAAGTCAAGATCATAAGTGGCTTGAAGGGGATCTTGTGATTGGTAGTGTTCCCACTCTGCTATCTGATCTGCTGTCCTTATCCTCCACATGGTGGTGGCCATGGGTTTGGAAGCAGACTGATGATGTAATGCAGCTGGTAGATGATACACACTGCTGCTACTGGGTGCTCTTGGTGGAGAGACTAAATATTTGTGATCCTGGTGCAGATCAATGGGCTGCTTTGTCCTGGATGGTTTCTTGAGTGCATTTGACAGGACTCATCCAGACAAGTGAGGAGTATTCCACTACAATCCTGATATTTGTCTTTCTAGACAGCGGACAGATTTTGAGGAGTCAGAAGATGAGTGCCACTGTAGGATTCCTGGCTTCTGACCTCCTGTTGCCACAGTATTTATATGGTCTAGTTCAGTTTCTGGTCAATGATAAACCCCCAGGATGTTGATAGTGAAAGATTCAGAGATGGAAATGCAAATGTATGTCAAGAAGTGATGTTTAGATTCTCAATGTTGGAGATAATCATTGCCTTGCACTTGCGTACTACTTGACGCTGTCAGCACAAACCTAGATATTGTCCAGGCCTTGCTGCAATGGGCCAGCAAGTCAGCTTCAGTATTTCAGGAGGCACAAATGGTGCCAAATATTGTGCAATCATCAGTGAGCATCCCTACATCTGACTATATAGAAGGATCCAATGATGTCCTAAGATACTTTGCTGATGAACACTTGCAAGGATGTTCTGGAGCTGAGATGACTAATCTCCAACAAGTACAACTATCTTCCTTTGTGTTTGAATCTGTACAGTGTGGAAGCAGGCCATTCAGCCTATCGGGTCCACACCAACTCTCTGAAAAGCATCCCACCCAAACTGACACTCTGCATTTCTACACAGCCTGGACTCTATGGGTAATTTAGCATGGTCAATCCACCTAACCTGCCTGCCTTTGGACTGTGGGAGGACACTGGAGCTCCTGGAGGAAACCCATGCAGTCACAGGGAGAATGTGCAAACAGCACACTGGCATCTGAGGGTGGAATCCGAACCCGTGCCACCCAATGCATCACTCCAAAGAGCAGAGAGTTTTCCCTATGGTTCCCATTGACTACCGTTTTGCTAGAGCTCCTTGGTGTCACGCTGAATCAAATGCAGCCTTCATGTCAAGCGCAGTCATTCTTGCCTCATTTCTAGAATTTACTTCCTTTGCACATGTTGAAGCAAGGCTATAGTGAGGTCAGTTTCTGAGTGGCTTGGCAGAACCCAGAGTTAGTATCACTGAGCAGGTTACTGCTATTCAAGTGCTACTTGATAGCACTGTTGATTACACCTTATATCATTTTACTGAAGATTGAGAGTAGACTGATGAGTTTTGTAATTGGCTGGGTTGGATTTGTCCTGTCTTTCATTTACAGGGCCATTCCTACATTGCCAGGTAAATGCCAGTTTTTTTATATGTATTGGATCAGCTTGACCAGGGACGCTGCAAGTTCTGGAGTAAAAGTCTTTAGTGCTGATGCTGAAGTACTGAAACTATGACCCATAACCTTTGCAGTATTAGATGCCTTAATCCATTTCTTGACATGACATTGATTGAATAGAATTGACTGAGACTGGCATCTGTAATGCTGAGGATCTCTGGATGATGTTGATATAGGTCATCCACTCAGCACTTCTGGCTATAGTGCTGCTCTTCGCATGCCCTCCTACAACCTTCATTGACCAGGTGGATCCCTTGACTTGATGGTAATGGCTGTGTATGGGATATGTTCGGTATGAGGTTGCAGATTGTTTTGGAGTACAAGTCTGTTGTTAATGAAGCCCACAGTGTCTCATGGATGCCCAGTCTTAGGTTGCTGGATCTAATTTGAAGTCTATCCCATTTATTACAGTGATAGTGCCATACAATATTAGATTAGATTAGATTAGATTAGATTACAGTGTGGAAACAGGCCCTTCGGCCCAACAAGTCCACACCGACCCGCCGAAGCGAAACCCACCCATACCCCTACATTTACCCCTTACCTAACACTACAGGCAATTTAGTATGGCCAATTCACCTGACCCTGCACATCTTTGGATGGTGGGAGGAAACCGGAGCACCCAGAGGAAACCCACGCAGACACGGGGAGAACGTGCAAACTCCACACAGTCAGTCGCCTGAGGCGGGAATTGAACCCGGGTCTCTGGCGCTGTGAGGCAGCAGTGCTAACCACTGTGCCACCGTGCCGCCCACTATGCCACCGTGCCGCCCACAATATGAAGCAAAGAGAAATGTATTTCAGAACAGGAGCTATAAATGCTGGGCTTCTTTATGTTTGTGTTTATGCTCATGATTTTATAATCTAGTGTCAGAATCAAATTATAGTGAATCAGATTTTTTTTTAAGAATCCCTACAGTGTGGAAACAGGCCATTTGGCCCAAAGTCCACACCAACTCTCTGAAGAGTATCCCATTCCTCTACCCTATTACTTTACATTTCCCCTGACTGATGCACCTAACCTACACATCCCTGAACACTCTGGACAATTTAGCATGACCGATTCATCTAACCTGCACATCTTTGGTTTGTGGGAGGAAACCAGAGGACCTGGAGGAAACCAATGCAGACACAGTGAGAATGTGCAAACTCCACAGTTGCCCGAAGCTGGAATCAAACCTGGCGCTATGAGGCATCAGTGCTAACCACTGAGCCACCGTGTCGCCCAGCTCAGAAATAGAGTAAAACAAACATTTGTATTGGCTGCCCAAGCAATGACCTTTAACCCTCAATTAAAAAGGTGCTACCAACTGAGAATTTTTCCACTTTCCACCCATGAGAACACAAAACATGTTTCCTTTATGATCCTTAGCAGCAGAGTAAATATAGATGACTAATATAAAATTATGATGGAAAATGTAATTTCATGCAGGAAAGTTACATGGGCAGCTAGGAATTAGAATAAATGCTGGCCAGCTAATGCTGCCGAGGTCCTACAAGTGAATAAAAAGAATACCCTCCTTTGTAATGAAGCTAGTCAAAAATTCAATATATTGCCATAAAGAGAAAAGGTAGCACCAAATCTGGAGAACCCTGGAGGTCACAGGAAACAAAGGTTAAGATTATGAGAAAAAGAGAAGCTTATGATATTTACCAAGGAGTCTTTATGGTAACATCTTTAGAGAAATGTAAAAAGTACAGGAGGAATATAAAAAGGAAACTTGGAAAGCAAAGAAAATACGTGACAATAATTTGGATTCCTCACTGGGAAGAAACTGAACGGTTTTATTTTAAAAATGTAAAGAATAAGAGAATAACTAGGGAAAGAATAGGGTTCCATTAAGGACGTGGAGATAATCTGTGTGTCTGTGAACGTGGAAACCTTTGATTAATATTTGTGTTGGTTTTCTCAATGGAAAAGAACAACTCAGATATAGATGTCAGAGTGGAGGACTCTCAAATATTAACAGAAATTAACAGAGGAAGTAAAGTAGTACAAATGGCTTCATCCACTTTAAAACTGTAGGAGGATATCAATGGACTGTAGTCAAAGGTCATGTAGGCAGTATAATGCAATTCAGTCCAGAAAAGTATGAAATACGAGGAGGAAAGGTGGAGCTTTTAGCAAGTCTAAAGGAAGCAATTCACCTATAGCCTGGAGTTTTATTATTATTGCTGTTTGAGTAACAGTATTGCTGCTATAAGGATATTGTATTTCTGACTAAATTTTTTAAAATGGTACCTCTTGTTATTACAGTTGCTGATCCTTGAGTGTTTGCAAACGATACATCTTTGGATATTCTGCACACTACATAAGGTTCTTTGCAATGCTGCAGGTCTCTTACACACAAGTGTGTGTCTCCTCAGAAACAAACCCTGAGACAGACAGAGAGAGCAAGGCAGGCAGAGCGAGGTAAAAGGAAACTTCAGAAAACTCCGAGCGCCAGAGGAGAAACATTGAATCAATTAACCGAATAATCAATTATCCGAATGAAATAGTGCCCGCCCATTTCGTTTGGATAATCGAGGTTCCTCTGTATTTCCCAGAGAATACCTGTTCCCAATTTATGCTCCACAGTTCCTGCCTCAGAGGATTGTAATTCCTCCTCCCCCAATTAAATACTTTCCCATACCATCTGCTTCTGTTCCTCTCCATGACTATAGTAAAGGGCAGGGAGTTGTGATCAGTCTCACCGAAATGCTCTCCCACTGAGAGATCTGACACCTGGCCTGGTTCATTGCATCAGCATTGACCAAACAGGCGGACAAGGGAAACCAGACATGACCACAGTCACTCGCAGACCAGGGAATACACTCCACAAGACAAACTGACAATAAGCTTCCTGGACCTGATAAACACAGCTGTCTCAAAGCTGTAAGGGCAGTCTCATACCTCAGTGATACCAAAGCCACACAAAGCTCAGATAGATGGAGAGGTACCAGATTACCTCACTCACAAGAGAGCAACAATGGAACACCTTACTGCCAAGAAAAAAGACATTCTCACCTACTATCAAAGAGAGCTGGAATTTCCTGATCCATTTAAGAACTGATTGATGCTGCCAAATACTTCACTGCATCTACATTCAAGACATTCTTCTGATAGCTGCTTTGCGATTATCACCATCATAATTTGATTACTTAACTCTCAAGACCATTGTATTTTCACTATTTCTAATTAACATCATTGTACTGTATTCCTATAAAAACTTGCATGATTCTCAGCTCAGGGAAGAGAACCCTTGATCTACCTGTACAGACTGTCAGTTCTGTGTCAGCCTAGTCAATTTCTCTTCCAGCCATATCGCTTGTAATTAACAGCATGTCAATTTCACCCGATCTGGCTTGTGTGGTCTCTATTCAACTGGGCTCGATTTTCTGACATTGCCAAACACCAAATCCAATCTAGCCTCCCCTCTGGTTGGCCTAACTACATATTGAATCAGAAATCTTTCCTGAAGACGCCTGACAAAATCTGCTCCATCCAAACTATTTCCACTAAGGAGGTTCCAGTGAATATTAGGGAAGTTGAAGTCACCCATGACAACAACCCTGTTACTTCTGCACTTTTCCAAAATTTGCCTCCTAATCTGCTCCTCCGTGTCTCTGTAGCTATCTGGGGATCTGTAGGAAACTTCCAATAAAGTGGATGCTCCTTTCCTATTTCTGACTTCCATCCATACTAACTTAGTAGACAAACCCTCCTTGATAACTTCCCTTTCTGCAGCTGTGATATTATCCCTGATTAGCAATGCCAATTCCCCACCTCTTTTACCACCCCCCCCCCCCCGATTCCTTTTGAAACAGCTAAACCCCAGAATATCCAACAACCAATCCTGCCCCTGTGATATCCAAGTGTCTGTAATGTCCACAACATCATAGCTCCAAGTGCTGATCCATGCTTTAAGTTCATTCCCCTTATTCCTGAAATTCTTACGTTAAAATAGACACATTTCAACCCATCACAACTGCCTGCAACTTTGCCCGATCAACTATTTATCCTTCCTCACAGACTCTGCATACTTTATCTGCCAGTTCACCAACTACCTCTTCCAAAACCCATAGCTCCAGTTCCCATCCCACTGCCAAACTAGTTTAAACCGTCCTGAAGAGCTCTGGCAAATCTCCTGCCCAGGATGTTGTTACCTCTCCAGTTCACATGCAGTTTGTCCTCCTTGTTCAGGTCCCACCTTCCCCAGAAGGCAACTAAGTGATCTACATATCTGAATCCCTTCCTCCTACACCAGCTCTGTAGTCACGTGTTCAGTTGCACTTGCTGTCTGTTCCTACTCTCTCCAGCCTGTGGCACTGCTGGCAATCCTGAGATTATTACTCTACTCGTCCTGCCTTTTAGCTTCCAATCTAATTCCCTGTATTAATTTTTTCAGGTCCTCATTCCTTTTCCTAGCTATGTCATTGGTACCGAGGTGTACCACGATGTCTGGCTGCTCACCCTCCCTCTTAAGAATCCTGTAGACTCGATCCAAGACATAAATTAATTTTTTTAACTTCAAAACAGCTTGAATTTTCCAGTCAACAATTTCACATCACAGTTATCCATTAGTCCCACTTATACTAAAGTAACACCAATCAAACTCTAGCAGTTTAAAACAATTTTTATTTCATTTTGTTTCAAGAAGAACACATCTTCAAGCATAAATTTACATTCCGAATTCTATAACCCTTTTTGTCATGGCTGATTGAGTTTGCCACGTTTAGACTTTTGCATGTTGTGGGTCTTGTATGTTGCAGCCCCATTCCCATTAGATGTTGAGTCGCATCAAATTAAATTTATTTTTACGTTTGTAGCTTCATCAATCAGGCTTGGGTACCAATCCAGATCACAGGTAAAATTTTGTCTGCTAATCCAGTGCTCCACCCAATCCATCAGCTTTTACTTTTAACCGCATACGAGTCTTTAGTGATTAATTCTATGTCAATTAATATTATTCATTCCCACTGAAACGATACACATACCAATAAATATAAGCTGCTAAAGGATCATGTAATTGGAAAATAAATTTTCAGCATGTGTCACTTGTCAGCCTAAATGACTTTCCCTCCATGAGGTGAAATTATTGAACACCGTACTTTCCTTTTATAAACGTTTGATTTAATTCATTAGTAGACATACCCATGTACATGATATGATCATTGGTTTCTGTGAAGCCAGAATTATTCAGTCATGATGATGATTCTCATGTTATTTGTTAATTATTGTGTTTCACTTGTTCACAGGTGTTTAAACCAAAACTTGCTCCATTTTGTTTTATCTGTACCCCTCGAACAACTCCAAAATGATCAGTCAGAAAATTAATGTGGTCCTTACTAAAACTAAAGCCAAGAAGTAGCTTCACTCCCTGTCCTTCCAGTTGTCACAGTTCATCTTGGTCTTTGAGATTGTTAATGTCTGTGAGGCCCTGCCTGTTCAGCTGCATCTCAACTATCTGTAAACATCTTAGGAGCATCCGATTCCCCATTCACTGGGGCATTAAAAGAAAGGCAGATGAAGAGCCTTGTGGATTTTTTCCCCCTCTAATCTAACCAAAAAGCAATGACAAGGAAATGAAGACTCATTGCTAGTCTGTGAATTAATGATTACTTCACGAGTTGCATCCAAACATTGGCTGCCCTGCTTGGTCACAGGCTAATGACATTTTGTTCCTTTGTCTCAATGGAGGCTGAAATTGCTCACTGAATTTTATTTCTGAGCATATAATAGACAAGTAGCAAAGGTAGTCTTTGTAACAAAATGACTTCACTATCCAAACAATTAATGGTAATTTAGTTTGCTTGCAGTACAAATGAAATCAAATCTCACTCACCAACTCCAGATACATGGTGGAAAACCATTGAAAGAGAAAGTGTAGCGTTCATGTGAGGAGGCCAGAGAGCTTTACAACCTATCAATTAAAGCTCTTTAAAACAGTACTTCTCAGCTGTTGGATAAACTTTGTGTCATTTCAGTAGAGACCATTTATTGGATGTTAATTTAACCTAACTAATTCAAATGGAGGATAATATTTAAACCCGGTATTAAATGTTATTGTGATGTTAATGATAAGTCCACTCCCAGTTTGAAACTGATCTTTTTAAATCAACCTGATGTACAAATAGGAGCAACAAATGCCAGCAGGAAACCACACAGTTTCAAACCGGTCTCTGCATTTTGACTGCAAACATTATTGCTTGTATGACTAAATGCATTGAAGATTATTTCAATTTTCCTCTGGAAGGTAACTCAACAATTTATCCCAATTTTTTACAACTTCAATCTTCAATCTGCAATTTGGGAGGGAGAGGGTACAATCGGAAGTGACAATATTTCAGTTGAATAAAGGGAAGTATAGAGCTATGAGGGAGGAGCTGGCCAAAGTTCAATGGTGCAATACCTTAGCGGGGATGGCAGTGGAGGAACAATGGCAGATATTTCTGTGTATAATGCAGAAGATGCAGGATCAGTTCATTCCAAAAAGGAAGAAAATCCTAGGAGGAGGCATGGGTGGCCGTGGCTGACAAGGGAAGTTAAGAAATATATAAAGTTAAAAGAGAAAAAGTATAACATAGCAAAGATAAGTGGGAAAACGGAGGACTGGGAAGCTTTTAAAGAACAACAGAGGATTACTAAGAAGAAAATACACAGAGAAAAAATTAGGTATGAAGGTAAACCGGCCAAAAATATAAAGGAGGATAGTAAAAGCTTTTTTAGGTATGTGAAAGGCAAAAAAATGGTTAAGACTAAAATTGGGCCCTTGAAGACAGAAACAGGGGAATATATTATGGGGAACAAAGAAATGGCAGAAGAATTGAATTGGTACTTCAGATCTGTGTTCACTGGGGAAGACACAAGCAATCTCCCTGAGGTAACAGTGGCTGAAGGACCTGCACTGAAGGGAAGTTATATTTGCCAGGAATTGGCATTGGAGAGACTGTTAGGTCTGAAGGTTGATAAGTCCCCGGGGCCTGATGGTCTACATCCCAGGGTACTGAAGGAGGTGGCTCGAGAAATCATGGATGCGTTGGTGATTATTTTCCAGAGTTCGATAGATTTGGGATCTTTTCCTGCGGATTGGAGGGTGGCTAATGTTGTACCACTTTTTAAGAAAGGTTGGAGAGAGAAAGCAGGAAATTATAGACCAGCTAGTCTGACCTCAATGGTGGGAAAGATGCTGGAGTCTATTATAAAGGATGAAATTACGACACATCTGGATAGTAGTAACAGGATAGGTCAGAGTCAGCATGGATTTATGAAGGGGAAATCATGCTTAACTAATCTTCTGGAATTTTTTGAAGATGTAACTCTGAAGATGGACGAGGGAGATCCAGTAGATGTAGTGTACCTGGACTTTCAGAAAGCTTTTGATAAAGTCCCAAATAGGAGGTTAGTGAGCAAAATTAGTGTGCATGCTTTTGGGGGCAAAGTACTAACTTGGACTGAAAGTTGGTTGGCTGATAGGAAACAAAGAGTAGTGATAAACGGCTCCATTTCAGAATGGCAGGCAGTGACCAGTGGGGTACCGCAGGGATCAGTGCTGGGACTGCAGCTTTTTACAATATATATTAATGATATAGAAGATGGTATTAGTAATAACATTAGCAAATTTGCTGATGATACGAAGTTGGATGGCAGGGTGAAATGTGAGGAGGATGTTAGGAGATTACATGGTGACCTGGATAGGTTAGGTGAGTGGTCAGATGCATGGCAGATGCAGTTTAATGTGGATAAATGTATGGTTATCCACTTTGGTGGCAAGAACAGGAAGGCAGATTACTACCTAAATGGAATCAATTTAGGTAAAGGGGCAGTACAAAGAGATCTGGGTGTTCTTGTACACCAGTCAATGAAGATAAGCATGCAGGTACAGCAGGTAGTGAAGAAGGCTAATAACATGCTGGCCTTCATAACAAGAGGGATTGAATATAGAAGTGAAGAGGTTCTTCTGCAGTTGTACAGGGCCCTGG